>NW_028262290.1:90493571-90793928 GCF_047370975.1 Nipponia nippon | reverse complement strand
TCAGCAGCAGACATGGCTGCCACTTTCTTCCACCACCAGAGGCATCGAGGAGGCCCAAGACCCAGCAAAATGGGTGCAACTCAGTTGCAAAAAGAAAACCCCAAGGCGGAGCTCAGTGGCCTCTTTCAGTGCCGTCCTCCGCCATGTCGTCCCCTCTCCGGGAGCGCCCCGCGCGCCCGGCCAGCAGCACTGCTCTCCTCCTCACAAAGTCCCCGGCCCGAAGGATCTCCTCAGCTCTCCTTTGCTGCTTGCGAGGGAGAGGTGCCAGGGAGCAGGGGGCAGGCGGGGAGCCCGCCGCCCCACAAGGGACAGGAGAGCGCCCTGCCACTGCTGCTGCAATGGGGCAGCACGCCCGGCTTCACGCATGCACCTGTCCCCACGGGTAACCTCCTCAGTGAGAGCACCACCACCACGGGCACGTGTGCCACAAGGGTCCTTTCCAGCTGTGAAATTTCCGAGGAGACACCAGGGGCAGCAACAGTCTCCGAATCTGTCGCGACACCCAGGATTTCAGCAGCCCTGCGGCAGCACCACACCCTCTCGTGGGCTGCCCGTTGGCGCCCTGGCCCGCAGCGAGGACACCGGCTCACCTCAGTTCAACACTTTCTCCGAGAAGTGTCCCAGCTTCCCCTCCTCCTGCACGGGCTGCGAGGCCTGGCCGCGGCGGGACGGGCCCCGCTCCTGGGCCAGGGGTCTGGTAGTCCGCCATGGCGCCCCGCTCCCCACCAGCGGGCAGGTACCCTGCAGCTCGGCACACTTCTCCTTGTAGTGCTGGGAGTTGCCGGCAAAAGTCTCGCAGCGGCTGAGGTTTTCCTCCTGCACGGGGCTGCCCACGTTCTCCTCGCTCGGCCCCGAGGCCGTTGCCCCCTCCTGGGAGTTTTGGCTAAGGTAGACAACAATGATGTCGCCCTTGAAATTCATTACTTGTCCGCTTGAGATAAAGGTGGAGTTACTGTTTCCAGTCACATTTCCTGGGGAAGGAGGGGGAAGAAAAGAAGACCCATGTGATTAATATTTTCCCCTCACGAGATGGATGTTTAGCGCAGCGAACTTAATCCGCTGTGGTGGCTTTACTCTTGTTCCATTATTTTTTCCCCATGACACGAGGATGCTCTTAAAATCAATGCCTTCCACTGGACCTTTTCATTATTTCCATTTTTGCCTCCTCAGGATGAAGCCTGTCATCCACAGGGAGCCTGTCTGGAAGGCTTGGAAACATTTTCTCTCTCAGTCGTGCTCTGGGAAGCAAGAGAGAGCGCGACCATCTCATGCTCCCCGTGCTGCCTGAGGCACAAGCTGCGTCCAAACTGCCTCTGCCCGTGGTTTGTGAGGAAATGGTCATTATTTCTAATTATGAATTTTTTTTTTAGAGTCCCAGGCATCACATTGGGTTTTTTTTCCCCTTTGGTAAACAATCAATCCTACTGTGTGGGCCAGGTAGCAGGCTTATTGAATAAATACTGAAAGACTTAACGTCAGACCATACAGTCACAGAGCGTCCAAATGACACGGAGCTTATACGATTATCTTACATTGTCCTGATCCTCCATGTAAGTACGCTCTGGTACTCACCTAGTGCCCTCATGGATTTACCTGGATATACGCTGACTCCAGTGAAGAGATAGAGTCTATATTATAGCAACCTAATGCAGTTATGGTTTCAGTCAGTCTACCTGCGGTTAGAGATTTTTCAGTATAAATTCAATCTTTCTGCCATTCAAGGACTGGGTCACTGACTCAAGTGACAGCAGGACCAGGCTCTGGGAATTAATAAACTTCCCTCAGAGCAGAAAGAAAATAACTGAGAACAAGCTTTCAACAACAAACTAACAAACTTGTTAAAGTTTGAAAATTAAACAAACCAAAGCAACCAGGTAAAAAAAAAAACAAACAAAAAAGAAATCTTCCTAGCCTATGAACACTCTTCCTAAGAAATCTTTTCCCTGCTGTGCTTCACTTAATCATTACTTGCGGACTGATCCAACACCTTTTAGACATTTTGTGCCTTTCCTCATTCCGTTCCTGAACACTTGAGATGTTCCCATTTTCATTGCAGCTAAGCATGGCCCAGCCCAGAGAAATGCTGTTTTTCTGGCAGCCACGGGTGATGTTTGCACATCAGCAACAGACACTGGGCTCCAGCTGTGCTGAGTGAGGACCTGTGCCTGTTTATAACCGAGTCTGGGTAGCACTTGAACATCTCTCTAATAGCCCCCCTCAAGCAATCCTATTTATTTTACTGAAACCACTGCATTGCTAGCTCTTTGCTTTCTTTTCAAGTGTTGTTGATTAACATGAGGTGTCAATAAGAGTTTTCTCTGCAGGAGTTTTTTCCCTGCCGGTTGCTTCCCCTGTGTTCAATTCGGTTCAGCTGTTTGCCATCAACACAACTGTTAGGCATAACGGGGGTATAAAAATAACTGTTTGCCTTTATACAGATTGCCCGTTACTCGCAAACTGTACTGTGGAAAAGTTTACCAGTGCTCAGTACGAGAACAAGAATTTAGAAATATATGTGACAGTGGGGAGGAAAAAAGCAGATAACACATTTATAATATTTAGTTGAATGCGGCTGGCAAATCTTCACTGCTTCTGAAGACATCGTGCTGAAACAAAAGGATATTTGAGGCCCAAAAGCACAGAAAACGGACACAAGAGCTTCCTGGACTGCACTAAGAGATGTACTTCCAACCTGGAAAGTATAAGGGACACCTTCAGAGGATAAGTGAAGGCATCATTCTCTGCAATGTTTCAGCCTTTTGATCTCTTCAGACTACCTGATGATATTAATTACAATGACAGATCAATTTTTGTGGTAATTATTCACTGAGAATTGGAACAATGCAGGTGATTAATTTTCTTTGAGCCTTCTAACGGCCTCTAGGTGGTAAGAACTGTTTGTTGCTGCCGAAGCGGGCTGGTTTGGGATCTGGAAGTGAAAGGCTCTGCAAAACCATTCCTAACCATGAGTCACCTAAGCCTTCCTGCACTCATGCTTTATGCTATAGTCCTACACATGACTCGAGGTGGTCACGAACCAATGCTTCATGTTCTGACTGCCTCCAGGCTTGGGGGATTTGAAAGAGCACTTGAAGGCTTACCTCCATCTCTGGTGGTGACCCCGGTATGTGGCACCTGTCCAGAGGTTTATTCAACCTCTAGGGTTGCTTTACCGGAGGGACAGAGTTTGCAATTTCTGTTGTCATTTTGAGTGCTAGGGAACTAAACCCAAAACTGGATAGAATCACCCACGGCCTTTTTCTTCCCATATTTTTGTCCACACTCTTTTGTACCTTTCTCTCTTAGCATGACTGCGTGCAACGCCTGGTGGCTTCAGTTGCTCTGACAAGCTTTACAGAAAGTTATTTCGCGTACACCTTTATTCCATCTGAGCGTTTCACGTGGCCCAGCAAAACGACCGATGCCATTGCAGCTCCACTTGCAGCCCCAGTGCGGACGGGGCGCTTCAGTGTGGAAGCTATGGCTAAGCCCTGGCTTGCTCCTCATGCCACCAGCTGTCACCAGTGGGGCACGGCCATTCTGTGGACAGAGAAAAACCTCTGCCAGCAAGTCACATTACCTACAGATTAACTAACCCACACTCTCATGCTGCCCACAGCTCAGTCAGTACCTGCTGGCAGCCCTGCCTAAAAATGGCAAATTAGGAACGCTGTATCTGTGCTCAGCTTTCACCAGATGGCACTATAGCATGTACATACCCAAAGGCACAGACGCAATTAAAATCCCATATAAAGAACTGTGCTGCAGATCTAAGATGGCACTTTCTAGCACATCGCTTAAATCCAAGCTCTCCTATTTGCCCTATTGTTTCTTAATATTTTCTCTTCCTCTTTGTGTCAGATTTAGAAAGAAAAGCAGTACTTCTGCAGTGCCAAATACGACTTGACTTTCCGTTGTACCTCAGAGTCACCTTCCAACAACAACAACAAAAAGATAATCTGTGTTCTCTTTACTACTGCTGAATTTTGTACAGACCAGGCAGTGAAACTGTGTCAAGATTTCAGGAAACTGAAACAGCAGAAAGAGTATCTGCTCTTAGAAAGATGAACACTGTGCACTTTCAGATTCCCTCATGGCGTGCATTTTGAGAAGGGAAGGGCCTTCAAAAGTGTTGCTTTAGGGCTTTGGCAGGCTGACAAGAATGTCTCTGTAAGAAACGTTAAGGCACGACATAGTTTTAAAGAAGGGCAACTGCTTACGACTGCTGTGTGTATTACAGTAATACTTAAATGTCCCAGTCAAAACTAAGGTCTCATTACGCTTGGCAGTGCATTGACATAAATAAAAATAGAGCATCTGACTTTAAGAGATTATAATCTAAAATGACTAATAACACATGACAGGCAGATTGCAGACTTTCATACTGAAAAAAAGTCTGAGGGAGGAAGGTTTTATCCAGAAAAGACTCATAACTTCCCTTCTGCTAGTTTTGCTTCAGTGATTTTTTCCCTGCTTTCATTTGACAATTTGGATATATTTACTCAATTAGTAAATTGGTAGTCAATTAGTAAATTGGCGACAGCGTTTCAGAGTTGTTTAGGGGACAGCGCGCTTGTGTATGGAGAAAAAATGTCTGTATGAAATTATTTTTAGGTGAACACTTACATCCTAGCAAATTAAAACACAGAGAAAGAGCTAAAAGCAGAAAATTGAACATAACCTCTTAGACCCAGTCGTGGCCACCAGGTTACAGCTCCAGCTGCAGTTTCACTGACCACCGTATAAATGTAACTGGACTTAAACCTAATGGCAAAAATGTGCGTGCAGACTGTTGAATGGAAAATCGTCTGTCTGAGCATTACGCTCCTTTCTTGACTCAGCCTCTACGCCCCTATACTCTCCTCCTTCTAAGTTTTCTCCAATACACACACTTGCTACCGCCAAAATACTTCAGTAGCAGAATTGCCTGGCCTTTGCAGTGACAGCCAGAAGATGGGTTCTGCGTTGCTGGTTAGATCAGGGCAGGACAATGGTCCCTCACAGTGCTCATCCTATTTGCAGAATTCGCTACAAACCAAATGGCCATGCTCTTTCATTTTTGTCTTTCAGATTAGCGTCAGGGCAATTAACTGAAAAGGCATCATTTTATTCTTCTCTCCTCCTCCTAAATCAGACCCTCTGAATAATACTGAGCTAGCACAGAGAATAATCCTATACGACTGTGTATGGGTCAAGCCTAATGGGCTTACCAGATGCTGGAGGGAGGTCTGAAGTGCTGCTGTTTGTCCCTGAAGTGCTTCTGTTTGTGTTCTGGTACTTCATGTTGTTACTGTCCAAAGATGCATCTTCCATACCATGATCACTTGCTAGAGTGCTCTGACCAGCAGAGAGAAAATTCAAGCCACAGGTGCACTGTGCATAGGATCCAGTTTCTGGGGAGGTGGAGGCACTGTCAGCCGCAGCACAACAGGGTCTGCTCCACTTTCTGGCAGATTCCCTGTACGAAATGCCACACCTCACACAGATCTTCTCTGAGTCATAGTTTGTTGCAAAACGATCTGTGTCTTTGTTGCCTGTTTCCTTCAGGCAACTGTGGGCACGCTGGCAAGATTTCTGAAGAAGTTTGTCCGTGGCAACGTGTGCCCCATCTGTGTTGGCAGAAGGGTGAGAGCCTTGAGAGACTGATACGTCCTCTGTGCTCCCAATCCCTGAAAAGTACTGATTTAGGCTGTCGTTCTCCCCTGCCTCCATTGGTTCTGAAAACGACGACACGGTTTTACTGGCAGTCCAACTCAGTAAAGATAAATAATCAGTGGTATTGAGATCCTTATCCATGTATTCGTCTTCCGTGGGAACTGGCGGGAAATGGTCACCATCAGTCTCGGTTACCACAGAAACCTCTTGGAGGCTCCCTCCCACCTCGCACGGCGCCATGCTGGGGCTCCCGTCCCTGCAAGGAGCGTGACCGCTGGTGCAGCAGGAGTTTCCAGGGGCAGGAGAGCCAGGGGGGCCCAGGAGACACACGCCTTCAGCGGTCTGGGGGACAGCAGGATTCGTGGTGCTCACGGTAACAAATGCATCCCTTGGGGGCTCCTGAAAGAAAGCCAAAAGAAAAACGTGTTTAATAAATAGATCAGCAGAAGGTTATTTTCTAGACAAAGAAGGAACAGGCAGATCTCAGTTCTTCCTCGGTGTGGAGCTGCTGAGGTTGAGCAGCACTGCTGTATTTGAGTGTTGAAGTGTAATTCTGTTCTGCTGTGAAACTGTGACCAGTGATGCTGGGCTCAGTGGGTGTTCAGAAAAAAATCTGGCAGCCTGGAGGGCAATAACATTTCATTTTGGGAGAGGACTATTCCTAGTTCTTAAGAAGGTACTTGAGAGTTAATAAATCTCTAAGAGTTGCTGGATTCTGCTGTTCCTTGTGGATCATCAATAAGACCTACCTAAATGCTTATAAGGTTTGGAACCCCCCCAAATCATTTATATGTCTGAAGGGCTGTTGATCTGTGAAGGCCTTACTGGGAGCAGAACCTTCATTATCAGTAATGATTGAAGAAAGAAACTGGTTTGATTCAGAGGGCCCAAGACAGGCTAGAAAAAAAGAAGTCACACGGGCAAGGTTGCTTTAACCTGAAAAATGTTAGGACAGCAAATGCAAAGGCCCATGACGTCACATTGCCAGTACTTGTCATAGTAAAGCTACGTTTTTGGTTGCAGCTCCACAAAAAAGGGTTGGGAAATACTTCAAGGGTTCCCTTCAGTTTGTGCAAGTCGTGCTGTAATGATGGGTACTTGGGAACTGCTACCTTTAATTTCTAGCATCTGTTCATATCTTCCAGGATGGAGGGGAGAGTGGAAATGCTCCCAGCCACTAATTGCTGTTGATTCACTCCTCTGTCCTGGAGGACCTGAGCAGCTGCCAATGCAGGAGCTTGCATGAACACTTATGAGACAAAAGAGGAACTGCCTGCTCAAAAAGGTAGGAAGGTAGGTTTGGTTTTGGTTTTGTTTTTTGGTTTTTTTGGGGTTTTTTTGTTTTTGTTGCAATGGAATTTGAGTCTTTCGATAGCTAAGCTAGACAGAGCTCCTAGGTGGGGTGGCGGGGAGAGCTTGCACCTGGGACACCTCAGTCCACGTCCATGGTGTGAAGCAAGCAGTGCACATGAACTTGATCCTCTGCACCCATCTAAGTATTTTAAGCATACGATCTGGGACCGTTCTGGAGCAAAACCTCTTGGAAGGCCTTGCTTTTTTCACAGCCAAATGGACCAGAGGGATTTCTGTGAGCACTAAAAGTAAGGGGTCTCACTGCCAGTTTCTTCATCTGATGGCTCTGTGCTTAATGCCTTGCATGTCTGGCATTCCTGGCATTGCCCCAAATCCAGGCTTCTGCCCTGTGAGGACTCTGGTATGTAAAAAGGTGCAAAATCAACAAAGCTGTTCCTGCTCTTAGGATTTAGAAGGGCTCTCTCCTAGGCAGTCTTAGGTGTTCAGCAACTGGTGGGCTCATGTTTAACTTTCCCCTCATAAATATTTAACCATCACAGAGACTTTTACCACTGTTAAAACTGGCTGAAACCAGAGAGCAGGTTCAGAAGCTATTTGAGAACGGTGATTTCATATGCCTCACATTTACAGAAAACCAGACTGAAAAAGCCAAAGCTGCAAGCGTTTTTTGAGGAAGTCAAAACTTGCTTTCTAGCCAAACATTAACGTGGAGTCTGCTTCAGGGGGGGTGTCAGGAATGCCATGAGGAAAAACATAAATCAGAGAGAAAATGTTAGCGTCTTTGACTTTACCTTTGTTCCTTTTATTTGGCTGCACACTTCATTAGCCCAATTCTGTAGATCTGCTGTAGGGAAAACAAAAAGAGTAGCTGTAACGTATAGCAGGCACTGAAGTTAACCACAGACCTAAACACCCACAGTCATTCACAATCCGCAATATCATATTAAATGAAAATCAGTAAGACTGTTTTTACTGACTGTTCAAGTGTCCCAGTGTCGGTCTAGCTGAGGATTCGTTGTAACTGGAACAAGGATATATTTCTGTGGAACAAATGTTTCCAAGCTCCTAAAATAGACCACGGTTAAACCGTGTTCCACATCAAATGGGGTTTCTTTCCTGGTCATATGTCACACCAGGCTATGACTGGCCCGATACCGACCCGCTTGCAGCCGTACAGTCTATTTCAAGAGAAGTCACATGGATGGCCCAAAGACCATTCTCAGACAGGAGTGAGGAGCCTGGAGAGAAGAGGGTAAGCCACGGAAACCACGGGATGGCAGGCTCAAATACCGCGTATTCCACTTCATCAGGCTGTACTTAATGGGGAAATTCACTTAATCGGAGTTACCTCCCAAGGAAAAGCTTGAAGTCCAACAATGCTTTATGGTAAAGCCTGCCACTTAATAGAGTCAGCAATTCTTGTTTTCTGTTTATATTTTCAGGAGATTTTGTAGGGCTCAGGTCTCACGTACATTTGAAGCTTGTGCTGGTTTTGTATGTCTGAAGATAGATCAGCTATGTAGCCACTGCCAGTTCCCAGCAATGACTCTGTTCCTCTGATGTTAAGTCTGCCCATTTACCATCAGCCCCCAAGTAGGCAGAGCTTCTTCCTGAGCCTGCAAGTCTCAGGGGCTCCGGATCGTAGGATTTACCACGCAAAGGCAATGAAGTACTGTCACTGTAGAGCAGCAGGGCAATAGAAATGTCAAATAAAGAGCATTCCCCCCTAACCTGCTTTGCATCGTAAGTATTTGGTTTGCAAGGAGAGTCAACATTTCCTCCAGCCCATCCCAGGAATTCCAGATTTAGCACAACCCGTGTTTAAGTGTGGCAGAGGCAGCCTATTTCTAAAACACAGGCTGAAACATACTTTACGAGAGAGGGTTGCTGTCTTCCCTTCCACTGCTCCCAAAACATTTCATAAATTGCTAGGGCTTAGGAAAGGAGATGATGGAAAAACTACACTAGGAAAAGCTTTCCATGTGTAGGGGGAGAAAATAAAAAATGAACAGAACAATATGGGTATGTCCTAACTCCAAACTAAGGACGTCCAGGGCTTAACACAGAGTTGAGTAACTGTTGAAGGTATTTCCATTGTATTCATAATATATTCAGTGGCCCACCATTATCCAGTATGCCTTTGCTAGAATTTTTCTGTTTTTCTACTTCTACTGTTTATTCTACTTCCTTCTAGTATTTCTTCCACACCTCATCAGAACTTCAGCCTTGAGCTAAAAACATTGCCTCCATCGTGTTTTCAAATACACATCAAGCCTTTGTCTTCAAATCCACATTTTTATCCTGTCCAGATGCAGGTTTCAGGGGAGGAGGGAAAGTGGGGGGAAGGAGATGGAAGGTGGTGCCGGCCCCCTAAGTCTTTCCCTGCTTCCCTTCGGCCAAGGGGTCTGCTGTGCCACGCGGTGCAGAGCAACCATGCTGCTATAAAAGCCCCCAGCACCAGCCTTCCTCCACCCACACAGCGGTTGCGTCCGCCCTGAGGGCTGTCACCCCACGGTCAGGCCTGCAGGAGGATACCAAGCGACATACATTATGCCTAAGTGTAAGGCACTCCCGGCCTACAGGAAAGGAATTTTGCGCTAGTTTAAGCATATCCGTATGGACAGATGTAAGGATAGCACAGAACTTCCAAAATAACTCCTGAGTTTCTTAATCT
This sequence comes from Nipponia nippon, assembly GCF_047370975.1. Taxonomy (NCBI): domain Eukaryota; kingdom Metazoa; phylum Chordata; class Aves; order Pelecaniformes; family Threskiornithidae; genus Nipponia; species Nipponia nippon. The sequence goes on along the minus strand of NW_028262290.1, from coordinate 90,784,285 downwards.
GGTGGTTACCCATGAAATCAGAGTGCACAGAGAGCCATGCAGTTGTCACATTCATGAATATCATTAGCTATCACGTACCTGTCAGCTTTTTTCCCTTATTCTTGTAGTATATGATGAAGATGACAATGCCAATTAGTGCCACAAAAAACAAGACGACAATCAACACGTATAAGATCCTGGTTGTTCCTGCGCAATGTAAAAAAGGTAGTGCCATCAACATGTAGCTTGTACTCAGCAGTATGACAATCCTTGCTCATTTTACCCGCTTTTCCACAGGAGAGGGGTTGGTTTTTTTCCTTCCTATTTGATTTTCAGTTTCTATAATACAGACAAAAGCTCTAGCACTCGTGCAGTTCTGTGACAGGCAGCCTTACTGAAGGTATCTGGTACGAGCCATCTTTGTAAAAAACAGAGTCTTGGTGTCTCAGAGAGGCATGATCCAGTCTTGCTCCTCTGAAAGTTCCCTTGCAAGGTGCCAGCAGCCCATGGGCTGTGCTTGCTCTGCCTCACGGGACGGAGGACATACCTCTCATGAAGGCTATAAACTTCAGCTGGCAAAATTTGTCCTTTATTTCAGGTTATGAAGGATCCCTGCATGCCAGGCAAGCAGCCTCCCTGGTACCATATCCACACTGGAGAGGGAAATGGGCAGTGGGCAAGAAGGGAGAACTACGTTCAGCTGAGACTTATCTATTGCTATAAAAGAAGCATGGAGAGAAGCTGCTACCCTTTATACAGATAATGTGTGCATGGAAATCAGCAGGCTGAAAAAAGACAGAGCTGTAAATGTGATGGAGGTCATGGGTATAACAGCAATGCTGCTTGCCATGCAGTTTCAGTGGGAGGTGTAAAGCTCTGCTTAGTAGTGGACACGGGCCCTAGAGCTGCCAAGCTTAAAGTAATATTTAAAGGTTGGATTTTCCAAGAGCGCTGTCTTGGTCTACAGCTGCTCCCCATAGAGTCACCCACAACGGGAACGGAGTTAAGCCAGCCAAAAACCCTCATAAACACACCCCTCCTCCTCCCTGGTACTTTCTAACAGATAATCTGTATGAGGACACATACCGTCTTCTGATGGCTCAGGCATCTTCCGTTCTGCGCAAACTGCATCTGACTTGTCAGTCCCAGGCACTATTTCTGCCATTCCTAGAGCTGTACAGCTGAGAAAGAAAGACGAAGAGGCCAGGTTGACAAGGAGGGAGCTTGTCATGGCTCCTACACTCATGCAGAGTAGTACTTTCTGTTGTAACATACAACATTTATCCTGCATTTCTCCACCCTTAAGAAGCTCAGATACCTTCTTTATTTTCAGCTGTGTTAACTCAGCAGTTCTGTTGTTACTGCTCTCTCTTGCTCCCCACCAAGGAGAAATCAAGCTTCCGTGTGAGAACGCTTTTATCGCTGCACAGCCAACAGAGATGCTCTGTGCGCTCCGCAGACAGCCTGAAACACCCCACTGAAAAATGCTTTTGCCCAAGCTTCTCCCTGCCCTGTGGCTAGCGCAGTCCTTTTGCAAGATACAGGGACTTACTTGGTCCAGGATTTACACTCGTCGGTGGATGAAGCGACCTTTGAGAAGTAGCCTCTGGGACACGGTGTACACATTGTGTCCTTGTCTTGTTGCACTGTGTGTAGTAAAGGAAGAAAAACTTCATAGCTGAGTTTCCATGAGTTCTTTCCAGGTAAGGGGAAGGTGACTATGCTCCCCATACGCCCGCTCCACTCCCCCACCCCGCCCCACCCCGAAAACCTCCCTGAAGAGAGAAGGATTTTAGATTACATTAGAGCAACAATGACAGTCACATGTAAGAAGAAAAAAGTATGCTAGTCTCACCTGAGCACTTATCTACACGATCAAAATGAGAAATGACTGGGAGCCATTTGCAGTTATTGTAAAATAACACACAGCTATTATATCCTTCCCCTTCTATTAACTTCCTTGTGCGTCCATGCTGTGCCACAGACAGTAACGCTAACTGGTATTGCCACTTTTATGAAGCCACAGTAAACAAAATGCTGTGTCAAGATTTGCTAGACAGGAGAAAAAACAGCACCACTGTGCTCCAGGCCCATGCAGCATTTCATCCTCCATTACTCTATTATGTGCTGCTTTTTTGGGGTTCCTCGTGCTTGGTGCAACTCTTCCCAGTGTTGATTAAAACTCTGAACTTGACCATCTCTATTTTCCACCCACAAAACACCTGCATTTTGTTTTCGATCAGACTTAGGACTAAATTAAATGTCTGTAATAAATCTTTGCATTACAAGTCATCTAAAACAAAGAATACTTGCACTACCTGAAAGGTGTTAATCGCTTTTAACTTGCTTGTAATGTTATAAAATGGCAAAGCAAAGTCATTGGACAAAAACTGATTTCAAATCCGACCTCAGCAACAATCCCCAATGGACTGCTTCTCTGAATACTGGAGCAATGCATGTCCTAGCGACTCACAGTCAGACACCTCCGCAAACATTAGAAACGCATTGAACACCTTGCGACTATTGCCATGTCCACGCGCTATCTTGCAAAAGTCACTTGATCCAAGATACTATTTAAACTACAGAGGCAGAAGCCTTCAAAATGCGAAGAGTCCAGGAGGGTTATATGCAGTAGTAATGATAACCCAGGTATGCATCTTCTGTTGCCAGTCATCTGAGAGTCTAAAGTATCCTCTCTAACATCACAACCCACACGATGCTGGCCCCATTCTGTAGGCCTGAGCCAGACATTTCACTTTGTATGTTCCCTTTCTGTATCTTACCAGGATGCTCGACTCCGAATCCTGGAGCACATATGGTATTTCGCTGACAGCAGTCGCAGTCTTCATTCCAGTGGTAGCCCATCGTACAAGCACACTGCCGCTGGAACGTGCTGTTCCCTGGGCTCACTTCTCTCAAAGCTTTCCCTAAAAGAAAAAGCAGATGAGAGTAAAAATCTCTCTGATAATAAGCTTCAAGTTTATTAACCTCCCGTTCTGCCTATTTGCTTTGCTTGAGTGCTAGATGCAAAACCATTCACGTTAGAGGAAATGTTATCTTTGAAAAAGCATGGGAGACCCTTGATCGGCACAGGGCTCCTCGCTGATTGCGCTCCTGAGCAACACTTTTCCTTGTAGCTGCTGTACAAAATAAACAGAGCTTTTGCAAGGGTGAAACTAGCATGTTAGGAGAAGTGAATGCACAGTATACTGGGCAAAAGGACAACCTTTAAGACCCAGCTCACAGGAGTAAATGGCCCCAGTGAAGATAATCATTATCAGCAGCACGGAGACTATGGTCGCAGTGCTCAGCACAGGCGAGCTCCCTCTCTGCCAGGCTCTTCTGCAAGCCCAGCCTCCAGTGACGGCTATGTGAACAAAGCAACTTCCCTAGATCCACTTTCCCATCTTCATGCTTCACTAATTTGGATTAAAAGGTTCTTCAGTATGAACAGCTCACCTTGATCACATATTTTATGTAGTAAGCATTTATCTTCTTCATTCCAGACATCCATATACTCGTTTGGGCCACACGGCTGGCACATGGTATCAGAAGTACCAGTGCATCTAGCAGACATATACTTTCCTGTGAATGAGAGAAGGACAAGTAGGTCATTTGCAAGTTGCACACCAGCTGTCTAAGGAGCTTAGGGAAAATAACAGCTTGGCCTGACACTGCTGTACGGCTGTGGACAATCGTTTCTTCCTGCCACCTTGCCAGTTCCTCAGCCTGGCCCTCATTTACTGTGGCACCGAAGCATCCGTGAAGCTTATGGCCTGGGAGCAGTCCTATCTACGCGCACAAGAACCAAGCTGCTTTCTCTCTCCCGCAGTGGTTAAGCGCTATCCCAACAAAATAGCTGCTATGGCTTTTGCTGAGGTCAGCAGGACCACTCCTGCACTAGAAGGTACTCGTAAGCCTGAAATCATGCACCTGCGACCGTATGTGCCAACAGATTAGCAGTCACAAGAGCAAGCTGCCTACTGACCTACAGAGCTGTTTCTAAGGAGCTTTTCAGTTATGAAGCCGGTACAGCCCAGTGCTCACATACCTGGCTCACACTTTGTGCAGCACCGTCCAGAGTATTCATAGTGTTGCTCGCTTTCACACGGCGGAGTGATTTGTAGTGACAACTGGAGCGGAGAAGGAGGGAGAGGAGATGAGAACCAATATACCTGGAGAGCTTCAGACCTACCTAGTCACAGTGCTGGCAGAGAGGAGGAAAACTTTTCTTCTGTATAGTGTTTTAGATAGCTAAGCAGTAAAAATTACCCAACATTTATGACTTCAAAGGTGCTTTATAGACATGCTAAGAATATGTACTTGATGCTGTAGACACAGGGACTTGTAGCATAGGCAAGTGATAAATAAATAACAGTCCTGCAATTTGTCATGAACTTTTGGCCTGCTGTATAACCTTTTCTTACAGTACTCTATTATTTGAAATCTATGACTTTGAAACAATTGTAAAGAAAAAAAATTGGCATAGAGATACTTCTGTAGTCTCTTCCACAGATATGACCTCAGCCCATGACCTGGGCAAGTGACAGTTTTAATGTATAGCATTAAACAAACAAGTAAGGTGAACGATTTATACTCCTGAAAAAGAAGAAGTTCTCAGCTTCCCACTGGGATACACAATACTCCTGGTTAGCCCCAGAAAATATTGGACTTTAATTTTGCAGCTTTTTATGGCTCCTACTGTGTCCTGCAGAGATGGTCTCATGGAACTGAGGCAGCCATCCAAAGAGGTGATACAATTAAGCCAACAGCTTTTTCCCTCGCAAAAAACCAAAACCAAACCAACACAAACCACCCCCCCCCAAACCACCTGAAACTGTTACGTGGGAGGGCATCTGCAAAGCAGGTAGCAGCGTTGCCTCTAGATCTTATGGGCCTTTGCGTCCCCTCCCTGCTCTCGGCTGCCTGTACACACCGTGGTCCCACCCGCAGCCCAGCACATGCGGCTCCCTCGGCCAGTCTTCAGGGCATGGCTCGTGCTGGGGAACCTGGCCAGCCAAGCACTGTGCCCAGCCCCTTGCTGACCCTGCTATGGCTGCCCGGGAGCCTCCCAGCAGCCGTCCTCCAGGCCAACTCAACACCTTACAACCAGCTGTTGATCTTGCAATAGATAAAATGATTCAAAATCCAGCCTGTAGCAAGGAGCCCTTCATTATTGGATACAGTTGTTAAAATCTCATTGACTTGGAGAAAGCTGCAGTAAAGCTTCTGCTGCTGGTTAAAGGGAGCTTTTGTTATCTAATAGCATATGACAGCCCTGTGTCTACTGACACTGGTTTCCATTCCTCTACTTAGCATTCTCCCCTTGTTTCCTCCAAGTCTTTACTTCTCCTCTTTCATCCTTTTCTAGTTTCAGCAATTGCAATTTCTTTAAATAGAAAATATTTTTCCATAAGCACCTTGTCCTCTTCTAATGCTGGCAAGTGTCTTGTAACTTAAAGACAACCAAAAATGTCGAAATTTTTCTTTAAAACACCACCTTTTGGCTTGGAGTTTGAGACATGGGTTGGCACGTAACTTGTGTTTATCAAAACTGCACTAGCTGTGTCTGCAACAGAGTAAGTACCTCAAGTCAGGTACTTTTTGCAGGTTAGAGCCATTTTTTATCATGACAGCAATCCCAGGTCAAATTAAGAGTCCAGTCTTGCAAGAAATCTTCTGTTGTCTCATTGTTTCCTTGTCTCTTTCTTTGCATTCATTAGCAGTACCTTTCTTGTGATTAGATTATACGTTTTTCAGAACAAAGATCATGTTCTACCTTTGCGCAGCACCTCCCAGGAGGGGCACAGGATAACGATCAGTGCTGGCAAGGCGAGAGGCGGTCTAGGAAAGGGAAAGCTGGGCCAGCCTGGCAGCTGAACAGGGACACCGCTCAGTGCCCCAGGGGAAACGCTGAAAACACTTCTGTAATCAAAGGCACTTGTCTGTAAGGCACTTCAGGCTGCAACACTAAGCTGGCTAGCACGGGGATGAGGCAACATTGCAGGACCGAGCAGCAGAGGGAAGGTCTTGAGCAACTGATTCCCTATTCCCAGCCATCCGAAAAGGCAACAAAAGTGATGAGACCAACGACAGGTCCAGTTGCTCGCTCTTTGTAACAGAATGTCCTCTTCTTCCTCGTTTGCCCCAGTTTGATAGTTCCTCTTTAGAAGAAAAGACTAAAAAATTACTGAAGTGTCAAACAAGGGCAAAGTCATCCTCTTTAAGGAAGGATATGCAAATCTGCTAAAGAGCATTCAGCTAAAGGGCCTGGAATAATTTCTGAGAATCACAACTCAGCCTGAGGAGAAGCAGCAATCCCCTGGCGCTGAGGCTAGGGGAGCAGGCTAATTGCTGGGCTACCTTTTGGAAATCATTTCATACCTCCCTGTTTTACCATATAAAGAGGGCTATTGTTACAGTATACTCACAGCTGCAGCTGCATAAATCTACACTATGTCAATAAGTAGTCTCTTCTGTGACCATGTCCTTCCCCTTTTCACACAAGCCAATGCATTCACAGAGCTGCAGCACTCCCTCCTTTGATTTATGCTCAACAACATAAAGACGAGGCTCTCGGCGTCCACGTGCTAACCCCCACGTGAGCCCAGCCTCCTCGCGAAGGCGAGGGATTTTGGCCTGGTATGGACTGGCCGGACCTGCCGAGCCTGGAAGCTGGGGGGAAGAGAGGACACGAAGGGAAACAAAAGCAACCTGGGGTTTTCTTAGGGTGGGAGCCGATCCAGTGAACTTGGGCCCTTTTGCTAACACAGCTCCACTGAAGTCAGGTTATCCCTTGTTTAACCCTCTGCCAGGGGACTGTGCGTGTCTCATTGTCAAACTGTACGTCAGCTTCCCCCGGGGGCTGAGAAGTACTCGTGCTGCTGGCAGCGCAATGACCCGACGCGTCGCCACCACCAGCGCATTCCCACCGCAGTGTCCTTTTGAGACGGGGAAGTGCAATTCATTTTGCAGATGAGGAACTCGCACCCGGAGGCAGGCTGGCTTTACGGAGGTGACAGGAAACCAGACCAAGTCTCCCAAGTCTCACATTTGCCCTGTAGCCCTTGGAACATCCTTCCTCTCATCGGGCGCTGGCCGGTGGGACGGAGCGATCTAGCTGTCACTGAGCTCTTGTCTCGAGAGAGAAGGGGCCTCGATGAATGTGAAGATGTCAACCTCCTCTGAAGTGATTAAATAAGACAATAACCAGGCTGGTCATTCCTTTAATGGTCTCACTATTGGTGAAGCTGTTCATTAAATACCACCACCACATACAAATGAGGGCTTCAAAGAGCTCTAGGTATCCTGCGTAAATTTGTCACTTAAGAAGTGTGTGAAGCACACAAGTTTGCACTAGTTCCTAAAAAAGTCAGCTTTCCCGCTTGATTAACATTACCTCAGAACAAGTATATCTGACAGGCATAGCATCTAGGGGAAAAAAGACAAACTTCCTTTGGGCTTGGTGGATCTGGTTCGGTAAAGCATGCCAACACCTGCTTACCTTTAAGCACATGAGTAGCACCACTGACTTCTTCGGATAAACAGGCATGCTCATGTCAAGGTTTGCAGCAGGAATGTGTTTTGGTGTTGAGCTGCAGGCAGCCTTTTCAGCTTCTTCCCCCCCCCATTTGTCGAAAAGGACGCTAAGCAAGAGTGTGCTTGTAGGGTCGGAGAGCTTCGATGACTCAGAGCTACAAAGCACCACTGTGTTACTCAGACCTTGAAAAAACACACACACAGGTGCTTCTGAAGGGGGAACCAGCAGCATTCAGATTCCTGTCCTCAGGCTTAAGGAAATATTTATTCTTGGTGCCATTGAGCAATCGGATGGCAGCAGAAGCTGTGTGTCATGGATGCTAAAATTACTTGCTTGCTCAGATGAATATTCAGACAGACATTTCAGAGAAGATAGAGTTGCATGGGCCTCTTTCCTTTAAAATAAAAAATCTGGAAGAACAAGCTCGGGGGTTTCCGCAGTCTTTTTCCCATGTCGCTTCTGAACAAGAACCTGAGGCCTCAATGGGAATTGCTCATTACCGATAATCTGTTTTGCAGAATTTGAAACATAAAGGGACACGTCAAGGGGTAACTATCTTAAGATGACACCTTCTTGCTCAGTGTAGTTGTTTCTGGAGAGTATTCAAGTCATCTGTCATCATTTCACTGAGAAAGCACTTTTTTTTTTTCCAATTTAGTATTGCAGACCCAAAGTACCTACGGGAGAGCCAACTATGGTGTGTTCTGCCTTGCACACCACTTGTTCTTTATATTTTGGAGTCTGAGTTTATTCAGACCACTTGCTTTTGAGGTCCTTAGCCTTGCCTGCTGTAGAACGATAATATTTCTGTGGATTTGGGGCTTTATTTGCCTTTGTCAAGAGGACTGAGCTTTGACCAACATTTCCTGATCTGCAGTAGCCCCTGCAAGCACCGCACCCTGGGATCCAGCTAGGATGGCCTCTGCAGTCATCTGCTGCTCTTTCTCCTTCAAATGTGAGCCACTCCCTCTCCTCTCACACCGATCGTGTGCCCACAGCCCTCCAGCTTCCCACCTGATTTGGGTCAGCAGCATCACTAAGCAAAGCCCAGAGTTCTTCAGCTCATTGCCAGTTTCAGAGGCTTGCCTAAAAAATTATTTAAGAAAAAGACGAGAATCTGTCTTTCGATGGGCACAGCTCTGCGGCTGGTGCTCCCAGGAGCTCTATTGAGGCACGTAATAGTAACACGCACAGCGAAGGACTCTGGAAATTTTTACAATTGTGAATTTATAAGGGGAAAGAGGAGTCCTATGTTGAAGACTTAATCATAATCACATGGATACTGAACGCAACATTTCCTTCATAGACAGTCTTCGCTGTTGATAAAAATTCAATCAAAGCAGCACACAAGTCACAGCTGTGCAATTCCAGTTATTCGCTTGCAGGTCTGTAATTCATCACAAAAATCTTAGATTTTGAATGAAATGCTTTTGGTGATGTCAACTTTCCAGTGACCAGTAAACCACATCACAGAACTACCACCACGTGGTAAAATACAGCCGGGAAATGGCAACAGCTAAAAACTAAACATTATTTCACTCTTAAAAATAGGTCCCTGAAACCCTGCTAGAGCCTTAATACCTAAAGAGGCCAGAAAGAACACGAGGGATAAAACTGCATAAAGAGGTCAAGAGAAAGCTGTAACTTGCAGCCAGGAAGCTGGCAAACAGTGGTGAAAGCCCCATCCTGACTCTTGCCCTTGCCCCTCTGTGTTAGGGCGCAGCAAAAAGCAAACACCTGAGCAGCTGGTGCTGCTCTGCCAACGGGAAGGACCATTCATCAATCTCCCACCCACCAGAGTTATTTCTAGCCAGCAGACTACGTGAAGGAGAAGTGCCGCACTGACCACTCTCGCAGCGGGGCGGTGGGGGTAAGGCAGACGGGAACCTCAGGTATATCAGATGGGAGATGACAGAGGTGATAGGTGGCAGGGCTGAAATGGCTACCGACCAAACATGTGAATCAGCCAGCTTTCCTCTGTGGACTGAAAACTCGCCATCACGTGCACAGCATTCATCATTCAGAGACAAAGTCATCTTCATTCAGCAGTCAGAAGGGTACGCCTAACATTTTCATCAACTGGGCTGTTGGTAGCGTCTGCATGTTGCCGCCTTGGTCTGCACTTTGATGCAAAACCTCATGCTTTAACCTACGTGTCCTCACGGCCACAGTAATTCAAAGACTAATAGCTACTAGGTAGAATATTTTAAAGATGAATCAGAGAGTAGAAACCCAAAAGCCAACCAAACCAAAATATTTAAGAAGGCAGCTTGACAGCAAGACAGCAGTCCATAACAAGCAGAAATAAAAACTGAAGAATAATGACATTACCTAGATCTGCTTGTGAAAAGGCCTGTAAAGGCAAATTTCTTCTAGATTAAACAGGTGCACCAGCAGCACTCCATAGGAAAGCTTAGCAGTCTCACCATTACAGGTACGGTCCCAATGACTCGCCGTGAGTAACTCTACACCCATTCATGCTTAATTAAAATAATAATATTCAGAAAGGCACTAAAGACACAATCATTTATGTGGAGCATGCTCCTCTTGCATTTTAGTTCAGTGGATTATTTTTCTATGCTTCATCAGCTGAAGCTGAATCTTAATGAAGAAACGACCATGCAAGATTTCTTGGGCTAGACTATTTCTGGATGCCAGATTAAGGAGTTCAATGGGGACTTCCTATGCTTAAAAATCTCTGTGTTTATGTACTCCTTCCTTCCAGCATGCCACCAGAGTGAAACAACATATTAATCTCTTATGGTGTGAGGCGAGACCCTGCAATCCTAGGTGAGCTGCCAGGGAGAATGCGAAAGCTCATCATAGAAAAGAGGGGAAGCCTGCTTTCGCTGCCTGACGTGCTGTTTTGCTTCCTTCTCCTGGATTTTACCGTTGCACATAGAACAAATACTGAATATTCTTGCAGGCAGAAACGAGAAGGGCAGTGGTAGGGCTGTAGCCCTTACTTTGAACGATGGCTGCATAGCACGGATGCATGTAAGACCCACAGACCATTCTGCCTTGCTGTGAGTTATAGTAAGAATTGCATGATCGGACCTGCACCTTCTCCATCATGAAGGAATCACTGCCTTTATTAAAGGGCTCAGGACTGGGCTGAGAATTGGTTCATTTACTCTTTAGGTGTCACCACAAGGAACCAGCTCTGCCGGGGACTGTGGGCCAGTCAAGTCGGTGGAAATAGCCCTCCCTGATTTGAACGGGTTTTGGCCCATTTCCTTAAGCAGCCTGTTTTACTACATGTGGTATTACAGGGGAGAATTTTTTTTTCCTGTGAGAGCAGACTGAAGGAATCATCTCATCGTCCTTCCTACTGAACAATGAAAAGTTACTGAAGAACATGATGCTCATAAGGCAAAACTATTTGCTGTGGCAAAATAACATGCTCAAAATAGATTCCCTTGCGTGCTACGTAAGCAATTTTTAGGACTCCGTATGAACCTGGTAGCACATTTTTCCCTATCTGTATTCCAGATCAATGGGTTGCCTAACAAAACTTCACAGTATTTTTTTTTCCATACAAGATTTTTTTTTCTTTTCCCTCCACTTTGACCACTGACTAAATATATTCTGCACCCATCTGCAGTCACAAATGTTGTTCTTTGTCATTCTTGAACAGACCCTATATACTTTTTTTTCTTTTGGAGTAGCCACAAAGTGGTGAGGGTGAATGACCTCATTTTTTTTTTCCCTCCTTGGCTAATTGGCTCTTGCAGGGTGGATTAAACCGGCCAGCTCGGCTCTTTTACCGAACACAGCCTTTCCTGGTCTCTTTTATCTACATTGTAAGAGGCGAGCAGCCAGCGGGTTCTGCAGAGCTGAGAGGCGGCTCCGGGTCTCAGCTCTCCGCCTGCCCGCTGCACTGCCATCCTCCACCGCGGCCCCTGCCCCAGCGTCTCCGATAGAGACATCGCAGGGGAGAGGCAAGGAGCCACCATGAACACATTTGGCCAAGCGGTGAGGGGAACATGCCTCCGCTGCAGGGACGCTGGTGGGGTCACGGGCAGAAGAGTACCCGGAAAACAAGGGCGAGGGTTGGATGCTGCAGCCCGCGTGATGGCAGGCAGCCGGAGAGATGTATCCGCTCCCTTCCCGGGCCCGCATGGGCAGACCTTCCTGTGACTTCAGTGGGAACGGGATGGGGCTCTATCTGCCGTGATTAATGACTCTTTGGCTTTGTTTGCAGCCACGACATCCTAAGCGCTGTACAAACACCGAGGAAAGCCAAGCCCTCGGCCCAGAGAACTCACACCCTGAAAAAGCAAACAAAAAGAGGTAACCAAGGGAAGCACTGTGAAGAGCAGCTGAGGTGACAGCATAGGTATGGGACAAAAAACAGGATGTCCCAGAGCGCCAGGCGTAAGCCAGAGTTGCTCCTCTGGTGCAGTGCTGAGCCCTTGGCAAGGCACCACGTCACAAATACGATTGCACACTGTGGTGACACACAAGCAAAGAAAAATCTGGAAACTTCCATTTCCCCAGAGCTGAAGTGTCACACCAAACCCTGCTGCCACGGAGCAGACACAACAGCAGACTGCCCTGGGTGCCAGCACTGCCTGCAGAGCAGGACTCGCCTGCAGCGCACCCTGTGACTTTCAGCCATTGCTGCTCATAGAGGTCCAACAACAGTCCTTCGTCTACTACATGAACTTTGGACCATTTTCAAAGAAGAGCAAGTCATAAAAAGGGGCAAGTTCTTGCAGGCAGGCTATTGTGTTGTACAGACTGAGGCCTACCCAAGTCCATAGTGCAACCTGGTTAAACAGCACTTCATTTTTGTATTGCATTTGTAGCACACAAATATTTGCCTTTGTGCCTTCCATCAGTAATAATGAACCATTCTGAGAGCAGCTGCTTCTCCATGCAGGCAACGCCAACCAATGCACGCTTAAACCAGGGGGTGAGCAGCTGCAGCAGAAGCCAGCACCGCCTGGCAAGTTGAGTTTCCATTGAAAGGAAGGGGGCAGCCCGTGCAAGAAGCACAGTTGCAGCTGAGGACGTGATGAACCAGCCATCTCCATTTCCCTCTTCTCCCCACTGCCCGCCTCCAGTCAGCTAAACCAGTATCTGAAGCAACTACCCTCTCCGAGCGTCCAGCAGCCCTCGCACTGCAGAGCAGCTCCTCGCAGCACGGGGCGTGGGATGGAAGGAGGTCTGGACTCTGAGGTCACAGCACGTGGTGGCAGGAACCCTCCTGGCTCTGGTCACCGCAAACACCTCCTGGAGACCCGGTCATACGGGGAGGGAGCTGGCAGGGAGGAGCAGCGGGAGGACAGCCTCACCACAGGGCTTACCTTTTTGTTGTGTCTACACACGGACCTAGTACAGCAGGGTCTTCCGCCACTTGAACTCCAAGGGACAGGTGGATAAACATAGCAAAGTGACTCAAATATGATTCCTCTAAATAGCATTAAGGTATATATGCCAGAGGGCACCACTTTGAGGTTCTCATGATTTTCTACGCTGTAGTTATGCACGCACCCCTTTTACCGTCTGCATTGATTCTTGCAGAGCGGTCAGATCACATCCCACTTTTCTGAGCTTGAGGGTGCTTGGGATGACAGTAATAGGCAACAGAAACAGATCCTTACGGCCACAGCTAATCTCAGTGCTTGACCTGCTTTTTTTTTTTCTTCCGGCACACTATGAAGAAAGCCCTGCGCCATGAATGACATCGGTCAGTACCCTCGAGATGGCCGATAAGCTTTGAATTCTACTGAGTTGTGAAATGTGGTGAAGGTTTGTTTTGATCCCATTTGTGGGAAGGAAGAAATTACATCAGGAAGATGATGCTTAACATGAAAAGAGAAGCAGCAGAGGTTCGGTTTTATGTGCATTATATTCCTTTTATATGAGGTGCTGTAAGATTTTTCACATGTTCTGGGGGAAACCGCAAAGCAATGAAAAACTTTCCAGTTTCCCTTGCAGGAACCATTCCTGCAAGGGCATTTTGACACACGAACTAATTGAATTACAGTAACTTTGAAAACCATGCTGTTAACAACAGAGTAAATCCAGGAGTTTAGATTAGATATTGTAGAAGTTTTGCTTTACTGAGTGATTCCTTTGGCCCTGATCAGAGCAGGAATACTGGACCAGGAGAGCCCATGGTATAACACAGCATGGACATTTTTATGCTCTTTTTTCCCCCGTCTTATCATAAAGACTGTGTATTTCAGGAAGTTAAAAGATAATCTATATTTTGGCCAACATTTTTCTATATTACAAAGAATTCCAGATGCGTGTAGTGAGCAAACTTTCCCTATAAAGTCAATATTGCGGAGTAGTGGAAGAACCCATCCCACTGCCACACAAGGGAAGAAGAGTCCTTGGCGTTAAACCAGGCAACTCGTTTACTGCATATGTGCAAATGCACATTCTCACAGGCTTCAACTCCCATCTGATAGAAACATTTATGCTCTTCACCAGTGTTAAGCAAGGAAAAGGATGTGACTATTGTGTACAAAGAAGCTGAACAGATCATGCCTCAGAAAGCAAAATACCGTGTCTTCTGACAGGTGCCCAAGACGAATCACTTGGAAAGATCATCTTGTGGCTAAAGCACAAGACAAGAAGGGCTGAGCCCTGCTCCCAGCAGATCTGCTCCACGCTCGGTGTGTGACCTAGAGCAAGTCACAAATTCTCTGTTCCTGTTTCCTCTTTGGTGAAAATGATGACGATGATCATGTCTATTCTCAGCAGAATTATGAGTACTCATTAACTTACATTTCCAAGCATTTCTCATTCTTTGCAGGAAATACATTGCAAATAGCACTGCCCTACCACTACCCCACCATATTATCGACTCTAAACTAACACACGTGCGTCAGACAAACTTTAGCCCTACCACACTTACTCTCACAATATGTTCCATCAGAAAACAGCACTCTTGCAAGAAACCACTGCTAAATCAGTCAAGCAAAGCAGAACCTGAAAGGCTGGGTGGGAGCAGCATCTCTCCAGGCTTGCCTTGCTTTCACATTCTCAACTTGCAGGTTCTGCTTACTGTTGCAGACGGGATATTACATTAACAGGCTCTTTGACAAAGCATGGCTTATCCTATGTAAACTTACACTACAACTTTCCTGGAGCCCCCTACTATTTTCTACTGCTACTTGTCCAAAGCGTTGGCTATGGAAAGCTGCACCCTGTGCAACCACTTACAGACTCAGAATTAAGCACGTGTTGAATGCAGTGGAAAGACTTTACACATCAGCTCCAAATAAATACAAGTTCCCTGTTTTGCATCCTCTGAAAGGCTATGAATTGAAAGGTGAGAAATAATGAGGAGCTCCTCCTGGCTCCTACATCAGGGTACCCGAAACATGCCGGGAGCTACAGCATGGAAATCTGAATTTCCAAGGTTTGATCAAGAGTAGAGCAGGTTCCAGGCAATGAGGAGATTCCAAAGGGAACAACTACCCCAGACCCAAATGTCTCCAGAAGGAAGCAAATATGTCATGGTTAGTGACCTGGAGCAAAGGTACAAAGAACATTGAGGTCTGCTCATCATTCTGCATTGATCACAGTCCTAAACACCAAGGCAGAAAAAAAAAAAAAAGACAGATACAGAGGATACTAAGGAATGGGACAAACCACCTGAAAGCTATGATGTAAAAATCACTTCTGAAATATGCAGGCTCATTCATTTACATATGGAAGACACCTGAAAAGCAGCAATTTAAGAACAGCCTAAGGAGCAAGGGTGGACACAATGAAACACATGTTTTAGAGGGGAAAAAAGGCCTGTGTGGTTTTAGGCAACATATTTAGGACCAGAGATTCAGAGGAAAGGCTCTCAGGACTATGCGGTCAGACATTAAATTGTAAGCTGTAGACAGCAGAGGGTTTTTTGTTTTGTTTTTTATATTTTTTTTTTCTTGAAGCTGCACCTTGCTCTCAGGGAGCCCAGCCACGGCCCAGTTATAGCACTGTGTTGAGGGAAGCACTTCAAATGACACAACTAATCAAGAATAATGAGACACAGAGAAATACTAGAAGTTCAAATGACAGAAATACAAATGGTCACAAGGCTGCCAAACAGTGATTAATGGAAGAAATAAAGTGCCTGTAGCATGGGATTTACAAACAGCCTGCCTAAAAGGGTCTAAATAACCCAAAGGGAGAGGAATCGTTTTTAAGCTGTATAATTAGAAAAAGCAAAGCAAGATTCTGCAAATTTAAACCACTGGAGGAAACCCAGCGTACACCATTCACAAGGCTCAGCAAGAGCTGGCTGTAGAAAACGGTCTTTCTGAAAACAGGGGAAGACCAGCAATGATCGCAACCGTAAAACACGCTGACCATTGGCCACCTGGCATCGCATGAAGCTGCAAAAAGAGCACGCTCTGTTTGCAAACAACCGCAGAGCCAAACCTCACTCAGCTCTTTCCCCCTGAGAGGCAAGAGCTGCCCTTTTGGGGCAGCTGGCCTGGGATCGGGGTTTGGTTCCCGGCTCCATAAGGAGCGGCACGTGAACCTCCAAGCGAGCCACGTAGCCGGTCCGGGCCTCAGTCTGCCACCCCTGGACCCGGGGTCACAACGTCGTCCCGCCTCCCGGGGCCGCTCAGGGGTTGCCTGTGTTCGGGATGGCGGGGTGGTCAGCGCGCGGGGGGGACGGCACCCCTCCGGGGGAGGCTGAAAAGCTGTAGCTGGGCTGCGAGGACCATACGCGCTCGTCCCACGTCTGAGGGACAAGTGTGCTCATGCTCTCTTGAATAAATCTGTTTGGCAGGGTGGAGTCTGCCTTATTTTTACTCTACATGCAAATTATATCCCTCAACAACCTCGCTGCAAATATTTTCTGGTTTCTCACACCCTGCCCTGGGCAGGAGCAAGCTGTTTTCCCTGCAGATCCTCTGGCTTCCTTTGGAACTTTGGGTTTGGGCTATTTTGATTTTAAAGAAGCGAGAGAAGCTTGTGAGCCAGGGCGGGTTGCAGGGAAAAAAAAACACAAAAACAACCCCCAAACAACCAGAGGGGAAAAAAAAGGCAGGCGAAGCTGTTCTGCCAAACCCCGCTCTGCCAGCGCCGGCGGTGCAAGATGCCACGGGCTCCGACTTCGCCACCTCCTCCGAGCGACAGGCGAAGGAACGAACCTCCCTGGCCTGAGGTGCGACACCCGCCTTCCCCCTCCTCCAGCTCAGCCCTGGCAGCGCCGTCTTACCTGTTTGCCAGCGGCAGCGAGGCAAAGGAGAAGGAGCCAGCAGCCTGACGGGACGGGCATGTCTGGGTGTCCCTCTCGGCTTCCTCCTGTGGCTCCTTTTCCTGCCACCGAAGAGAAACTAGATCCTTCCAGCCGAGCCCCCGCGCCGCGGCAGCAGAGCGAGGCACATTTGAGCTAGCTACTTCTCTTTCTTCCTTTCCTTCCTCTCAGCTACACGAGGGGAGAATAGAGAAGAAGAAGGAGAAGAGAGAGAAAAAAAAAAAAAAAAAAAAAAAAAGGCGCCTGGCTGTAGTTCCCACAGCATTTCCTCAGACTTGACATGCAGGGTGTTGTTTTTTTTTTTTTTTTTTTCCCTTCTTCTTGTCCCTCCCTTTCCTTTCTCCACCCCCTTTTACAAGAAGTTTAGTCACCATGCCCACGTCCCTCCTCCTGCCGATGGGGACTGCTTTCCCGCTCCTCCGTGGCAGGGCCATCCAGCCACCTGCTTCCCGCCCTCTGCGCCCTCCCGTCCCAGCCCTCCTCTTACCTGGCACCTTCCCTCGCCGTGCATCGGCCCCGTAATTCCCTTCTCCTCCTCGCCGCCTCCAGATATTGCCTTACGCTGTCAGGGGACATCTTAGGCCTCGGCCGTACCTGGGATGGCCTCCCACCTCCCTCGCGCTCTGATCCACCCTGGCACGTCCACCCTCCTGCTGGCACCTACCCCCGGCAGGGGGGAAAGCCTCCCGTCCCGTCCCATCCATCTCTGCTCCCGTGAAACAGCCCTGCAGGTGCCGGCCTGGGTGCCGTGGTGCAGCTCAAGGCCCCCCGCCCCGAGTACTTGGCTTTGACTGATGGCGGGAGCGGGCAGGTGGGATTGCCGCCAGGGGAAAGAAAAGCGGAAGATGTGCTTCGGGAGCTCTCCTAAAACACCCTGTGCTGTGCACGGGGTCAGTCCCTGGCACCTAACTTGGGACAGCAAGTGCAAAGTGGCCTCCCACGCCCCCCCAAAACACAAGCATTGCCGACACCGCGCCGACACCGCCAACCCAGCAGCAACCGCTTTGCCCGGCACAAGAGCGGCTGCAGCTGATGGCGTGCCGCCCAAACCCGGGCAGAGCTCGCGACGCCCCGTGACTTGTGAAGGGCGCAGGACTCCTCTGTGGCGGGGCAGGACAGGGCAGCGCCAATTTACGGGATCCGAGGATCTGGCAGAGCCGATTGTGTTGTTACACCACCTTCCCTGCCTCCCCACGCTCACACGCTGCTGTGAAATAAGCCGGGAGCGTGCTTCTGACTTGAGCGAATAAGGAAGTTGTTCTTTCACTTGTGTATTTAGATTTAACCCTTGACCAGGGGGAAAAAAAAAAAAAAGAAGTTGCTCAGGTTTGCAAATAAATAAATAAATTCAAACACAACAGATGAGGTGGACGTGGGGAAAAAAAAAAAAAAAAAAAGTCCTTTACCTGTGCTGCTGTGGTCTGATTTCTGCTCGAAGGAGCGATCCTCAGAGCCAGGGAGCGCTCGGGACAGAAACGGCTGCCAGGTTTCTCTCCTGTAGCTAGCATAGAGGGCCTGCCTGCATGGCAAAACAAAGCTACGACCTTCACATCACCCCTACAAAGTTTCCAGGGGCCATAAAGCCAGACCTTTCTAATCTTCCTAAAGTTCCTTTCAACACTTAACACCCTCAATGTCCTCCGCAAGCGCTGGGCCCTGCCTGATCTGTGCTCAAGCAGGTCTCAGTGCCCACGTTCCCCTGCCTGGTCTCCAACATGGCGCAGCTGTTTGGGCACTGGCAGCTCCTGCACGGGTTTGATGCTCCACAATGGGATATGGGGCAAAACGACCTTGCATGACGCGCCTAGCTTAGGGCCAGTGGCTGGTCCTGCTGCCCATTTGCCTCAAGAAGAGCTAGGACAAGGGACATGCTGATGGGTTTTAGCAAGCCATAGAGCTTGCAATTGCAGCATCAGAGCCCTGTTGACCTGCCAGAGGAGTCGCGGTCTCGCCGCACTTGGGCTGGACAGGCTACAGCTCTAGTACAGAACTGGAATTGAGTTGGGGGCGAGGGGTGGGAGGGATGGCCGCGGCACCCAGCTTGCCCGGTAGGCAACACATGCAAAGCTGACTTCGCTGGGGGCTTTGCAAGGTAAGGCGTGAGGCATGGGTAACATACGTGCCCAGCTGCTGGCAGCGGTGCCATTCCTACTCCCCATCGGTCCTGGAGGGAGCCTGGTGAGATGGCAGGGCAGCGCCGGGTGGAGATCCTTCTGCCAGAGCCATGTCTACCCGCTGCCGAAAACTCGCAGCCCTGTGCCAGCCGGGGTGTTTTAAAATGTTCGTATTTAAGGTACAAGGAAATGTTTCTTTTTAAACAGAACAGCCTGTTAAGTCTCTTCCCCTTTTCACATTTAGCACAATACGAAGGCTATAGGCTGTGTTTATTTACCAGCTGCTCATTCTAACCACAGATTTACAGGAGCAAACTCACACTGTCACGAGCAGTTAGACAAGTTATTGGCTTGCTCTGAAGGTGTTGAGTAAAGGCGTTGAAGGTATTGAGTAAACCCAAGCCCTGTTCAGCTCAGAGGAGCTCCAGATAGTTCAGTATTGCACGTTAGTGCAATTACTTTTGCGTTCTCACCCCTGATCCTGCCTGAAGTATTTCTTGTTCAGGCTGAAATTTCTCTCATTTTCTACCAGTATGTGAAAACAGCCTCTTTTTGAAAGCTCAGACATTTTCCTCTGAGTTAAATTTCATGTTTCTGAGCCAAAACCCGCAGAAGCCACTACTGGGTGCTTTATAGTCTTAATTATGTATTGCAGTAGATCGTTAGAAACAGAAATGTGAATGCTCGAAAATATGAACTAGGGAATGTATAGGAGAAAGTGCTGTCAACACTCTCACATTTATCACGTATATCATTCTATACAGCACAAGTAAAAACTAAAAAGTTTACACCAAAACTGGTTTGTCAGCCTTTTCTTTTATAGAATTTTTTTTTCCTATTATAGAACACTAGTGTTTCAGCTACCTTTGCAAAGTACCTATTTTGAATAAAACCAAAATGCTTGAAATCTGAAAGTTTCAAATTTACGGTGGTGTTCGGGTGCCTCCTGTTCACCACTGTGGCAGGCGAGCCTAAGCTAGACTGGCCTTTGGGATGCTCTTTCTAAAGAAGAGAGATGGAAAACCACGTGTAGCCTTAGAGGTGAGACAGAATCAAAATAGTCCCCTGGATAATATCAGGATCCCTTCCTTGGTGAAGCCTGCCATAGAAAACAAACCGTGAGCATGGCTGACCGCTTAGCAGGTCTGTAGTCAGTACAGATCTCTTCTTACCTCCTCCCTAGAGAGAGAAAAGTGGAAATTACATACTAAATAGTACTTTAAAAGAACTACAGCATTCAGTGTATTACCACAAGTCTTCTAACTGTCTGAAAATGAAACCACTTCAGCATCAGTGTAAAAATGCCTCTTTTCCAGGAGCTTGGATAAACAGTGACTAACTCCCAGGCAATCCCTGAATTTGACTCCCGTCTTTCCAAAACTTTCAACCCGAAAAGCAAAGTTAAGGAATGGTGTGGTGGATACACCAGTCGACTGAGCATCTGAACAGCGCCTGTGGACTCGCATTCATATCCCTGGCTATTCCTTCACTTTATCCCCTGCCCCTTACCAGCACAAGGGCCCCAGCCCCTCATGATGCCCCATTTCCTTGAGAGGGAGAACTGGGAGGCTGCATGGTAAAACCTGGGTCTTTGAAACGACACGAAAGAAACCTCTGCAGAGAAGCAAAACTGCATGGCACATGGTTGTACCCCAGGATGCCTTCTCACACCATGCAGGAAGGCTGTTGAAGGTGCTTCCATTCTCCTGCCTCTCACGCCCCGTCGAGGGATGGGGGATGAGATGAAGGGTGTTGTTGGATCTTGATCAGCGTTTTTCTTCCACTAGATGTTGTAAAGGTTGGTTGGGGTTTTGGACTCTGAACTAAAGACAGTCTTTGTAAATACGAGCACCCGCCTCTCAGCAGGTGAGCGAGAAACCCAGCACATGTGCCAAGTCGGAGCTGTAGGAAAGAGTCACCTAAATCAGGGGGATGCCTTGGGGGGCAGGCGGGTCCCAGTGCAGCTTCTGGAGTACCAGCAACCCATGCACAGAGCCTGTCATGGGGCCAGGGAGGAAGGCTGCCTCCGGCAGCCTCATTGCCCACCACAGGGAGAGGGCTCTACTGTATGATCCAATATGTGGATGGCCTAAAGAGAAAAAAAAGGTAGAAAAATATCTGCACACTTTTAGCACAGGGAGCTCTAATTTCATTTGAGGTCTCTAGCTATTAAAATAAATCCATTAAAAAAAAATCTATTATTTACAAAAAAAAAAAAAAAACATACACAAAACCATGCCGTCAACTTGAAACTGTCTTCTTCCTGTGAAATCCAAGTTTCCATAGCAGACTATTGCCCAATCGCCTTGAGATTTTCAAATACACAAATATTTTTCATGACAGAGCAATTATGATGAAGCTCCTTATTTACATTGGTGTGGTTTACACAACATACCTTTTACAGTCCCACAGAAGTGTACCAGTGCTGAATGCCTGTCAAAAACCTGAAGTTTGCAGCATTGAAAAGGAAAAAAAGCTCACAACCAACCACTGCTAACGTGTTGAATATTTGAAGTACGTGCAAGCACACGCTAAACTGATAGGTTATCACCAACCACTGTAGCAATAACAATGCCTACATACTTCTGGAAGGAAATACAAAGTCGTGGTGAATTTTTAACTTTGAACATTTGTTCATGCTTATAAGAGATACCAACCTGATGACCTCCAAGGCTTAAGTCATATATTCATCCTTAGGACAAGAGAATACTGGCACGAACTGGGGAGCTGGTGCTGCCCAGGATACACCTCCTCTGTCCTGCCTGGAGACGAGCCTTTACGGCTGGCAAACACCCACCAGCCCCTCAGCAGGAGGACTGAGACCACAACTCCTTTGAAACACCGGGTAACGCCCCATTACCAGTTCCACAGAGCCACCCTGTCATTTTATCTCACAGCACACTTAACGATCTTGAACTTCTTTGAAAACTCACCAGAATGTTATGACTCATGCTTAGATCAATAGAGTGCATTCATCCCTCAGCAAAGGATCAAACCTCAATGAAACGTTATCGCCTATTAAACACTACAGCTGCTTCTTCCCCTTCCCCACTTCCCTGATCCCATTGCAGCACATTTAAAGGGAATTTAACACGCCTGGCAGAATGACACACGGGATCCTACAAGGCACACGCTTCACTACAGCTGCTGTAACTTCAGCAGGGCTCCATCATATTACCTCCACCTCAGCTGCAACTGAAGCTGAAGAGGTTTCTCAGGTTTTGGGGAACAGGAAAAATCTCCATTAAAGTGCAGGGCAAAGAGCAGTAGCACAAGACCACAATCACAATAATTTTGGGAATGGCAATATTCAAATACACTGCAAACAGCCCTATTTGTATACACACAGTATTTAAATGGTAGAATAAAAAGGTATCTGCCTCTGTGGGATGGAAAAGATGGAGGTTAGGGTACAGACCAGCCTGAAATACGGTGAATGAGGGACGCGGTGAGGAGCACATGCAATACCAGTGCTGGGAAAGGAACCAGACAGACACTGTCGTGGTGTCGGCCCTTTACACCGACTCACGAGTCACCTTTTCGAGTCACTGACTTCTACGGTAGAACTGCTCATGCTCGAAGTTTCTAGGAGCTAGAAATCTTCAGTCTAAGGAAGTCTCACTACATTGGAAGTATGATGGAAGTTCAAGCTCAGCTTGTAGTGCAGATGCCTCCAAAGACATAGGCTGTTTACCACTGACTTGCCTGTTACAAACTCTACAAGCAGAATCATCTTTTCTTAGAGCTTACCTATAGGCATGAAACCTGACCACCATTAAACCTAAAGGCAGCACACTTTAGAAACAGCTTCTCTGGAAAATGATTACTCATTCATGGTTACTCATGGAGATTAGTTAACACATGATACATTAGCATACAGTACTAACATCCAGGATCTGAGTAGCCTACTAATTCAACAACGGCACTCCTCCCTGCCTTTGTTGACCAATTTTATAGCCTAAACCAAATTAGCTACATATCCGAATCTGTATGCTAGAAACGTTAGCCAAATGCACTCAGTAAACCACCAAACCAGTTTTTGTGAAGTCTTGTTGCACCATGCTGCAATCCTGTAATTCATCAGCATTTACATCTGATGCAAGAAATTCTGGGATTCTACCTAGGATCAATGCCATGCCAGTCAGCTTGCTGTATCAGCATAGTAATGATTTTCTGCTCCATGACACTTTGCTGGTACTTCATGGTTTACTTAAGTATCAACATCAGTACGTTTCACATGGGAAATTACTTACAACATTATGAATGCATGACACCCACCTTTAGAAACTGCACTAAAATAATAGAGCCACTTACTCCTGGAACAGAAAAATGCCATTAACGCTGTCACAACAGAAATATTCCACACTTCTGCTTTTTTTGCACCATTTTGAATCATCTTAGCATCCATACGAGGCAATGAATTCCACAATATATTACAAAAAACTCCTCCTAGTTCTTCACAAGACATTTTTTTCATGGATAATTTTTATCTTTCAACCTTAACATTTTAATTTGCAAACATCAGCTTCCTCAGTTTCTCTAACCCTGAATCCATTCAAATACTGCTTTTAGTTCTCCTAACCAGAATATACTTTTACATACACCAATAGCAGCATTTTTTCCTCCTCTTGGTGTGAAAGGGGAGTGGGAAGAGACTGACAGAAGAAGAATGTGCAGCTTTTCTTAAGGAGCTCCCTTTATTCACCTTGATTAGAAGATCGGAAACAAGTAATTTGCCTCATTTATAGTTCTAGAAAACAATCTCTTTCAGAACAAAATATATGCATAATGTTGATCAGCCTTACGTTTACTCTACAGAAAACATTTAGATTGTGAACACTCGTTCAGGCAGCTGTGTACCTTCAGCCCACTGATCATCTTTGCTTAAGAGTCAATCCTTTCAAGCTGTAGAAGTTCAGCCAACGTTTTAGTTTTTTACAGAATCCTTATTTAGGCAAAGTCATAAGCAACTGAAGATAACCCTTTGGGGATGAATTGCTTTCCATGCTGGATATCCAACTGTCTTCTTTTAATGAAGCATCTTCTCCCAAAAGGTTCACTTAACTTGTTTTGCATAATAACAGGAAGGAAAAAAAAAGTTAATTTAAAATATTCTGGTAATTCTTTTCTTTGAAGAGTTCTCTCGCTTCTTTCCCAATCCTGAATGCTACAGTGCCATAGCTAGGAGGAAAAAGAAGGAAAAAAACCCCCAACCATCCCCCAAACCCACACAGAACAACTTCTCGCAATCTTCTTGAACATCTGTCAATATCTGGGAAGCTGATAAAAACTCCTGAAGACAACCTGCATAAGGTTTGTTGCCTACACAGACTTTTTTTCACCTCAGTGGTTACCGTGCTGGTCTTCCTGGGATTCCCGCTTCAATTCCGCTTTGGATCAACTCGCATGAAGTAAAATGCTGACAAGCAAGAGCTAAACTTGCAAGGGGCTGGAGAGACTGGACCTAGCTGGGCAAAGATGCTACGTTTGTACTAACAAACTGAAGAGTCTCATCCCACAATCATCCAAAGTTAAACTGCTGTCACAGTTTTTTGGCTTGCGCTCATTAACAAGTTTCCAAATCACATACTGCTTGAAGTTCAGTGTGGGCTAGGAGCCACTCTCACAGGCAGCCTGCAGGCAGCTGCCCTGCTTTGGAAAGTAGAAGTTTAACCATCAAGAAGTCATTTTGGTCTCATGACTACGGAGCTATCTCTGGCACTGCAACTACAGGAACAGACATAGAAGAGAGAAGGGGGGGGGGGGGGGGGGAACGTGTGGCACAGGAGAGGAGGAGACCCTGCATGAAAATGGCAATAAAGCCACATGACTAGAAGCCAGAGTGAAACAGGCACAGAGAGACAGGAAATTTAGGGAGTTCAGTCTACCATCTGCTATGTAAAAAAAGTTAAGGTTAAAGAATTTCTGCGCGTTAGACCTCTCTCCTGTAACAGCTGTTTTGATGCAATAATCTTTTTCGGAGAAGACTAGAAGTAACAAGACAAGGCAGGTATACAAAACTTTTTATTGACAACAGAACAATAGAGAGGAACGTCACCACTTCCCATTCCTCAGGAATGTCTCCATTTCACAGTCAGTCTGCCAGAAGTATACTTTCATGGTAACAAGCAACACGAAGGCATGGAGCTGTCTATAATCTCAAGAAAAATGTTTCATCAGTGCAGTGCAAAGGGACCGACGTTGTGCAAGTGTGCAGCAGGCCCTGTCACAACACAAACATGGCAGGCAACTGTATTATGCAGAGCCAACAGGCACAGACATGAAGCAGTTAGAAGCCTCAAATTATCTCCGTTATTTCCATCTAAGGGCAATACCTGAAGTGCTGCTCCATCCATATTCTGTTTCAGAAGTGAATACTTTGTTCCCTCGCTCCTTTTGCTTCCCCTGTCCTCAAAGATGTTAATACTTCCAACTGAATGGTACCGTGTCAGAGAATGCCCGAGCTTTTACATTTTGCTGCCTCATACCAGTTCATGCATGCACTTGCGTTTACTTTCAGAAGCTTACATTGACATAAAGAAGGGAAAAAAAATGTGCTGCATAAGAATAAAAGGATTCAGTTGTTAATGCTTCCTTGCTAACAAAAATATTTGGTAGTTGTTGAAGACACTCCTTGTAAGGTCATTTTTATAAAGTACGTATGCAGTCTACTTAACGTTTTAAAGAAACTGCATGTCAGACTCTTAACATCATTTCACATACTCTGAAATTAAATTTGAACTGAGATTCAATCTAAACAACAAAATATCTTAATTTTAGCTTTCACAGTACACAGAACTGCATGCTGAGTGCAAGACGAAAGCCCTCTTTCTCCTGCAAAAGTTTCCTCTGCCTGCAAAACTGTACTGGGACCCCTGTGTAGTACCTTATACACTTATTAATTTATCATGTTTTTCCTTTACTTAGTGGATGTGCCTCTGGATGTGTGAGCTGGTTGTTAAAGTGCTTTAAAATAAAACAAAACCCCCAACAAAAGAAAACATCCCTCAAAAAACCACAACAGGTGCGAGAATTTTATCTGAAGGACTTTGTACAGCATTTACAATGTTAGCATAAAGCATCTGAAACATGAGCATTCCCTGCAGACTGATGCAGTGCAAGCAGTCTCATACATTAGATACTGCAATTCCTCTGGATTCAAGATGCACAATACTTACAAAAACAACCCTAGAAGCACAGACAAATGCTGGTGGCTCTTCCTCTTCTTTTTAGAAACAATAAAAAAAATCTGCATTACTCTTTCATAATTTAAATACATAAGTAATCTCCACTTTTATTACTTCATGACAATGACTTCAAATTTACATTATTTTAAGTACCGTCATAATAGCTCCATGTATAATACAGATATTTGCTGATATCCTGTCAGAAAATTAAAAAACAAAACAAAAAACCAACCTTCCACTATATAAAAAAAATTATGCTGGAAAGACAAGAACACGGAACAGGGACTTGGTACAGACTATGATTTCAGTTTTATATCAACCACAGTTAACCCAAAATTAACAGATACACAGCGATATTCAAAAGCAGTGCAAATATCTTTGGAGGTTAGAATAAAATTATACTACAAGAACATAAGACAGAAGAAAATAAAAGGCAAGTACTTCAAGTACAGGAACCAGTCTCTGTGAGGTCCATCTTAGTGTTAGCTGGGAGTTCCTTTTCCCATCTTACTTTTTCCTCTGAAACACATTCGCCAACATTGCACCTGATGTAGTCAGCTGGCCCATTTTGTTCAAAAACTTGGTCTTTGTATCTTCACTCACAAGGCTCGCTGCAATCGACATTGAGCTAGGAAAGTAAAAAATTCAGTGACATAAGACGACAAAGAAAAAAGAACACTGTTCTGTTTTTTAATAAGCAACTGCATTGTCCTTGCATTTTAGAGGTTTCAAGATCACAACAGACCAGTCCATCAAGAAGAACTGAAAAACCATCACCACCAAGCCCAAATACACACTGTTAAATGAATTATCATGCCCTCACAGTCCTAGTGAAAAGCTGCGAACTATTTTTCTGCACACTAGTTTTTACTGCCTTTAGAAGTCACCGCGTTAGCATTTGTTAGCTATTTGAAAGTTGCTCTAGTGGCAAATACCTCCGTAAAAGATTGGCTTTACCTTCTCACTGGAAATGTCAATCCTTGTTTATTTAATATAAGAACAACAGTACTGGTTCAGACCAAGGATCTATCTAGCCCAAGTATCCTGTCTCCAACAGTGACCATTAGCAGACATGTAGGGAAGAGTAAAAGCAAGGTAAGTACAAAACGGTGACCTCTCTCCTTAATTCCCAACTCTCTTATTTTCCACATATTTCCACCTGAGTAGAGTTTAAAATTGGTGTGGACTGTCAGTCTAGCAACTCCTAATGAATCTTTATTTTGTATTACTTGTTCAGCTTTCCCTCGATCCCCTTGTAAATTTCTTGTAACCCTCACCCTTGGGCACTGAGTCCCACTAGGTCTTCCCCTGGCTGGGTAAAGAGCTTTCTCCTTCTGTCTGTTGTGAATGTGACTCCTGCTACCTTTGCTTGAGTGTTCCTACTTCGTACGTGCTAGAGAAGACAACGGGGAGTCCACATTTTTCCCCACAAACCGGACTAGAAGGAGCAAGCCAATTGATGCTGAACCTACAAGATGCTACAACTTCAAAAAACATGTTAAGAAATTATCCCAATGCTGCAAAATTAACTGACTTTTTTTTTTTTTTTAAATTTACAACATATCCGTGAGCTCAACTTCATATATATGTAACTGTTTAGCATAGTAGGAGTAATCTGTCTCAAGACAAGAGTGCAACAAGGCAAACGTATGATAGCATAAACATTAATTCTATTAATTCCATGCTTCCTATATTTGTAGTATAATGTAGTATAATTTGTAGTAAATGGCAAACATGTTTTTCAACATTAGATAGGGCCAATTTTACAAAACATTACCAGTGAAATTCTCCCTTGTGAGCTCTGTATGGACTCTACGTTTCAAAATTATACCTAAGATCACAAGATCCGTCTTACTGGCACAGGCCAGCTTCCAGGAACTGACTTTTCAGTCTGCAAGGTTATAAAAGGTTCTGTTAGACACTTTTGCATCAAGGCAGGTCAAGTTACAGTTAACTCCAAATTGCTTCAACAGAATTTGAATTATTTCTTCCAAGGTAGCAGGGATGCATTCAGTATTTTTTCCCCATTTCATACCACAAAGAAAGGTGCTTAGCAGTAACGAATTCTGGTTCTTTTTAAACAGAGTACTTGAAAAAACAAAGGGAAGCTTCTCACTAAAGCTGTACTGTGGATCTACAGGCAGCTTAATGGTATCATAACTATATCCCTTCAAATGTATCCCCCACTCCTATTTTTTAAGCTGACGTGACTCCCTGTCTCCTGCATTTCCACAGTGCCTAACGGACCGAGATCCTTCAAGTGGCTTTAGGCATGCCTCACACAGCATACCTAAGAGTATCACAAAACACACTCCTAGGTATTTTTTTCAGTACATCATCTATTAATGGAACAGGTTACTGAAATAAATCATCTCATTTTAAATCTTATTATTAGCTGGTATTTTCTGAAAGCTCTGTGAAGTTCCTCATTATCAAATATTCAGTGTTTAAGCATAATTTTATTGAAAGTATGATGTCTGAATTTTTAGTAAAGTTTAAAATTTTGAAAATTGTTCTTAGGTTTTTTCTCTTTTTAGACAACATCTGATTATAATTGACATTTTAAAAATAATCTTTTTATTCTATTTAGCAGCCAGTGATGATGACCTACAGCTGTTTTGAAATGATTTATAAACTTTTAAAGTGAACTATTTCTTTCAGGCACAATCACATAGCCAGACATCTTTGGCTTGATTAAACATCTACAGTCAACTAGGGAATTGCATATTTTCAGTTGATAAAACTTAGCAGCTAAGTTACTACTACTGTAAGATGGATTTCTTGTGCAAGTTCCCTTGATTTCATGATAAAGCAAGGGCATATAAATTATGTAAATAACAGTTTATACTAGCTATCAGCTGGTTAACAACCAGAAGCTATTCCAGCTATTATGTATCCTAGAATTTTGTGTAACTAGGGAAAAGGATTTGGGAAATTTAGTACATACCACGCATTAGCAACATTAAGAAAATAAAATTGCTTACTTCAGAGAAGAAAGCCTAGCAACTGGTGACAAACCTGTAGTTTTAAGCAAACGGTGCTGTCATTATTCTAACGATCCTGAATAAGTTTGAGGAAAACCAGGAAATGTTCACTTGACTTTCAAAACAGTTTTGGGGGATATCAACCATCTGATGTTAAAAATTAAGAACTGGAGTGTCTAGAAGTTCATGTTTTCTAATATTACATTACTGTAAATAGATAATCCACGACACTTGACATACTTAAAAGTTTAAATATGCCCTAAAAGTACTTCTATGGTTATACAAATTGAACATTTACACATAATAAAAGCAATATGAAATCAAATAAATTGAGTCTCATGTCTTTAAAAAATAATCAGAGAAACCAACAAGGCAATAACTTATCTTGCTTGAAACAAGTAGTCCTATAGAAAAGTCCTTGCATTTACTCATTAAAAAAAAAAAAAAAAGCAACAACAAACAAACCCACAAACAAAAATAATGTGTAAACATCAAATTTTTGACCAGTGTCTAGATGAATTACATGCTACACAGATTTCTGCCTGTTTTACAGGGAAGCTTTAGGCCAAAACAAACATCCATGCTGGACATTTTATAAAAATCAGTTTGTAACATAAGTTGTTACCCAAGATTGAAATACCTTGTTAATTGCTAAAGAAAATGTTTAACAAAAGTGGGTATCAAATATTTAAAAAGACAAAGTTCAATCTTTTTTTTTTTTAAAACTATTTCTGTCACCCCATATTATTTGACCAACCTTTTCTAACAATAAGGGGCAAAGACAAGATAAAGAACAGCATCTTATGATTGCTTTTGCATCTAGTTTTATTTCTCTGCATGCATTCTCATGTTGGTAACAAAAAAAAAATCAGTGATTTATCTCCTAGCTGCATTTAAATCCTTCGTCAAATATATATTTAACACTAAAATTGGGAACTGAAATTGGCAAGGGCTTAGCAAGAAAAGGCGATACTCATGTACATGAAAAGGTCATTTCTTCAGTGGTAAAATATTTTGTGTTCATTTTGTACAGTAAAATATTGCAACCGTAGCCTGATTTTTAATAAGAAAGGGGAAGGCTAATTAAAGAATGAAGGAACACATTGTGAAGACTTATCCTTTTCAAATCTTACAGTTTTCAGCAGCTGCATTCTAAAAGAAAATTCACTGGATGTTGTATCATATTTGCATTTATCTGTTTCTACAGTGGCTTAATAGGACTAACTGTGATTTCACAATATTTTCATAAGAGGGACTGTAAATAATACAGACCTCTTACATTTAGGTTAACATGTCTCCACTGATACAAGCTAAAGCAAGGTAAGTCTAAACCCTATGTGAAATTAAAGTTATCACTCAAACTCTAGCCACGCAGAGAACAGCTTTGATGAACTAAATAGGTTAAAACATTTGAGAGGTGCAAAAGCACACATTTGAAAAATAAAAATTAAAAATACTGTCCAACTGAAGAGCACCACTTGAGAATTAGGAAGAGCTCAACCAAGGAATTTTGTTTCATGACCTTAGGTTTCACAGTTCAGTTAATGCAGGTAAAATAATAAAGAACCTTCACGTTAAGGTTAATAGTGTTCTTTAAAGAGACCAGTTTGATATTGCGTACATTTGCTGCATTCTGCGAGAGAAAAAAATTTCTTTCAGAATACAATTGCCTGAGAAGGAATCAATTTCATATTTTCTAATGAACTCTCCTAAAAGGCTGTCAAGAAGTTGCTCAAGAAGCAACAAATTAATTTACTTCAAAAAATGTTTATCAGACATAAAATTCTAATCTTATATATTTAGATACATATGCTGCTTCTATTCTTTTCCTTACATAGTCAAAGTCTGAGGTGGTGGCTTTTTTATTGCACAAAGCATTGGGTCCATAAAACCCAGGCAGGGGAAATATTTGCAAAGTAATAGATGGCCATGCATGCAACTGATTCTAATGAATCAACTTGTTAGTCAAAATATTAAGTCATTGCTTATGTGGAGGGATGTCCTTGCACAGATTGGCTGGCGAGAGTCTATAGCAATTGCTTAACATCAGATCTGCAGAGTCTGGCTGTTAATTCTGCCTTATCACAACTACCTATTGGGTATCTGCTACGTAAGGTACATAGTACAGGGAAGATCTTGATAAAACGAATGCTTACTTGCAAAAAGAAGGATGGGTCTAATGGGGCAACTAGCAAGTTTCTATCTTGCCAAGAATCATTATTGGTAGGTTATTTTCTGAGGGAATACCTGGCTTAAGTGACAACCATTAATGTAGCTGAAGGCAAGCTAAGCGTTCACCATTCTTTAAAAATCAAAAGCAAATACACAGCTGCTGAAGAACCTGAAGGATACAGGAAGGGGATGGGCATTCAGAGTATGGCTACTGGGGGGACACATAGGTATGCATGCCAGAAAGCTCCCTTTAAGAGAAGGAAGAAAGGATAAGGGCAAAAGTACAAAGCTTGAGGAAGTAACATAGCGAAGCCCTGGGAAAAAACAACAGCATGAACGAATGCATTTTTTCATTCTTGACTGACTAGCTATTTATGTTGCAAGCAAGGGATATTCCTGTGGAGTGATTAAGTCAAATATATTGTTATTCTGCGAATAACTAATATGTCAAAGAAATAACTATTTCATCATGAAAATAGCCACTCAACTGGAATACCCTTAGTCAGTACAGTCCCTACTTCATAATATTGCCACATGAACAGGAAAGAGGAAAGAAGGTGACTGACAGTGCATTCTTCAGATCTTAAAGGTTTTGTATTTCTTCTCCCTTAGACAGGACTTCTATATGACTAGACAGAACCAACTACCTTACTTGAACAGATACACTAGAGACTGTGATTTGTTGTAGAACCTGGACATTTTTAGCCTTAAAATTATTTCACTTCCAAAGTCTAAAGTTCCTTTCTAGTACACCTTTAAGAGTTGTCCTGATGCTCATGTCTCAAATGGATTCAGTTCTTACTACACTCCATTCACCATCAACTACACCAGTAAACAAGCTAATTACCACTAGTAAAGCCTGAGATACTTTATTTGGTGCATGAGAGACCATCTTTTTCCACACCATGTCTCTTCTGTTCAATTCTTTCACACCTTTTCTATTTCAGTCATTTTCAAACTACCGGTTGTTTCCAGGATTTTGCCTGAGCTCTTTCAAGAAGTAAATTCTATCAATCTGTTACTGATATGGAAGCATGACATAAACGAGTTTCAGTAATTGTCTTGATTCCCATGGCAAGGTATCAGGACTGAGGACAGATTCTCTTTTTCAGATACCTACTGTTTCTTCTCAAACTCTTCCTGGCAAAACTGCTAAGGATTCATTAAGTTATATAATAATCCATGAGAAGTTACCTGCTGGTATGCCATTCCAGGCAACAAGAAGGCAAAAGAACACATACACCTCATCATACTGATGCTTAGCTTTCCAAATTTGTGGGTCTGTTAGCTTCTTTTGTTATCAGGAGACACACACACGATACCACCTCTACCACATGAGGCAAATTGATGCATGTACACCATGTGTCCAATGCCTCACTGGAGAGCTGGGTTTACTGTGCATTTGTAGAACGGGTGTTTTACTGAAGTGCAACATAAGTGGCATTTTCCCAAAGCCAACACATTTACTTAACAGCGTATTCACGCAGGTAGGTCAGTTTGTACACTGGAGAAACTGTTCTTGTGTGCACTAGTCACATGTAAGCAAAGACGGCAGCCTGGAGCAGGTCATTACCACGACCAGAACAATTCCTTCAGCCTGCAGGCCACCCCCATGAAAGAGGGTTGCAAGGTGCATGCCACATGTGGTGCTCTAAGCACTTGGGCCAAGCACTCCTTGCTTTCTCAGATTGAGGACAGAAATTCAATTACTGCTTTAAATGGATAAAAATTTAAGAAGAAAGTAATGGGTTGTCCTGTGTTTTACACTGGAGACAGAAACAATCACAAACGGAATTAAAGTTCCTAAAACCTGCTTTCAAATACAGAATATGTCAGTGCGGGATTTCTGGTCACAAGCCTTGGGCACCATTATGGAATAGACTCTGCAGAACATTAATCTGAAGGCACAGAAAAAAGAGAAGTGGAAGTCTTACCCCTGCGGTTCTTGGACAGTCTTGTTTTCCACTTTCTGTTCACACTCTTTTATCATGGAGCTTAAAATAACCTAAGACACATAAGGAAGAGATATACATGACATTTTTTCTTTGGCATTAATGTTTAGTATGAAATCTGCTCTGCAATGAATTCTGACATTAGTAGAACTATTTAAAAAGTTTCTCTGTTGTTTTTCAAGTGCATTTAAATTCCAGCTATCTGATAATATGTTGTGGCTAGAAACAACAAAACCATTCAAAATACTTTAAGAAAGAAAATGTTTTTGAAGTAGTTACAGGAGTTCAAGACTCTCTTCTGCTTCTCCTGGCTTTTTAAAATACAGCTAAAGCAAACTCACTTCTGTGACACACCTCCTTATCTTCCTTTTTTCAAACAATACTTTCATTTATTAGCAATTAACTTTGACATACATTCACCTTCCCTCTATTTTCCTTTAGAGAGTTTTCAAGTACCTTTTAAAATGCGTATCTTTACCAACATTATGCATGAAAGAAAAAGCAAGGAAAGAAAAGAAATAAGCGTGATGGCATCCTGAGACAACACCTTCATGGAAAATTTCACTGGTGTCTCCCAGGGTTTTTATGAATCAAGGCTTTTTTTCCCCCTACTGAAGCGATTGCAGCGTTAAAGGTTTCTGCACAATATTTAAGACTAGAAGCACCCCCACACTGACATTTTACATTTCTCTAGCATACCAAAAATAAAGGAATGTTTCCCAATAGCAGGCTTTGAAAGAAATCATACAATTCATTGGACAGGTATACAACTCCCTGCTCTGCCCACAACAGTACTGTTTTAACACATTAAGACAAAAGCATTTGAAACACTTAGGCAAAGCAGTTGCAATGCAGAGTGTGAAACTATAAACGTACACCCCCCCCCCCCCCCCGCCCCCGCCCCCGCCGAAATAGAGACTTTCTCTGCTCACAGCTCAGGAAAAAGCTAAGCACTTTCTCTGAGACACTAAACTTAAAATCTCAAAGCTACAAGCAACTGAAATTAATAGTGTCTTACCAAAACCTGAATATATACAATAGACGAAAAAACAAAACCTAATTGCAATCTCTAAAATACAGATCAGTCACTAATGGTTACTACCAAGTGATAACTATTTACAGATGTATTTAAATACATAAAAAAGCTGGTTTCTGTCAAATCCCTATTAGACAGCTGCAGCACAAAATATCCTTTAAAACCATTTATTACACTGATAAGATGTGGCCTGGTCTGCAGATATGTGCCATTGTTCACTCTACTTCTCCAAAAGTATTACTTCAACATTTGAAACAGTTTGGGTAGCAGGTATTATATACCCTTATATACCCTTGAATGTTTCAGAAAGCAGCATTCAAACCTGTGTACGAGTCTAAGAGGACTACAACTCTTACTGCTAAATTTGCTGTCCTTCATTTGCATAAAATCTTATGCAAGTACTTGAACTCAAGAGTACAGAGGTACGAGAGAAATGCATTCAGAATTCCAGTGAAAAAGCAAGCTTTTCTTTCTGTATCAAAAGAAAACTGAAATTTCTAAGCACAGCGGCCATGACTTTTGTTACTTAGCATTTCTACCTGTACAATGGAGCACTTCTACATTTTTGTGCATCTATCTGAATCTAGATGTTCCAAGTATCAACAATATGAAGTCTTGATCAAGGGGGAGAATAATTCAGCAAGCACTCGGAACCATTTGAATACCAGAATGGAGCTCCCATCCATTGCACAGCTCCTTCTGGGAAGGCTGCATAATTCTTGGATGAAGTGGAGCAATTCTTCACTCTTCCCCAAATTAATTTGTCTTAAAGTTCAGGGTGAAACAGAGGAAAGGTATAAATATAATATCACATGGCAATTTTCCATTATGATATTGCACATACTGCTCACACCTCTTCCCTTGGGTTCTCTTTGTTTGGTCATAGGACTGACTATGAAGTCATTTAGACCTCCTTTAAGAAGGATATTTCAGAGATTTAAATGTCTCTAAATATAGTTACAAGACATAACACGTGCTTAAGTATTATAAACAATACTGCAGATGGACTAAATATTTTTATCAAGTACTGATTATATCTCACTATCATGCAACTCACAATCCCATTATTCTGAAATGGAAATAGAAGGCAAGTGAAGAAGGGAGAAGAAGGGACTTGACATGGAATTAGAGATGCTGGCAAAGTATTTGAAATGTCTGCACAAGGTGAAATGTTTATTTTAAAGATGAGAGGGTCTGGCTTAAATGCCCAACTTGCACTTTTGTTTATATGAATGAAAGGAAAGCAAATATGAGGGATAAGTGGTAAACGCTGCTTGACAGGATCACAAGCCAATCCCGCAAATGTTACAATTCCAAGATGAGCATAAACTCTGTACTGATGTTAGAGCCACAAGAGCTAAGGCCCTGTGAATGAGAAAATGTGTTTCTGTAACTGATATGCCATTTGAATCGTGAATAACACCATGGTGACCAAAATAAGAAAAGGGTTAATTCTGTTTATGCAAATGTCTAATTATTTGAAACAGTAAATCACATTTACTTCAGAAAACTCAATTTTAAGACAGAAGGCTTGAAAGACAGACACTAGAACTAACTGGGCCTCAGAGGTCTCTATCATGGCGCCTACAAACATCCTGTTGTAGCAAGGAGCTGATTAAGCACCAGATTTCCATTTCTACAGTAAAAGCTGTAGTGAGTTTTCTAACCCACTGGAGCAGGAGTAAATATCTTTAAATTTATGTTTCTCTCTGGCTAAAACAATAAAGCACTTGGCATCATGCCTGAAGCCAATTAATCACAGTGATGCAGAATGTGGTAAAAGAGGATTGAGAGCTGTCTTTATTTATTTATTTATTTTTAATCCTATTTAAGCCCTCAGTTCCTTCTCTGGCTACAAAACTCAAACTCAATCAAATAAGCTCTTTTGTGCTAACTCAGGGCATCTTTTGAACTTACTGTGCCCTTAAACCTTAGAAGTTGCACTAACTACTATATAAAAACAAAGTATTTGTATTTGTACCAGTTATACCATTAGTGAATATGACAGAACAAAGAAAATGAAATTAAATCCAACTTTTGCCTACTGCAGCTTTCAGATTTATTCTTAGACTTCCCAAAACACAATACATCTCCCAGCTCACTCTGAATACAGAGCATCATCAATGCCAGATCTCATCCAGGGCTGCCTGTGGTAAGGAAGTACAATTCTTTTGCCTTTGACTGATGCACTGTTGTCCCTTCTGACTCAGCCCTCTGAAGTCAGATTCTTTCCTTTTAGGCCTGAAAGTTCCTCAAATTAATTCAACTCCAGTTCCACATACTGTAAATTATATAAAGTAATATAATAATATACGGAAAGTAAAAGAATGAGACTATAGGCTATTAGACTGAAAATATAACTGAAGAAGGGACTTTGTTACCAAGTATAAAAACTTAGAACTCCTAGAAGAATATAGCTGTCTCAATTAAGTCACTTTTGTAACCATAAGGAAAAGAAATTACTTTTCTCAAGTACAAAGTAATCCATGAAAGTGCAGTATTAACATTTTGATTAAATCTTTTCCTCCATCTCTTGAAATGTTCACACTGTCAAGATTTTCCCAACATGCAACTAAACTACATCTCTTGTTTTCAGCTACTGACTTAATATCTATGTGTTTCAATGTCTGTTAGTGTTCACCCTCTTCAAGTATTTACAAAAAAGTGCACGGACACATGGCCAAGATTTTCAAGTTTCTCAAGTCAGCTACTCCTGCTAACTCTTTTCTTTTGCTACTTTCTGTAAGCTCCTTCTACCAGAGGAGATCTTGTTAGCTTCTGTGTTGTCCTGTCTACTTATTATAATCTGCTTTTTACAATTCACACAAGCACAGAATGGTTGAGGTTGGACGTCCCTTGGTCCAACCCCCTGCTCAAGCAGGGCCACCTACAGCTGGTTGCCCAAGACCTTGTCTAGACAGCTTTTAAATATCTCCAAGGATGGAGACTCCACCACCCCTCTGGGCAACCTGTGCCAGTGCTTGGTCACCATCACAGTAAAAAAGTGTTTCCTGATGTACAGAGGGAACCTCCTGTGTTTCACTTTGTGCCCACTGCCTCTGGTCCTGTCACTGGGCACCACTGAGAAGAGCCCGGCTCAATCCTCTTTGCACCCTCCCTTCAGGTATTTATAAGCCTTGACGAGATCCCCCTGAGCCTTCTCCTCTCCAGGCTGAACAGTCCCAGCTCTCTCAGCCTCTCCTCCTATGAGAGATGCTCCAGTCCCTTCATCTTCATGGCCCTTCACTGGACTCTCTCCAGTAGGTCCATGCTTCTGTACTGGGGAGCCCAGAACTGGACACAGTACTCCAGATATGAAGTGCATCCCATGTATTTCAGGACTACACTTTCCTCATCTTTGCCTATCATTTCTCTCCTGCACTCCACCAATTTTCATCTGCATTTCCTTGGATATATTGTGGCCATTGATTTTAGTGTATCCTTGTTTTGATGAAAAAACGGATGGTAAAAACATTTCCTTTTTCTTAAGTGTACAAAGATCTCTTTTTCTACATGCACTTCTGACAGTTGAATATTTCTCTGCAGAGGTCCTCAGCTTTGAAATACATTTTTAAAGATTTTACTGTTTTTTAAATCTTGAAACCTATTCCTCATCAAAAAAAAACGTCAATGATACGTTTTGATACCACTTATGAGTAGCTCTCCTTAACTTTTTGTTTTAAATACCACTACATCTCAACTTTTGCTGCCACCTGCATCTCATACTCAGTTAGTAAACATAGCTACTCACCTCATGCTCTGGTGAGAGATGTTCCATGTCAGTTCGTAAACACTTAAGTCCTGGTAAAAAGTGATTGACCATTAAATCCTCTGAAATAACTAAAAACCAGGTTGTTAAGGTTTTATAAGGATTTTCTTCTGAAATTATACCATTTTTTTTCTGTCTTCTGATAATGTTATTGTACTGAACACAGGGACAAGCTACAGCAGCAAAATCCAAGAAAACAGAACAGCATTTGGCACTTCACGACTAACAAAGAAGAAAAAAGACCTTAAATATGTTTAACTTCATATATCCATACCATTCTTCTAATATTTTTTTCTTAATTTACTGGTTTAAGATCAAGGGCTTTGTTTTTGCAGCTTTTTTTTTAAAGTATCTATCAGTTCCACTGTATTGGGCCTGGCTGAGATGGAGTTAATTTTCCCCATAGCAGCCCTCATTGTGCTGTGCTTTGTATTGGTAGCTAGAAAGGTGTTGATACCACACCAGTGTTTTGGCTACTGCTGAGCAGTGCTCCCACAACATCAAGGCTGTCTCTCCAACATTCCCCCCTCACCAGTAGGCTGGGGGTGGGCAAGATCATGGGAGGGCACACAGCCAGGACAGCTGACCCAAACTGACCAAAGGGATATTCCATACCATATGACCTCTGCTTAGCAATGAAAGTTAAGAGAAAGGAGGAGGAGGGCGGTAATTCCTTATTATGATATTTGTCTTATGCAGCAACTGCTATGCATACTGAAGCCCTACTTCCCAGGAAGCGGCTGCACATCACCTGCTGATGGGAAGTAGAGAATAAATCTTTTGTTTTCCTTTGCTTCTGCACCTGGCCTTTGCTTTATTAAACTGCCTTTATCTTGACCCATGAATTTTTTTCCATCTTATTTCTGCCCCCTCCCCCCCCCCCCCGGTGAGGAGGTGAGTGATACAGCAGTTTGGTGGGCACCTGGCATCCAGCCAAGGTCAACCCACTACATCCACCATCTGTGAAAAACTCTTCTTTATACTAAACAGATCATGTTTTACGTCACACATTCAAAGACAAACTTTGTTATTTCTCAAGTATTAATCTTCTGCCCCCCCCAGAGAATTAACAGCTAAACTTCCCCCCAAAAAAAGATACAACAACAGGAAAGAGCACTGTAGGCTTCAAACAGGTGGGTAGCGATATCCAGTCTCTTCGAATCCACAGACTGCTGGTTGTTGACCAAGGCTAACTTGTGCAAGTGTGGAATAACAACTGTAAAAGTAAATACTGGAGTAAGTATTTGAAATTGCTTTCCATAGACTTGCTTAGAATTAAATGGTTGTGAAGTGGCAATCGCAGGCATCTGAAGCATCACACATCAGTGTGGAATAATAACTGGAAGTAATGGCTTTTGATGGGACTGCCTTGCAGATTCAACTGATCAACTCAAACTTGAAATAAAACTGTGGTAACATCACCTAAAATAAAAAGGTACCTCAGAGTACCTTTGACATAGTAACAGTTTACAGCAAATATTTTGCAACGTTATTACTCTCCTGCTGCTAAAGCTGTCTAAAATATGCTTCTATTTTATAAATACAGCTGATAAGCTAGTGACAGAGATATGCGTGTCATGAGAAATCTTCACAGACTATAGAGGAAGCCTGTCTAATGAGTTTAGCCTGCTAAACTAGATGCCTGCAGTTGGGAGGCATGATAGCTCCATATGTTTTGTTTACAAGTATCTTCAAGACAGTCTAACAATTGACTTTGCTCTTCTATGTGCTTTACATTTCAGGGCCATGAAA
Organism: Nipponia nippon; assembly: GCF_047370975.1. Taxonomy (NCBI): domain Eukaryota; kingdom Metazoa; phylum Chordata; class Aves; order Pelecaniformes; family Threskiornithidae; genus Nipponia; species Nipponia nippon. The sequence continues at coordinate 90,744,577 of NW_028262290.1, read as the reverse complement.
AAAAGCCGCTTTGTTAATCTGGAATGCACTTACATTTAAGATGTGTGGAATACTTGAAATTTATATGCCAGCAGGGGGGGAAGCAATGGGGGAGCAGAGGAGAGGAAGGCATTTTACAAGACATTTTGTCAAGTAATTAAAAAAAAGACAACTTCAAATTTGCCCTGCAGCAAAGTGGCCAGTCCCCTCCAGCACTGAAATCATTCATCACTATGTGCTGGTGTTCTATATAGACACCATTGTTAGGTAAAGTGAAAATTATATTGGCAAAGTCTTAAATACTGGGACATATCAAACTCTGAAAACAAGAGTTTTCATCAAACTCTGTAAAGACAAAAAAAAAAAAAAATCAATATAACCAGCATACTATTATCTTTGGGACAGAAAGAGGAAGACCGCGTCTTCCCACTGATGCAACTTACATTCATCTCTAAATCTGGGCTCAGCATTAGGTCCAACTCTTCCAAATGTTTTTATGATTTCTGTATGTAGAGAATGTTGGTCTTGATATTGAGGGTCCTCCAAGAAAGATGCCAGCTGCATTTTTACTCTTTCCAGAAGCTTAAATATTCCCAGAGAAATAAAAAGTACACAAAAGAATGAAGATGCTAGAAATCGTTATGGTCAGTTCAGAATCTGCCTATGATCTTCCATATTTCAGACGACAAACCTTGGACCTTCTGTTAATTTACAGTTTTTTCTGACAGGATGTTTCAAACTCTTCGATGCAGCCCTACATTTTAAAGACTGTTAACAGTGTTTTAATCTGATCTGTCTTTAACTACAGACAGGTGCTTCCACATAGCTGGTCTTTCCTCCTGAGGTTTACTTGGTTTTGATACTCACGTTTTTTATCTGCTATTAAAATTTCCCTCTTACTATTAATATCTTTGGAGTTTTCCTGTTTAATTAGAACTGAATTCACTTTTTTTTTTTTTTTGCAATATATCTCAATTAGTATGCTGAAAAATTTTCTGCAGAGGACAGAGATGCAAAAGCAAGCATCATAAAATCAATGGAATTAAAAAGATTTCTTCAACTAAAGGCTAAAAAACCTGAAAATACAAATATATCTAAGATGACATAAGTATTTAATTTGCATTCAAAGTTGTAAAAATAACATCATCTAATACATTTTGGAAGGCGGGATCACCTCTGTACTCTAAGGCTTATTATAATTAGTGCAATGGATACAGTAATTTTTCTGTGGTAACAAAACAGTATTCTTCCCAAACTGATTATAGGCATGCATTCCAAGCTACAAAATTGTAACTTATCCATCTTCCAAGTACTTGTGAGTCATCACTGACTTCTCACATTTCCTCAAACGCATTCTTTTAGAATATGTCGAAATTACAGGAAGAATGCAAACTCTGCAAAAAGCTGCAAGGACTTGAAGAAGAAATTTGATTGTACAGTTATTATATAAAACAAAATACAGTATTTCTACTGCTTACAGCAGAATCCTGGGTGTCATTTTCAGAAGTCTGATCTATTACCAAAGTTTCATCATTTAAAAAACAAGGAGGAATTGCATTATCTATATTATCCTCAAGGATTATTTCAGTTATGTCACCATGATGTCTTTTAATGCCATCTTGGACACCATGGGCTAAACCAACATATATGACGGGAACTACAAGAGGCTTGTGCCCTTCTAAAGTAGGTGGAAGCCAAGCAGGATATGCTAAGGCATCTGAAATGGTACAGTGTACTTATGTGGAGCTAACTGAATCCCACCATGACTTTTTGGCTAGCATTTTAAAGTAAAGCTATTTTATTTGGAAATAATGGACTTGGATTTCTCAACTATATTGGACAATGTTTTAAAAAACATTTTGAGCATGGAATTTCCCATCTTCTAGCACAGGCCTCTCCCTCTACATATCTGCTTTTCTTTGTTTATGTTTGGCTTGATATTTAGAAGGAAATGTTTTTACTAGTTAAGAGAGTCAGTTTGTTTCCAAAAAAAAAAAAAAAAAAAAAAAGAAAAAAAAGAGAGACCATTGCTAAACTGGAAAGCAATTTAAACTGGAAAACAATATAGCAAAGGAAAAAAATAATTTATAAGCTGCTTTTTTTTTTCCCCTCCAATTTCATTAATAAATTACTGGATTTATAAAAAAAATCACCTACTTCTGCTACAAAAACAACAGCCTGACTACTTGTGTCTTACCTCTCTTTGAGTAACAGTTTCCATGATGGTCCCAAAAGCAGGAATTGTTGCAATCCTTACTGAACTACAACAGAAAAATAGAGTCTTTAAGATGTATTAAACATTAAGAATAAAATTCATTAAAACTAAAGCAGAATTTAAAAAATTAGTACTTTAAGTTACATTAGTTTCTAACAATGACAAAACAAAAAAGCAGACCAGGAAAAAGACAGACAGGATTAACTCAAGGTCTCAATCTGAAACTCACAATTCAGGATCACTGGACAAGGTAACAAGGGCTGGAGCAACCCGCTTGTCAACTAAGGCGTCATTCATGCCTCGAAGAGTCAGCTGTAAACCAGTCAACATGCAATAAAAAACGGTTTGGTAAACTTGAAGAACTGGGTTAGCTGTGACTGAGGATGGGCAGGCAGGCTCTTGGGGTTTTTCTTGGTTTAGTCACCCACACAAGACATTAAAACGATTAAGAGACTTATTCATGCTGTAGCATTTATTAGTAACAACCTGTTAGTGAGATTAGCAAAGCATCCCTCCTTAGCTTGAAAGAAATATCACATCAGAACGTCCAGGAAATTAAGTACTACGGTCATCTATCAGAAACTAGATACAGCCAAAGCTATTTTACATTTCACTAATGCAGATGATATTTAATTTTGCAGTAGTAAAGCTGATAGCATTACAGAACATATTAATATCCAGCTTTCTGCTAGAAATGATGAAAGCAAATTTCAAAACTGAGAATATGATTAAATATAAAAAAACTTAGAAATTAAATGACATTGATTTAAGTTTTCTATTTAAAGTTTATTCAGCAGTTTTATCCAGTTTAGTTCTAGGTGTTGCAGTAAACCCTTTTATTTACAAACAAGCGGTTTAAAAGTTACATTTGTTTAAAAGTAATTCAGTTTTTGTTCAGCTAGAATAAGAAACAGAACTGATGGCTATTTCTTCCTAAGTATTAAGAGGGATGCTAGGTATATAAGACAGTCAGGAAACTTACATTTCAGGGTCACTGGAGAGAGTAATGAGAGCAGGAACAACTCTCTGAGCTACCAGAGTTTCATGTACCCCCTTCACCAACAGCTGAATGGTCGGAGCAGGGGGGTATCACAGGTGATGCACGGAAAGAGCGAGCACAGTATCATGGGAAGAAGAACGGCAGAACCAAGAGAGAGAAAGAAAAAACACAAAAAGCAAACCAAAATTAGGAGCTAAGCAAATACTGCTACACTAGTGCTTCATATATGCAAAGGCATGAAGAAAGCTGAAGTGGTCTGGCAATCCGCACAAACCTGACGAATTCAACAACATGATGATGTTTTCTCTATTTTCAGCTATTTTAAAACTTGGAACTCTCAAAAGTTTAGCAAGTAATTATGTATTGTAATTCAAATACTAATATTAACGTATACTTAAATACTAAAGCGATGCCAATTTGAGTTTGACAGTTTAATCTAAATGCTGTTCCTAACTCAATGGAATGGTATTTATTATAGTAGGTGGCTCTCACATGCAAAATAGATGTCTTTAGGTAGGCCAAATGCATGTATTTTCCCACACTGAGTGATACCTTTCAGACCTTTTTCAATGTGACGAACAGCACCTTCCCAGATGCCACTAAGCTTTCCTCAAAGTCATTCAAGACTATTTTAGATTTAACCTTAGTTTTTGCAAACTAAGGAAGAGATCAATTTGTTGCAACGCATCCCAAATGTTAAAAACTGAGATCACAGTGAAATATATTACCCATAAATATGTGGAAATTGTTTGAATTCAGATGTTCCCAGGTGATTTTTTTTTTTTTACATTACTTATGGAGCTATATGTAAGCATACGTTTGCTGCATATGTAGCAGATGCCCTTTACCTGTTTTCTACATATGAAAACCTACTAATTTTCAAAACCGACAAGTTCCAAACTTTATCCATATTCAGCAAAACAGGTTTTTTTGTCTGCATTAATAAAAAAGGGAAAGCTTTGATATTTCCATTTTGTATCTCATGTAATGAAGTCTGCACATATTTGCTGGTTTTAGGAGATAAACATAAAAAGCTTATTAGTAGTTTCTTGAGAAATTTGAAGTGTCTTTTTAATTTTTAGCTATATTCTAATTACTCAAATTACATCATGAACACAAATTAAATTCTATGCTTTTCCCCCCCAGCAGTGTAACAAGAGAACACGTAAGATCCATAGGGTGTGGGGAAAGCAGTAGCTGTCAGTATATCACGCAATACTAAAAGCAGGCAATATTTACACGCTCTAACTAGAGAAGGTTTTACATTCTGCTATTTGTTTGAGAATTCCTGCTTTACCAACTCTGAATTTAAAACAAAGCAAATTGTGAAAGACTGGAAGGAACCTGGCTTTCCAGAAGCCTTCTATACACAGCAGTAATTTTTATTAAGCAATATTTGTGTCTGCATGTATGTGCATGCATGCACGGGTGCACACATGCACGGAACATATTGCAGCCTTACAGATAACAACTGGAGAAGGAAGAATGGGGAGAGAGTTGTTAAGCTGTGTAAGAACGTATGCGTTACTGCTGCAAAGCACCTGGAGGAGGAAAGCTGCAACTTCCTATACTTGTTATTCAGAAAGTATTAGGAATGTCAATTCAACTACTACATTTTAACATTAATACATTTCACGATTATTTACAGTGGCAACAACTTAAAGTGCTGATGTGTTGAGCTTATGGCCTACTCTTCGAACAGCTGTTAAGGACATAGCTCGCTGTTTGACTACGACGATCTTAACTCTCATATACAGATTTACCAGTCTTCTCATTGATTAAAATAGAGAATGCTTACTATTTTCAATTTTGAACAAACAGGGACTTGAGTTTTCTTTATTAATCTTAATTTTGAGAAAAGCCTAGGGGTAATGTAATGCTTTGAAAAAAATGCTTGGGATTTGTATAATTAGCAAACAATTGAGAATGATCTCAGCTTCATGACTATGTGGGCTGCCACACTTTTAATTATGGTAAAGCATGGTAAACAGCATTATTTTGTCTTACAGAAAATAAAACATGCTTTATAATTCAAGTGTCATTCTGAAGATAAGTGTTCCTAGCCTTGAACCTAAACAGACCAACAGAGCTTATAACTCAACTATGCGCTTCATGTTCAAACCAGCAGCAATCAAATCTGTTTGCATCAACATTCAGATGGGAAACTACTGACTGAAAACACTAACACAGAAGCGGCAGAAACAGCTGGATGGGCAAAGCCATGTAGCAGCGTGTAAGGTTACAGTGAGACAGACAATGCCAATTTTTATCCTGTTTTGATTCCTCTAGATCAATGTGTGATCATACTTATGCATACTACACCTTAAAAATGGTAGCACAAAGCTTCCTGCCCCCGAAGGAGAGAAGGGGTAGAATGGCTCCAGATTACTTCTGTGTCCTTCCAATCCATAACAGACTGTGAAGGTTTGGTAACGCAGTCTGGCAGGCCCAAATCACGGCAGTCTCTGTGCTGCTGTACAGACCACTGTGCTGCTCTTTACAGTTCTCATATAGCTGTCCTGCAGGTGACATACTCTTTCTCTTATTATCTAATCGCTGGGCTTTGCCATTCAGCAGCCTCTGAGATGTCACAAATTCCTCAAATGAAGGAATCTTCCAAAAGCGTAAACCAACTGTTATCACCTCTTTACACAGGTGACTTCCCGAATTTACATATTGCCATGTATAAATATGTATGCTATAGCTATCAATGAAGTGTCAATATGATACTATTTTCAAGTCAGGAAAGTGTCTGCAACAAAGTTGCCTATGCTTTCATAAAAACTGAAGCATACTAGGAAACAAGCAGTCAAATAGCATGCAGGACTGCGAAAAACTAATCAACATGCAGTTGAATTTGAAAATAAACTGCAACTAAGACAACAGCCTGTTGTAACTAAGGTCTTTCACATGTTTGGCTAACGCTTATGTAAAAAAAAAAAAAAAGCTTATTATTACAAATATAAAATATAAACAATGTTCTTGTTAGATTTAAAAAAAAAAAGAAAAAACCCCAAACAAACAACAACCCAAAAATATTTTAAGTGTGACCAAAAATTGCCATCTCCTTTTTAAAGGAAGGAAAAAATAAAAAAAAGACAAGGTTGGCTGTTTTCAACTGAAGTCTCAGGATCTTTCGTAAAGTGGTTGTTTAGTGCTTTATCTGCAATGACTTCCAAAGCTGCAGTAAAAAAAGACTAATGGTTATGTTAAGTGCTCTTTTTTCTGAGGCAGACTTGAGATTTGTTTTTGCAAATGGATACAAGGTGGCAGGTTCAGCTAGAGGTCCACTGCAAAGCTATCCTCCAAATGAGTCAAATGTGGAAGAACTGCAACCCCCCGCCCCCCCCCCCCAAAAAAAAACAACAAAAAAGAAATGGACTGTGACAGTGTGATTAGAAATATGTCTTTCTACCATAAAAAAAAGAGAAAGAAAGAAAAAGTAATCTCTTTGTTCAGCAAGTGGAGTATGTCCCAGAGTTTTTGTATATGCTTTCTTAAATTAACACTTGATAAAACAAAGGCATGATGTGGAAATAAAAGCAAATTTATTAGTTAAATGTAAGTCTTTATCTTGAGCAAATTAAGGGAAAGTTGAAGCTGTCACTATGTTGCAAGTAAAGTAATCGTAAATTATTTTAATTTTTACCAAAAATACAAAATTGGTTAAATGTATGTTTTTACCACCATATTTGGCACCAATGGAAACTAGTTTGAATTACAATGCAAGTGCATTGTACGAGTATAGACAAAAAGTGTTGAAAGCCAATAACTTGTGAATTAGGCTACTGATGATGTGTTGAATAGCAAAAGCAAATGTTAAAACTCAGAGATGCTTGTTTATCCATAGACTTAAGCAAACACATTTGACAATGTATTTAATTCTGGTTTGAACACAGTTTAGCAATGAAACGCGTTCTCATAATTGGAAAATGATTTTCAGCATGCAATAATCAGAAGGCAACAATCGAGTCAGCAGCAGATCAAAGAACACATACACAGTTATTACAGAAACATCTTGCAAGTGGCTAATGACAAATTGCTTAATTAAAGATGTGCTGTTGAACAAGAACAGATACAGAAACAACTGCACAACTTCCTGCTCCATCACACAGTACACAACTTATTTAAGACATTTGTAATTTTTAAGAATGCAGCAACATTATCTGAATCACTGTTTTTAAAAATAAACTCTGGTTTTAAACAGGTGTAAAAAAGTTTGGATAACACTTACCTCAAACATTCTAGCAGCCGTACATCGAACAAGAGCAGAAGTATGGACAACTCCATACCATAAGACAGTTAAGAGCAGCTCATGATAAGCTGGGTTTGCACTAGAAGAAAACAGTTCAGCAATCAAAAAAAAAAAAAAAAAGAACCAAAACCAAAAACCAAACTCTGAAACCCGGAATATGTTCTTTGCCTACAAAATGTAGTCTCAAGCATCCATTGCTCAACAAGTCTACAACTCCAGCATTTAACCTTTCTGAAGGATACATAACATTTATCCCATTCTGAAGGACATGCAGCATGTTGCTGTCTAGAAAATATGTTGCATTTTGAAGTTCATTTAAAAAAAAAAACAAACCTTTAAGAATATAATTTTCAATAAATTATGACACTGAACTGAATGCAAATACTTATCTAGAACACATCATAATAGTATGAAAAATACAAAATGAATTTCCATTTTATCCTCAATGACTGATTTTTGTGGTTTTTTTTTTTTTGGTTTGTTTGGTTTTTGGGGTTTCTTTTTCATACTTCAGAATTCTTTTACCATTATATTTTTAATCCAGAGATTAAAAGTTAAAATTTTGTGAAACACCAAGGAAAAAAAAAACAAGTACACCCCTTATTCACCCAAAGCATCACAGTTATTAAAATTACAGGCAGATTAGCAGCTTTTAATAAAAACTTTTATGTATTTAGATCTAGTCAACGCCAAGGTATATTCTTTACCCCAGTTCCACAAAGGAAGCTTTCAGGCTATCAAGAGGAGCATGGGATAGTGAAAGCATGGTCATTACATCTTCTAAGAATCCAACTAAGAGCTTGCGGTCTTCTTCCTGAAAGAAGAGCGTACAATGTTGAATGTAGTAGAAGTATTGCTGCGGTTGTGATGACCTACATCTATGGAAGAGACAAACTATGAACAAGAACAAACTACATATGGCCTTTAACAATCTTCTTACGAACTTCAGAAATGTGGTTTAAGAACAAGAACCTTTCAAAGGAAACACAAGAAGAGACTCTGTTTCTGTATTTCATCAACTAAGCACACACTTGTGCATAAATTACCCAAACTGTTTTACTAAAGAAACTTGTAAGACGAATACTTAAGCACTTTCATGGCTCCTGACAGTTTGTGGTTGCTCACAGTCCACGAAACATTTGTGAGATGATGAAGTATTTATTTTTTCCTGTAAGCTACGTATACGCTGGTCCATAAATGCTGGTTACTGGAGGATTCGGTAGTATTATTTATGGAGTGTTTATTTTAGTATTAGGCAACACTAAAATTTTAAGACTCCAACTATGGCCAAAATGGTGATTTACCTGTTTATCTGTTTCAGTAAATTTTGCAAAATTATGTTTGCAGGGGTCACAGTTAAATGGCCAAGAATCCACTTATGGAATAACATTAGTATTTTTGATAGAGGCATATGGCAGCTGTCAATGTCAGAGTTAGCAGTAGTGAAGACACCAGATGTCATTTTAAGATTTACTGAATTCAGGTTTTAACACTAATGACTATCATCTAAATGTAGTAGACAACCTGACTAGAAAACTTTGCTTTTAAATGTGTTTACAGCTGCCCACTTATCTACCTGTCTTCAGAGCACAAGAACACTGCAAGTTTTCAAAAAAAACAGTAAGGGTTTTCTGGTAGAATCAATTTTACGTATTATTATACATTTAACAAAGAAACAGAAAAACAAACCTACCTGAATGTAACATGTAAGGACCCCTGTTGCATAGATGGGAACTGTGGCTTTTGTTAGCACTCCATTACCTGCTGTGGAATCTAATGAAACACAGTGAAGAATTTAGGCTTTATGTATACATATATGTGTATATATGTGTGTGTAATATATATACTATGTATTTTATATATTAGATTTATGTGTGTATTATAAGTATTACATATATTCACCTTTTTATATATACATGAAGAATTTATATACATATGTATGCATACACACACACACACGCTAAAATAATGCTCAAGTGGTATTTGGATTTGAGATTTTATTTGTACTTTACACACAACACACAATCTACAACTTCAGAGTGTTCCACTCAGATTAAGATTAGATTTTCAACATTTCACAAATATGACAAATTTGAGAGCTGCAGTCAGAAAATGTCATTTGAACAAGAGATTGACAGGTTTTTTCCAGTTGTGGTTAAGATCAATTTTTATTCATTTGAGTAAAAAGCTACTTACCTATGTTTTCCTCAGACAGTCTTAAGATTTCCTGGAACTGTGGTTTTACCTATACAAAGGATGATGAATCCCATATAAGAAAACCTGTTACCAGTGTCAATTAATTTAGGAAAAAATTAAGAATATAAAAAACAACTTAACAGAAAAAGGACATTTTGAAGGTACAGAAAGAAAAAAACCTTTAAAGAGCGTAGCCAGCTTTTACGAAAATTGAAAGTATGACATAAGATAGTAAAAATTTCTATTGAGTACCCACACTGAGGTAGCAGTATTTAGCACTCCTGATACCAAAGGTTTAAGTCTCTTGGCAATATGCTTAGTTGGGCTTTAGGGTTTACTGTTTTAAGAAGCTATTTCTATCTTTGCTGTCCAAGTGCTCTCTTCCAAAATATAGCTGTGATAATCAGTATCAGAACAATTTTATAGAAGCAAGAGTTCTAAAGATAGCCTACAGAAGGGGCTTTCAAAGACCAGAGACTGGCTTTAATCTCCTCTCTGGAGGCAGCACATAATGCTAATCCTGTTTTGTAATTTTATCTTTAGGTTATCCTCTCATGTTTTATAATTTCCCTTTAAAAGATTTTTGAATTATATTCAGAAGTTATTTTATTGAGAAAAATGATATATTTCCTTGATAAAAATGTTTAGATATCATCTACAGAAAATATTTCGGGCAGGGAAAGCATTACATTTCCAATCAAGTACAGGCTGGAGTACTTATGTACACCATAAGCGTTGAACAGTATGCTGTTCTGAAGAAAGAAAATTGTTAAACCACTAGAATTAGGATGACCTCTCCCACTCTTTATGCCATTCACAAAGCAAATATGAAGAATACAGTTTAAAAAAAAAAAAAAAAAAAATCCTTCCTTGTTGGGCAAGATGGGACAGCTGTTACAAAATGGTCAAAAATGGAAATCAAAAGGATGCAAAAAGAGGTTTAAAAATAGCAGGTTTAAATGTACTTATAGAAAAGCATCAGTGTGACATGCAAGTATAAAGGGTCACATGAAGTGCAGGTAGTCAGACACAACATAAATATGGAGAATATATATTATCAATGTACTCTTTTTGTAGAATATTTAAGGTAATATCTTACCTTAGTGTTTGTAAAAATTTTCCCAAATGTCCTACAAAGTCTCCAGAAAAATCTAGAGAACTCATGGACACAGGCAGTTGATGCTACATTGATCTTGCCAACTATTTCTATAAGCTGTGGCAGCCTAAAAATCGGGAAACAAACGGATATTAAACACTACTCTGATCTTTTGTTTCTCTCCAGTTATATTTGTATAAATTTACTGTTTATATTAGTAAATATACACACAGAGCACTATTGGTTCTAACAAAATTATCTACATGTTCTGTACAATTCCTGACCCTTGAAGAAAGCAAGGGCTTAAGTGCCAGAAGTCTGACCTATATTTTCAAACATGTCATTGCAGAACAGTGTATTTCATGAGACATTCAGAATACAACCATCTTCACTTCAACAGAGAATTGACTATACTAGGCCAGAGATGAAAGAAGCAATTTTTTTAAGCAAGCAGTTACCTACAGTTTCTGCTAGATAGCTGATATATTCTGAATAAAATCAAAGTCAATTCAGTATGAAAATGAAAACACCTAAAAAAATTCAATTTTTTCCTCTTTAAGAATTCTTAAACACGATCATACTTAAAATTCTTATGTTTAATAATTTTTAAACATAATCATGCTTAAGAACTATTAATTTTGACGCATTTTAAAATTAGGAATCATAAGATACAAATTAACTCACAGTTGATTGACTACCCATAACAAAGTCTCCCAGCCTGTGGTACCCTCATGTTCTAGCTGATAGTCATACAGTTGCAACAACACTGCTAACTGTTCGCGGCTTCCAATGATGATGGCCACATCCTGAAGAGGCGATACAGGTCGGGGAAATCTAGTGACTGTAACAGCAGAGAACAAGTGACCATGAGCAAAAGAAGATGAAAATACCTTGGAGGTGATGTCAGTAAAGACAGATAAGAAAGTCTGAAGCTCTTTACTGCCTTCTGTGTAAGGTTATCAAATTACTTTTTAAAGAACAGTGAGTTAAATCCGTCTCTAAGAGATTATATAACCCTCACTTAAAAAGAAAAAACACCGGTACAGGGAGATTATGGAACTATCATCACCACCAAGGGCAAATCTTTCGTGACCAAGCTATTGGCCTTCTATGGTGGAGTGACTACATCAGCGGACAAGGGAAGAGCTATGGAATGCCATCTATCTGGACTTCTGTAAGGCCTTTGACACAGTTCCCCACAACATCCTTCTCTCTAAAGTGGAAAAATACGGATTTGATGGACGGACTGATGAATGGACTGTTCTGTGGGTAAGCAATTGGCTGGATGGTTGCATCCACAGAGTAGTGGTCAACTGCTCAATGTCCAGATGGAGATCAGTGATGAGTGGTGTCCCTCAGGGGTCCATATTGGGACCAGTAGTGTTTAATATCTTCATCAATGACATAGACGGTGGGATCAAGTGCACCCTCACCAAGTTTGCAGATGACACCAAGCTGAGCGGTGCAGTTGACACTCCTGAGGGATGGGATGCCATCCAGAGGGACCTGGACAAGCTTGAGAAGTGGGCTCATGTGAACCTCATGGGGTTCAACAAGGCCAAGGGCAAGGTCCTGCACGTGGGTCTGGGCAATCCCCGGTATCAATACAGGCTGGGGGATGAAGAGATTGAGAGCAGCCCTGAGGAGAAGGACTTGGGGGTACTGGTGGATGAAAAGCTGGACATGAGCCAGCAATGTGCGCTCGCAGCCCAGAAAGCCAACTGTATCCTGGGCTGCATCAAAAGAAACGTGGCCAGCAGGTCGAGGGAGGTGATTCTGCCCCTCTACTCTGCTCTGGTGAGACCCTACCTGGAGTACTGTGTCCAGCTCTGGGGTCCTCAGCACAGGAAGGACATGGATCTGTTGGAGCGGGTCCAGAGGAGGGCCACAAAAATGATCAGAGGGATGGAACCCCTCTGCTATGAGGAAAGGTTGAGAGAGTTGGGGTTGTTCAGCCTGGAGAAGAGAAGGCTGCAGGGAGACCTTACTGCAGCCTTTCAGTACTTAAAGGGGGCTTATAGAAAGATGAGGACAGAGGTTTTAGTAGGGCCTGTTGCAATAGGACAAGGGGTAACGGCTTTAAACTAAAAGAGGAGAGATTCAGACCAGATATAAGAAACTTTTTATGATGAGTTTCCTGGTTTCAGCTGGGATAGAGTTGATTTTTCTTCCTAGTAGCTGGTATAGTGCTGTGTTTTGGATTTAGTATAACGTTGATAACACACTGATGTTTTAGTTGTTGCTAAGTAGTGCTCACACTGATCAAGGACTTTTCAGCTTCCCATGCTCTGCCCGGTGCACAAGAAGATGGGAGGGGGCACAGCCAGGACAGCTGACCCAGGCTGGCCAAAGGGCTATTCCATACCATATGACGTCATGCTCAGTATATAAACTGGGTGGAGTCGGGCGGGGGGCAGTGATCGCTGCTTGGGGACGTGCTGGGCATCGGTTGGCGGGTGGTGACCAATTGTATAGTGTATCACTTGCTTCGTATATTATTATTGTATTATTATATTATTATTACTACTATTCTATTTCATTTTACTTCAATTATTAAACTGTTCTTATCTCAACCCACAAGTTTTCTGACTTTCACCCTTCCAATTCTCTCCGCCATCCCACTGAGGTGGGGGGAGTGAGCGAGCGGCTGTGTGGTGCTTAGCTGCTGGCTGGGGTAAAATATTTTGTAAATATTCACCACTTACATGTTTCTTCTGCATTAGTAAGCTGATATTTGTAATTAGTTAAATATTTGATAAGGGTTCATGTCAGACTGATTTCTTTCATAGGAATGAAGTAGGAGCAGAGGGAAGAAAGGAAGTAGAAAGATATTTTCCCAAAAAGGGAAAAACAGAACAAAAATAAAGTCATGACAAGTCAAGACAAATCTTCCTATGCTGCAATATGCCTTTTAAAAAAAAATAGTTCTGTCAACTCAGCAACACTGAAGAAAAAAAATTCACAACTTGACAGAGGTTCCCTGAATTTCTTGCTCTGCACTCGCTACATATGAAAATATAACATAAAGAACAGGTGGTTTAGAAAAAAAGGCTTGGGGACATAAGCTTAAACCATTATTGTACAGACAGTGTGCTATAAAAATCTAAAGTTTACACATAGATTCCGCAACTTATGTTTATGTAGTAACCTTAAATACACACAAATCGCAAGTAAATGTGGACTGTGGACTATGGACTATTTCCTGAAATTCTTCCTTTGCAGTTAATAGTGATTTGAGATTTGTCACTGAATTATACTTAAGTTCATAAAAATTCCACATATCAGAAATTAACCATTTACCTTCTATTTGGGGTACTTCTCCCTGAAGTTTAGCCTTGCTTGTGAAAGGTGCATTCTGTAGCACCAGTGCAAACAGTGAAGGAATCAACGACTGCAGAGCAGACAGATACATGTGGAGCTTATGTTCATCCAAGCCATGTTCTCCTTCCTGAAACAAACAGGACATTTACTTAAAGTTTTCAGTTTGGATGATCTGTTGCTTAGGCATGTATTCTCTGGCAAGAAATCAACACATCTGTGATGAGCTTCTACACAGACACTAATTATATAGTAATTTATCCTAACCACAAGCTTACTTTGTGTCACCATCCAAAGCCCCTTAAGTCACTTCTACTCAAAAGATTCAAGCAATATAGCCTTTGGCATTTAGTAGTTCATGTCAATGAACATACTGATATTCTGAAAGAACATTTTTCAGCACATTTTGGAAATGTGAATTCTTGGTCTCAGAGACCAATGCATCTAAAAACTGAATAAACTAGTTGCCTGTACTCTGAAAACAAGCATCTTGGTTAAGCGTGTTAGATCATTATGAGATAACCCATTTTCCAGAACTTTCCAGATATCAAGTGTGCAGACAAACTGGTTCATAACTGCAAAGAAGCTAACTAAAGCATTCAATTCTACTTAATTTTTTTGTTTAATAAATATTGCACTTTATTAAAGACTACACTACGTGACACTTAAAAACAATTTAAATATAGGGCAAATGCACTCAGAATAACATGTATTACCTGGTCACAGCCCCAGGCAAGTGTTTTCTGAACGGCACTTTGATTATTGGGCTATAAAGCAAAACATTGTTGAAGAAGAATATGTTTGGGTTTTGGTGTTATGTTCTTTTCCTTCTTCCAAAGGACAAGTAGAAGTTATGGAGTTACAACAAGAATCTCCAGAAAATTCTTCCCCCGTAGAACATTAAGTAGCAATTATTTACATTTTTTTTTTTTTTAAAGCCTGCATATGTAATAAAGATACAAAGAAAATTCCCCAATGTAGAAACAGCTGAACACATACCCTGAGCAATTTTTCAATTTTATTAAGCAGTGTAGGTATAAGATGGAACTGTAAATTTCCCAATTCTGTTGTCCAGGCAGCATAAGCCGGTAAAAATACCTGATGCGTTGCACTAACTACACGTTCTGAAGGGTCTCCTAAAGCTGAAAGCAGCAGTTCAAAGCCCTGGCAAAAGACAATAAAGAGTGTAATTATTTTCCTAAAATTTATCCTAAAGTTTCCCATACAAAACATGCAGACTAGAAAAAGATTATCATCTATTTTTAAAACTTTACACTAATAAAAACAAAACAAGGTAGTACATGGAGGCATTTCAACAGATATTCCTACCACATCTACAAAGGTAAACAGTAGGTGGTTCAATTATTCTGCAGGTATTTCTCTACAGTCAAGTTCTCAGGACCAATACAAACACATTTTACCCCTCTGCCTTCAAAAACTCCAAGACAGGATTAGAAGTTCTTCATTTTCACTTATCTGAAACATTATTAGGCGGTATTAAGTTGAACTACAAGTAGGCTTGATATCAAATTGGCTAATGGTATCAGGTGGGCAATGAAGTGGTATGGTCTTGAAGGCAAATTATGAATTATTAGAGAAGCTTCTGTATAAGGCTTATACCTGAGGTTCTAATGATGCTTATATGTTTTCTTTTTGGTCTTGGTGATACAATAAAATCGACATTCATAAAAGCCATCAACATTTTTAAAAGTATCTGGAAAGATTTAATAAAAATACATGAAATTATGCGTCCCCCTATTCATGAATAACTATAGAAGACATTTTATACATACAGAACCCGAACCAAATTATACCTGTTGATACTTGTCTGGATCATCAATATATCCCATAATGATGCCAAGGCTTTTGATAACAGCTTCTCGTACCAGATCTGCCTTATCTTCCATTAGCATCTGCTGCAGCATGGAAAGTACTAATGAACTACGAATTTCTTTCTGTTTGCAGACAAGAAACATACTTGTTAAATCCAATGAAACAAGACATGTGCGTTTATATCAATTTTTATAAATAATTTGCACTTCTATTAGTGCTCACAAACAAAATCTTTTCCTCCAACCATAGATCCCTTTATGAATATTATACATTCAGTTTTCACAACAGAAGATGAATGAATATAAAATGTCAGTAGCCTCATTAGAGAGTCTTTTGTCCTACTAAGCACAGAACTCAGGTCCTTTAATTCATATTGAACTAAAAATAACTCACAGCAAAAAACTACTACAGGCCTAGACTTAAAACAGAATCTTTAATCACTGCATTGCTGAACTGGAGAAGTGGGTTTTTAATTTGGGTTATTTTCCTCTTTCTCTGAAGCTTCAAATTCTACTTTGTCACTGACTTAATTTTGGTGCTTCTTCTGACTGGCAGCACTCTTCATGTAACATTCCACAGTGTCTGTATAACTCTATTATTGGCTGCCAATTATTTTTTCAGAGATTATTTCCTTAATTGGTCCTAACTATCTTTACTTCATCTTTACTGAAGCAAAGATGATTTTTTTCAGAACATACTGCTTTTGTAGACATCTTATAGCTAGATTGACCTGTATTCCTTTATAATAAGCTATCTCCTCCTTAATGTGATTTACTGAATCTCACATGCATGATATTAAGTATGTTTTAATGTGACTCTCTATGCATAACAAACACACTTTGGAAAATTTAAAATGATAAAGGGCGTTTATATTATGCAACAGATTTTCACCTGGCTTTCACTAGCAAAGTATTTAGAGTCAGTATTAATACTTACTGGAAGGTAAGGGGCTAGAGCTCCACAGGATTCTGCTACCAGTAGCCGTCTCTCTGGGTATTTGTGGTTAATCTGGTAAAGAGAAACAGAATGGCTATTTGCTTTGCAGTAACCAGTATTCAAAATGTGGCTAGAATGAACTGCAACGGAGGGATACGCCTGCACCTCTTAAATAAACATTGATTGTGCCCGTAGAAGTTGCGTATGGGTACTAAGCAGCCTCAAATTCTTGCACTGAGGCATAAAGGCAGGGCAGATATCTTCTTCTCTAGCTGTCCTATAAAATAGAGCTTATAGTAAGAGAAGAATTGGAGAAGCATGTATGTATGTGCAGTAAAAAGAAGGGTGGAAAGCAGTGTACGGGTTGCTGTACTTTAAAGAATAGGAATAACTTCTGAGCTGCCATGTAATGAAATATTTTGCCATGTGTAGCCCTTAAGGAACACCGTTCCTCTAAGAACTACACAAGTGCCCTCTAGTGCTCTAAGCCAACCAGTGTAGCACAGCTGCCCAGGTCTTGCTGAGCAATCGGGGTCAAAATAAGACACATGTACTAAGCCAAAAAGTACTTGCATGCTATTGAAGTTCTGCTCTCAAGTCCAGCATAAACATGTCACGCCTCTAAAACGTGACTGAAAACAGCTCCTATTTCCAAGAACCTCTTGATCCTGTGCTACCTCCCCTTTCCACTCAAAGGCCGTTCAAAAATTCTGCCTTGCAAATTCAATATCAACACTTCAGAACCAAGTCTGAATCCTGGTGGAGTCAGCTTTAACAGCCAGTTTAATGGTTGTACAATGGAATACGTGATATGTTTCAATATACTTGAATTAAAAAATTTTAGGGTAAAATGGTGAGAGGGAAATGTAAATAGCTTGATCCTGTCAGATAAAACAGGATATGCATGTGGTGCGACTCTTTCTTTCTCTCTTGCTATGCAGTGTATAGCCTTGGTAAGACAATCATCTTACCACGGAAAAGACCAAGGTACTCACTGTCTTCTTTGTCTCGGTCTTTATTGGGAAGAATTGCCTTAAGTAGTCTGAGGTCCCTACCTTTGGTAGAGAATTATCAGGTTAGGAAACATTTAAACAAATTGGACATACACTAGTCTGTGGGCCCTGATGGGGACTGCACCCATGAGTGCTGAGGGAGCTGCCTGATGTCATTGCAAGACCACTCTTGGCAATCAACAAAATGTTGTGGCAACGGCAGAGGTTCTTGAGGACTGGAAGAATGCAAATGTCACCGCTATCTTCAGGCAGGGCAAGACAGAGGATCCAGCGAAACACAGGCCAGTCTGCCTCACATCAGTTCGTGGGAAGATGTTGGAGCAATTAATCTTGGAAAGCATTTCCAAACATACAAAGGACAAGAAGGTAGCTGGGAATAGTCGGCATGTATTTATACAGGAAAAACCACGTATGACCAACCTGATAGCTTTCCAAGATGACTGGCTCAGTGAACAAGGGGAGAGCAGTGAATATTTATCTTGACTCCAGCAAGACTTTTGATACTGTTTCCCATAACATCCTCATTCACAAACTGATGAAGTCTGGGCTAGGTAAGGACAGTGAAGTGGATGGACAACTGGCTGAACTAATCACATGCTCAAAGAGTTGCACCTGGGGGCCAGTCCTCAGTGGTGCACCCCAAGGGTTGATTCTGGGGCCAACAACGAAGATGTGTAACATCTTCATTAACGACCTGGATGACAACACAGAATGCACCTCAACAGATATGCAGATGACACAAAACTGGAAGGAGTGGTTAATATCCTCAGATGGGTGTACTGCCATTCAGAGGCACCTCAACAGGCTGGAGAAACGGGCAGACAGGACCCTTATGAAGTTCAAGAAGGGGAAGTGCAAAGTCCTGAACCTGAGCAGAAATAATTCCCATGCACTAGGACAGACTGGGGGCCAACTGTCTGGAAAGCAGCTTAGCAGAGAAGGACCTGGAGGGCCTGACAGATAGGAAGCAGAGCCAGCAATGCACTCCTTGCAGCAAGGAAGACCAGTGGTATCCTAGGCACTACTAGGATAAGCATCACCATCAGGTAAGGAAAGTAATTATCCCTCTTTACTCGGCACTGGTGAGACCACATCTGGAGTGCTGCGTACAGTTCCGGGTTTCCCAGCTACAGAGACAGGGACATATTGGAGCAAGTCCCGCGGAGAGACGTGAAGACGATTAAGAGACAGGAGTATCTGACATACCGGGGGGAGGCTGAGAGAGCTGGGATTGTTTCGTCTTGAGAAGGGAGAGCTCAGGAGGGATATTAGCCGTATTTATAAATATCTGTACCTAACTACAGAGAGGTAAAGAACACAGAGGTGCCCAATGAAAGGACAAGAGGAAATGAAACATGGGAAATTCTCTTTTACTGGGAGGGTGGCCAAACCTTGGAACATGTTGCCCAGAGATGTTACAGAGCCTCCCTCCATCCTCAGACATATTCAAAACCAGATGGACTTGGTCTTGAGCAACCTGCTCTAGTTGACTCTGTTTTAAGCAGCAGGCTTGGACTACAAGATGTTCAAAGGTTCCTTCCAACCCCAGCCATTCTGTGATTCTCTCAACTCTACTGGCTTAGGAGAAACTACAGATAAAGACATAGTAATAAATCACTTTGGACCTCGACTTTATTTCCATAGCACACTGAACAATGGCACCTGACCACTCATGCAGTATTCATGTCTTCAACTTTCTCACTGTTCTGATCTGAAATCACCCCAGAACCCTCTCAAGAATGAAGTGTGGCAAAGGTCATTTGAAAGAGACTCAAATGCACAAATCATGAGCCTCAGGACTAAACTGAAGTCTCAAGCATGGGAAAACATTCTTTGACTGTGTCTATCATTATTTTGCATTCATTCATCCCTAGAGCACCTGTAATATTTTTCGGAAGTATGGAGATTTCATAGATGAGAAACATGGGCACGCAACAGGCTGCTTTAATACCTATAGTATCTTTGACTTATGTGCCATCTTTCCATATGCAAATTCCCTACTGGTAATAGAGATACACTTTGCCTTCTGGAGCTCTGCCTACGTGAGGGAAACAGCAAAGACTAGTTTCAACTGGTTTAGATGGGCTGGCAAGGCAATATAAATATCAGCCCTGACACTGCAAAGACATACTGACACACTGGAGGAAAAAAAGACTCAAATTTCCACAAGATCTGCATTCAGGGAAGATTATTAGCCCTTGGAAACTTAAACAAAACTGTAAAATGGTTATTACCATTTCTTTTCCTTTTGTCTTTAATAAACACTAGTACAATTTTGGAAGCCAATTAACTGGTCACTAGTTCTGAGGGAACTTTTAGCATTCACAGAGCCTCAATCTAAACTCACATGAGCCATCTATCAAATTCTACCTGTGAAGAGCAGGTAGAGAGATCACAAAGACTAGCCTGATAACTGAGCTCCAGAATGTGTGGATGAAAATGCTGAATCTTCTTCGGAGGGCCCAGTCCTTTGCATCTGTAAATAGATTTTGGTTGGAGACCAACTGCATGAACGCTTTCACGATGAAAGCATCTACTGAAAAAAGGTAGAAAATTACGTGTATTTTTGAGTTCCTGACAATGAGATCCAGCTGGTATATTGCTGGAGAAAATAATGACCTGGTTTCAGCACTGCAAACAAAGTCTGACAAACTGCATGAAATAAATGCATGACGACATATGGCTTGGCAGCCTGATATGCTGTACTGTTACAGTTGGACTGGTTTCTCTTTTGCATCAGCAATTAGCAAGAAACTGGTATGACGAAGATGTGCTCTTACTGAGGTGAGACTGTTTTTTTTAAACTGTTTAAATTTCATGAGAACGACTAAGAAAACAAAATGTGGTTTATTTCGTGTTCAACTACTATTGCCATGAGTCCTTCATTTAATCAATAGATACATCAGTCATACATGCAAGCACAAATGCTGCATATAATACGTACTTCTACTGTCAGAAAGTATTAAGACTGTTAAAGCTTGGACTTTACTGTGAAACACAGATGGCTGCGTTACGCAAGAAACAGTAGACAATTATCAGACCAGAAAGACTGTGCCATCAAAGCAAGCATTACCACTCTGTCATGGCTTAGTTATTCACTGTCTTTTAGGCAATGATGAACTCCCTTTTCTTCATTATGGTAGGAAAATACCATGCATTTTCACCTGAACTCATGTTGTTCTGTTTCTATGCCTCAGATGAAACCATAAGAGCACTTCAGTTTGGCTGTTCAGTTATTTCTATCAATTTAGAATATCTGTGGAAAAGGTCACTGTGACTCTAGAAGTCACATGGAAGCTTCAGGCTGATCTTACAGGTGTAAAATCATGCCCATCTACAGGGGACTTATTTCTGACTATTTTGATCTTTAATTTTCTGTTTAAGAATTTAAGCTAGCTGAAGTGTGGACACTGCTCCAGCGACTTAATACAATATAAAAATCAGCGAATGAAATCTTTGAATGAAAATGGATTTCCAACAGTCTAGAAATTACAGTACAAATTATAAAGGCACCTACCTGGCAATAGGTTAGGCAACACTGATAATGAACATATGCATATCCACATTTCAATACAACAAACATATGCAGGTATACGCAGGTAACAAGAATCTCCAGATAGTCTGACAAATTTTCTGCTTCTGAGTTCTTTTTAATGTTATATAAAGGTATATATAACGAGGACAAAGAACATCCAAATATCTTTCTGGAGAATACTCTGAACTGCCATTCATTGAAAAACAAAACTAAAACAACCTCCCCCTCAAACAAATAAAACTCAACATTTATGAATTTTTAACTAATTTTCCAGCATAAAGCGCAAAATAGTCAGTTACCTGTTCCCAACACTGTGGTAAAAGCTCAGCTTCTACACGTGTTGGTCCAACGTGTCGGGCAAATGCCACACACCCAGTCAGTATCATCTGTCTGAAAACATAAATTTAAAGCTTTAGTCTGTTTATAAAGTGAAGTTCTATAATATATAGAATATATTAAGTTAGGAAAAGAAGATGCTGTCAGGCAACAGGTAATTGTCCACAGTCAAAATTTTATATCATACACACTGACTTAAAGGCTAAATCTTAAATTGAAAGCCACTATTGTCCCTGCTCATTGCAGGGGGGCTTTGGACTAGATGACCTTTAAAGGTCCCTTCCAACCCAAACTATTCTATGGTTCTATCTTGCTTTCTATTTAATATGCCTTTTTCAGAAACTTGCAGATCCCAAACTCCATAAACTAGAGCCCTAGAATCTCTGATTTGGGCATCTCCGATTTCCTAATGTCCGAGATTGGGAATCTCTGACTAAATCCCTCATTTAATTCTTATTACTGAATACTACGATTCATCATGCAATAAAAGGATCTAAATTACTTAATAATATCAGTATTTTAGTCAAATACACATATTGCTTTTGTTTAGAAGCATTTGTGAGACTTAATGAACTTTGTTCAAAACAAGTAACTTAATTCTTTTACAACATGGTTTTGCAACATTCTAACATGGAAGTTACTGTCATCCCTCCCAAAACACTGGACTTGACTCTTGTCAGAAATCTTCTAAAGCCCATTATAAAAGGGAAGCAATTAACCAATCAGTACTACCTACAATCACCTGAGTCCTTTGTATTTATATTCTTGCATTTTTTAACTTCCCTCAAAGTTTGCAAGAAATCACTGTTCCATCAATTTCATAGGCACAGAGGTATATTTAAAATTTCAATAAAATTGTACTTAACTGTCATTTGTGATATTTTAACTTTTATTTAACGAGTGTT
The DNA here is from genome assembly GCF_047370975.1 of Nipponia nippon. Lineage (NCBI taxonomy): Eukaryota > Metazoa > Chordata > Aves > Pelecaniformes > Threskiornithidae > Nipponia > Nipponia nippon. Next base: position 90,721,960 of record NW_028262290.1, on the reverse strand, counting down.
TATCTTGCTAAGATTTTTTTTACTTCTATTTCTCCTGTTAATAGGATTGGAATGATACCAAATTTGCATGCAATTCACCAGTTCTATTTACTTTTAGTGCCTACATCAACACTTAAATAACCAGTTTCAAATGATAACGTGTGGACATGAGACACTCATTTTATCACCTCCACATTAAGATTAGGACACCACTGAGAATTTGTTCATTATTACTTTATGGAAAGTAAGCCAGAATTAATTTGTTACCATTTTAGTGTCATGTCTAAACTCCTAAATATTTACTGCAGCTAATAGCATGCCCTTAAGGTTGAAAGGCAGAGATTCTGCTGGTTATTTCTTAACCAGTTATACAATATACTCTATCAAAAAAAAGACTCATTCACTTTCAGAATGTTTTCAAGGAGAAATAGTCTATTAAAAAGATTTTTTTTTTCCCCAGCATTCTTTAGGCCAACAATCAGAGCAAGCTCTTTGGTTTGCGGTTTCCCCCCCTCCCACGTACAGAGAACCAGACCTTTGATCAAGGTAAAAAGGTTGGGGAAAAACAAAAATGCAATGATTAGATAACACTCACGTAATCAACAGCTGATCTGTGATAGCAATATGGAGACAAAAGCCTGTGGTAATTCTGAATTCTACAACAAAGCAGTTATTCAAATGCCTGTCTTTGGTTCTACACGCTGAACTGGGCAACAGAGTATACTTTTAGAAGATATTAAAAAAGCAAATAGCAGAACACAGTAATCACTTGAAATCTTCTGCATTAGAAATGGGGATAACGAAAATATACAGTATTTTTGAAAATCAAACCTTCTCAAAAAAGTTCCATGAAATCTCCAAATCAACTCAGATTTCTTTTTGCCTTGCCTATAAAGTAGGGAACTTTAAGATATTGCAAAAAAAATTTAAAAATAATGTTTTAAATATTTTACGGTAACCACCTTCAAAATATATGACAATAGTCAGTATTTCAGGGGAAGGGAAGGTTGTAAAGATCTCAACCACAGGTCATTGATACAAAAAATGTTAACACTAAGCTGTTGCAAAATTGCAGTCTAGGCTAGACATGGGAAAAACTCCTTTCTGCTTATTGTCATAATGATCTCTCTTGTTAACAAGATGCTGGGAATGCTTTCCTCAAAGCGCTCTCTCCAGGTTATGCACTTATGAGCATTTAGGCAGGAACATAAAGCAGATCAGTATGATTCATCAGAGCACTAGTTTGCTTCACCAGTACAGAAACCAAAGTGAAATCGAAAATCAGACTACAGGAACAAAGCAGAAATTAGAGTATAACAGACATAATTTAACACTTCTTACTTCTTTCTAGAGGTTTTAGAAAGTGACTGTATGCACTGGTAAGCAATTCAATCTTGCATTACACGGTTCAAGGTTCTTTTGTCCCTCCTAAAGGTTACATTACAAACTTACTAGAGGTTTCCTTAATAGGTCAGGAAGTTACGTGTGTTCTGTAACATGACCGATGAAAAGTTATATTAGAGAAACTAAGCTTAATGTATTTTAGCTTCTTTTCATGAAGAGTGCTGCTTCTAGGTACATTATTCGGAAATCTTCAGTTCACATTTTGAACTATGTTTTAACCCTGCCCTAAAAGACTCCAACATTAATCTTTCTTCTTCATGGCTCCTTAGCTTCCAAAACCAACATAATTATCCAAAAAGAAATTCAAGTGAAGCTAACACAGATTTGTTCCTTTGCAGAAGAGAATTTGATAGACATTTTGAAAAGCTGAATAGTACATTAATGAGCAGAGCCTTGAGGATAAAAGTGGCCTTGTTAAATATAATGTTAGTGTACAAGACTATGGCAATATGCTATATCTGCGTGCATCAAAAAGCCTCTCACGTGGGCAAGTAGTAAAATTCAGGCTTTCTGCAAAATTGTTAACATACTTTACAAGGTCAAATATTTAAAGTAAAATACTTATTTTAATGGGTTCATTATCAGAAATGCAATGTCACTTTTCAGTCTGTTGCATTTAACAAATTTAAAAAGTCAACTTATCAACTGCTACTTTAAAGTATAACGTAGGCCTGTACAGTATAGCAGAAGGTAAACAATAACATGAGATAATTAATACCATTGTTCTGGTGACTAAACCTGAATGTCTTTGCTTATTTCATAGCACACAAGATTGCTCAAACATTATTTAAACTTATTCAGATTAAAAAAAATATGCATAATACACTTCCATACAAATATATAAGTATAAAAACCCAACTGAAATTCTGAATAAGTATTTTCTATCTAATTTGTATTCAGAATCTCTTTTATTTGATGGAATTTTACTTATTCTTCAGTAGGTGCTACAGCACCTTTAAAACAGATTATGATTTTTATGCGTGTAAATATGTATTACGTATATGCGTGTTTTGTCCTGGGGTTATGGCAGAATATTCTTCCCAAATTTCTGAAGAAAATTAGTTACTTTTAGATATAAATCTCTAAGTCACAACAAAGAATGAACAACTTCAAGGAAAAATAAGCTTGGATTTTCTTCTTTCTTAGCTGCTGGAACAGACACACCTAACTGCAGCTTAACAGGCATATGAAAAATCTACTTGATAGGCCACCAATCCTGTGACAAATTAACTACAAGAGACTACAAACGAGATGTAACTTTCTTCCCCCCTCAACCACAAAACAGTTTTAGCTTCTCAATCTGCATTGGACATTCAAAACATTTAGATAATGGTAGACCTTTCAGAAGCAGATTTCTAACGAATCTGAAGGAGAACAAGGACTGCATCTTTTTGTAATTTCAGTCAGCATGGTGCCACTGTGCTACAAGTTGCTTTTATTTATTTATGCATGTTTTTGTCTCCAAAGCCATCTCTTTCAATCCTACCTCATCTCTAAATTTTACCATGGGAACAATTATGAAAGACACCAGAACACTTCAGTTTCAGAGAATCTTCAAAAGAAATGCTTTCCACCTATTTCATAGAGCCTATTTTGTCTGAAGACAGAATAGAGCAAGGACAGATACAGATGCTTTACAAAACATCTCTAATGAAAATAATGGAAGAGCTACAGATCAAATATGAAAAATCTTTCCACAGTTAGAGAAGGAAACCAGCTGGAGTACTGTCTTTCAACCTTAAGGATATTCTTATCAAGATTGGTACAAACAAAGTCAGATTTCCTGAGTTCTAAGGAAGAGCTAAATTTATAAAACAAAATAAAAAGTATACTTTGTTTCTAAGTCTTAACCAAGTTAAAACAAAGCTCTTCACACCTGTCAGAATGAAATCACTGCTTCAGTCTTCTGAATTTTTTATTGCTACCATAGTACTGAACCATAAGTAGGAAGAGTACTATTTTCTCATGCCATTTTCCCCAACTAAACGTGGTAGTTAACTTACAAACATATAGATGACTAAGATACACTAAGACAGAGGTTTAAAAAAGCTGTTTTGATTTCTATGTCAACCATTGCTAGAGAATTATGATCTTAAAGCTCATTTTAACAAAGCCTTTCAGTTCATCTTTAAACAAAAAAGGAACTGAAATGTTACACTGCAGTTTACCAAGCACATTCTTACATTTCAGTAACTAGAAAGGACAGGTCATGGAAATGGAAAGTCCCGAAGTCCACATAAATTTGTCAACACTATACCAGCAAAATATCAGATTAAGTGAAACTTGGTTAAAATCATCCAATAATATCCAGTTTCTATTAGTTCTGCTTCTTTGACAAAGAAAAAAAGTTCCTTCTTGTCCCGCAACACACAAACGCAAACACACCTTTGCTCATCATCTGGTCGTTTGATCAAATTGAACAGTATGTGTAGAAGCTGATCTCTCTCTTTGGGTTCAGGATGGAGGCAGGCTGTACACAGTATGAGTGGGATCAATTCCTAAAAAGTTGTGGGTAGGGGAAAACCAAACAAAGTAAAAATGCTTTGGGCATATATTCATTAATGGCAAAAGAAACTAAGAAGATAAGTCTAGCCACATAACATCAGAACAGTTAGAGAAGATGTTTTAGAGTCTTGATCTCTTAAGTGACCTGAAAAAAGTGAAGGTCTACAAAAGTTAGAATTATTTTCCTGCTAGGAAAGATCAGGGGAGAACCAGCACACAAAATAAAAAGCTCCACAAAGATTACAATTAAAATATGCAGGTCACCTGTAACCCGAATTAGAGGACAATCATGGTTTAAATTGTCTTCACTACCTACTGAACTGAAGTAAGCTCCACAGACATCTATGGAACAAAGCTCCTAGGGAAAAAGCTACTTCTGATGCCATGGAGTTAAAGATTAAAATTTCCAATTAAGCATGCACATAGTTTTGTGCACAAGTTTGAATAAGCACTGAGAAACATATATTGGTAAAGGTGACTGCAGACAGATATCCTCAATTTTGTTGACCGAGAACTATATGACTTTTTAAAGGTTTGTTTGTTGTTTTTTTTTTTTTTTCAATAAAGAGGCAATATCTGAAGCTGAATTTTCTTTTTAGAGCAATTCAATTCTCTAAAGGAACAAACTACCAAGAAAATACTGTGTAAAACATTAACTGAAAGAAAATATAAGGCTGTTCACAATAGTGAAGACCTCCTCCTTTCTAAATATGCCTTCAAAACTCATGGTATTCATTCCCAGAAGAAACAAATGTTTCTAAAACATGGACTGGAAGTCCCTTTCCTTGACCTTGTTGACGTGACCCTTTACTCCAACCAAATTTGGAAGCCACACAATTTCTAGATGATTTAATATCTTATGGACAGAAACATCACACTGGGAGGTTGAGGCAAAAGAACAAGACAAACCTAGCTGTCTGCAGAGAAAACATGGGCAAGTAATCTGGAGGCTTCCTCTCCCACCTGCCGCATACTTTTGAGCCACTTTCAGCAGACAAACTTTTTGTGAATTAATAAGCTGTGACAAACAAGCAGATGACAGAGGGAAACACTTCTGAAGTTACTAGGAAACCTGGAAAAATCTATAGTTATTTGTAAGAACTTTGCAGGGAGGTGCCAATTTCTTCTTGCAGACATTCAAAGTGACCTGGTCACGATGCTCTTGAGAGTAAGCCTATTGAACAAGGTGGACATGTGGAAACAACATTAAAAGACACTCACTGCTCATCTTGTATTTTCCTAAACAGCAAGTGCTATGTTTATTTTAAATATAGAACAATACTCTAGTTTAGAGCATTGCCTAAGCTAGTTAACTCCTGATAAGCTTTTGTTTTCATTTTACAGGAATTCTACTCAGCATGCTATTTTTCCCCCCTGAAAATGACTGAGAGACATCCTAAAATGTATTTTAACATTCTGGAAGATATTTTGGCAATATTTAATTCAATTATGGTACAGATTAGGGAATTTATGATGAGACAGAGCAATGAATGTGGACATATCTTACCCACCACTTAAAAAAATCTGAAAGTACTGAAGGAGAAATGAGAAATAAATTTGAACAATTTGGACACTTCTATTCCTCAATATTTTAAACTGCGCCAGTTTTCGGGTTTGTTTTTACATAAGTGTAGCACAATGCAAAATAATGTGAATTAAAAACCGGTATTAAAGAAACTTCACAAATTACACTGCACGAAGTGCTAAATAACTGTCTTCACCTGAAGCTCCTTTCCCTCTAGAATTTGCATGTTAGCTTTTTATTTTTGTATACTTAACATTCAGCTTTTGCCCATTTAAAGTTCTGAGAAGGCAGGGGCTTAATCTGTTTAACTTTTGTCTTTTGTTTTTTTTTTTTTTTACTTCACAGCAGCATTTTCTCTCTTGCAAACACTGTTTTAAGTCAAAAAGATTTGAAAAAATATTATAAAAATAAAAAACCCCTGCCCCTCTAAATACCACTGCTTATACATTAAGCTAAGATGTTTTAAAGAGGAAACCAGATTGCTATTTGTAGATACACAACATAATTACTTACTTCACCGTAAAGAATATAGGTCATGGAAGAAACCTTTAAATCAAAAAAACCTCTGTGTTACTTTACTGAGACCTAACTTTCTGAAATCTACCCTAACTTCACATTATCCAACTGCTCTTGCAATTATTCTTAAGGACTCGTTATAAAGAATATTTTAAAAAAGAATATACCCCATGAAATGGGACATATGTATTTTTTATGATCTGGAGTTTTTGTTTTATCTGTTGAAACCATCACACTGACTTCACTTTCATAGATTGTTTGAGTGCCTACTCAAAAATCTCAACTGCTCACTCAGAACTACTGCTAGATTTCAAAACAGTGCCATGAACTTTATTTTTAAAGCTTCTTTTCAAATTTAAGGAAGTTAACAAAGTTGTCTTTTTCCAGCTGAGTCTGTATGAAAGGAAAACACCCCGGAATATACACCTAGATACTACCACCTTGTGTGTGAAAGGCTAATGAGTAATCTAACATCATTGACATGGGGCAGATACAAGGCTGGTTCTTTACCTTGCAGAAAGCTGGTTATTATAGCTGATGCAATTAGCTGTATTTTCTTGTCCATTGGTCACATTCTTTCATGCATACTATGGGAGAAGAGAGTGTTTTCTGCATCGTTGCATCAGTGCTTCTACAGTTCCTTCTATTAAGGGGAGTGGAGAAACAGTGAGAAGTCTTGAACAGTGTTTTAGTGCTCCCTATAGACTTAATGGACAGGAAGGTAAAACTGGAGGTGAAGGGGACTTTCTGTGGGAAAAGAACAAAACTGCTCTCATAGATGGGACAAAACAGGTCAAGCGAAGTCTCCCAAAGACTTAAAAGAGGACAGATTCTTCTTGGGATATTCAGGATGATTGAGAACAAAAAACAACCTACAGGCAGGTTCGAGCTCATTCCTTCCTGTTGCTAAGAGCCATGCCTTAGATGCAGACTTGTTTAATAAATCTCAGATTTTTCATTCTCAAAAACAGGAGAGAAGTGCTGTAGAAAGTGGTAATTTTCCAATAAGACACAATAATATTAGCATTTGGCTGTTTAAATTCAAGAGGAAAGCTCCTAACATGGTTATGGAGATTGTATATAATTATTAGTAATCAAGGAGAGGACTTCCAGTGCTATTTGAAACACTCTGCCTTCCTTGGGAAGGAATACCACTTGTGCTGACAGTCATAAAGCAAGAACATAAATTCTGAAAAACCCAACAACCCTCCCTCTATTTAATTTGGGATCTTTCCTAAATGTCCTGTTCATCCCCAAGTCCCTCTTTTCTCTTTTGCCTCTGACTTAGGAAAACTGATTAGTTCATGTTGGTGTTAGTCAACAATACCAGGAGGAGTGGCTTTCAGAACTGTGATACTGTTTTCCCGCTAGATGCCAAGCAGATTGCCATTATAACACTGTCAAAACAGTTCCTCCTACATATTAGAAGTATCGAAACAAAATATTAAAGTTCGGGGTTTTTTTAAATGCATCCTAGAGCAAGCATTTGTCTATTTTGCTGACAATTTTCTTACAAGGTAGCAAGGAATTTTCTATCTGTGTTGATACCTTCATTGTAATTTTTTTTGTTTAACATTCTGACAAAAGTCTTCTACATCTTAGTTTCCCTCACTAATTAGTGCCTTTTTGTTGGAGTGTTCATAAGCAAAATAATTATCTCAAAGAATAAATTTAATTAGTGTTAAGTGTCAAGACTGGTTACTTCAATAGCTTAGAATAGTCATCTTTTTTATTATTTCAAATATTAATGTATTAATACGGCAAACAGGTGACAACATAATACATAAACCAGGAAAACATTATGATCGATTTTGTAAATGTGTTCCTTTTAATCTTCTCTCATAGTCACTGCTTACGTTGTGAACCAATGCTATGTTAAAATTCTTCTGTAACTTAGCCTCTGACAACTGGTAAATAAAATAATCTTACCTGCAGCAACTGAAACAGCTGCAGGTACTACCAAACTACTGATACGGAGTCTCTTGTGCAAGAATGTATTTGAAGTTCAGAATTCATCCTTTCAGTTTTAAAATGAAAAAAATATTTAATCATAGGATTAATACATGATTCAGAACTTTGTGCTACTCATCTTATTATATATTAAAATTACAACTCTAATTACATTTCAGGGGATAAGACTATTCCAGGATCCAAATTAAGCCTCTCGTAGCTCGCAAAGTGATGCTTTTACATAAGAATCAATGCAGAAGATATGGGTGTGAAAAAAAACTTTGTACTTCTTTGTTCATATCTACTCTTTATCTGGAAACCTGCATATATAACTACTGTGACAAAACTAGTAGCAACTGGCAATTCAATTCATAAACATTAAATTCAACTCCTTCCATCCATGAATTACATCATGTTTAAAGACACGGTGTTGAAAGACATCAGCTTTCAGACTAGAGATGAAAAGGATACTCTATGAGACCGAGCTATTTCATTCTAAGAAAACTACACTAGGCTCTCATATCCAGAGAACTGAACTAAAGGACTTAAATTAAAGAACGGTTATGTCTCTCTCTTGTGTGTGTGGCGGGCAACCCCACCTCCAGACAAAAAAGCCCCACAAATCAAAACCAACACCCCACATAAAGCAGAAAAGAACCAGCAAACAGGCTGTGGTCAACACTATCCCCTATTTTTCAGAAACACAATCTATAGAAGCCTACCACCATCTAAGTTTTACAGAGCAACAGAAAGTATTTTAATTGTTCATTTAAAGTTTTCTGTTCTCCCCTATTCTGTGTCATTTAGAAGATCCCAGTCATTTAGAAGATACTGATGGCTGACAATTTTCATGCCCAGGATCTCATATACCTTTGTCCATATCCAACCAGAATAACATCTGCTTGACACAGACACTGGAAACAGCCACTTAAATACACTGCCAAGCTCTGACACAGCATTCTTTTACATTTTTTAACAAAGCCAATATTTTATGGCTTTTAAAGCCTAAGACTGAGATGAAAATCTGTAAAAAGATATTCAGCTCTCCCATGTTTTAAGAGACAGCTACCTGCAAAAAATGCCAGAGAATGAAAGTGCCTCGGTGATGTCTATGTGTAGTTACTACATGTTAATGTGAACAACTTTATATCTACAGCATTACTTTCTTCTAGCAGAGTTGAGAATGGCACCCATTCAGAGTTTGCAGATTCAGCATTATCTTTGCTTCAACTTTACAAAGAAATAAAAGCAAAACTCTATTCTTAACATATTGAACTCTATATAAAAGTTTCTCAGTATAAAAATTCAGTGGTGCACATTTAGTAAACCACTACTATCATGATTTTGCTAAGTTTGCATAACACAAATGAAAGTTACAGAAACTAACCCTGGAATATTAGGTGAGATGAAAGGTATAAATAATTAAGGAAAAGTGTTTCTTAATTAAGAACAAGAGTAACAAGATCCTGATATTAAGCCACAAAGTTTACTCTGACCCAAATTCTGCTAAAGGACTACATACTGCGGAGTGAGGAAGGTGTACATACAAACAAGGATACCCCTGTTATCTGACAAAAATATATTGATTTTTACATCTTATAAAGGGTGAGGAATCAGTATTGCACTGATTAATTATGGTAAACATTTTAAAAGATTGCTTTTCTCTAATTAGAGCTTAGCCAAAGGAATCTTTTTATGGTATACCTCTTGACAAATAGAAGGTGGCCGATTTTATTTTTTTTTTAAATCTTAAATGTGCTTTAGTTTTAAGTGGAAGCAGATTAAGGAATTGAGGAAGCAGATTCCTATGCAGATGAAATGTTATGAACTCAGGCTGCTCATCTGCAAGAAGTGTTATCACAGACTGCATACCCAGCCAAAGGGTTTTTTTTCCAAAGAATAGGTTTTTAGCATTTTGGTACTGTTTATTCCATTTACTATTTGGCTTGCAGCATGTCCTTTGTTTGTGAGTGCATTCACATACAAATCTAAACATTGACATACATGTTTTCAAGCAGTTAGGATAAACTAAGACACTTGGGATAAAAACAAGCTTAAATTTATATGTTGATACATGGAATTTTAATGACTACGAATTGCTTTCAGGCAACTATCCTATATTATGCATTATTTATTTTTACCCGGTTGAACTGCTCTTCTAGAAACAACTAAAATGATCTCCTCAGCCACCCTACTCAATACTGTATTTTTCCTTCTTTCTTATCTTCCTTTGGAACCTAAACTACAGACATTGAAGAACAATTAAAGCTGCACCAATACACAAAAATAACATAAATAATTTCAGAAATGCATCAGACATTCTGACACTGACTAGTCGCTCAGATGTCAACTGTAATATTTACTGGACCACTTATTACCAAGTCAGGCAGGCTGCTACTGACCTTAAGAGGGCAAAAAGCATTGGTGAAATGGCTTCTGAATCGCTGGTAAAGGACAACACCTACTGAGAGATTGTCAACCTCCACAAACCCAGTTTCTCCAAAGTGAAAATGTATAGCACAACATTTTCCGCTTAAGATTTTGCAATCAATTTCAACATGATGGATGCTTAAAGAACAAAGATAGGTACTTTAGGGAGTCACAACAAAATTATGTTTAATTCTCATGTCTAACACACTGATAGTGTAAGATCTTAAATACTACCACTGTACCTTTTCAGAGCAGACTGGTGATCACTTTGCATTATAACCCAAACCTGTTACATATCTTTCTCAAATTGGTGATCTTTTGGTATATTTTTACACCACTTCTCCGTAAAATTGTGCTAAGGCTTTCCCATGATAAGGTTAGTTTTGGACAAGACCCAAAGTTGTACCTTGTTGAAGAGAGCCTAGTTCTTAGGTTAGCTTTTCTTAATACTGATATGAATATATACTAGCAGATGGTCTACCCAAATTTTCCTTCAAATTCCACAACTACATCTGAAAGAACATTACAATAGTTATAGCAATGGGTGGTAACTGAGAAAAGCTATTTTTAAAGCAAATTTCAATTCTCAGAACATTAAGCATTCCATGCAAACCAGTTACACAATTCTCACTTGCGGCTTTTTCAATCAAATTGAAACAGATGATTCATTTAAGGCAAAAATACATGTAATCAAATGTATCTTCAACTGTAAAACAAAATAAGTAGGAAACAGCCTAAAAGATCACAAAAATATTAAATGCATTACACAGATTATGCTACGAGCTGTGAAAAGAAGCCAAAATACCACATCCTGCCAAGCAGAGGGAAGGAAAGGAATAAATAAGAAATCAGAAATTAAGCACTGATCCAGGAACGTTCACAGAATTATTCTGAAAGACTATTAACAGAACCATTTCCAGAGCACCCTGTTAATACCCCCACCCCCTCAGAAAAAAAAAAACAAAACACTTTTATAAAGTTTGAGACTTTCAAAACGTGGTACATCTCAAACTCACCATGTCAACTGCTGATAATTATTTGTATGTTATAAAATTTTAGATTATAGGATCAGTACAAATTTCTTGAGGATTTTTCAAAGCCTTAAAATGAATTTATGCAAAACGCACTATTAAGTCTACCATACTGTAGGTCCCCTCAACAAGGACTAAAACCTACTCAACAAGCTATGCTACTTCAAACTCTTTATTTTGGTGTCAGCTATAAGGCCGTTGAATTTTTGTTTGATATATTTTCTTATTTTTATTTTTTTACACATTTGATAATGTGCAATATTTACAAGAAAGCTATATAAAACCAGTCTTTTTTTTCATCTTCAATCACAGTCTTCCTTTTCTACACTATATAGTATGAATGATTATGCAAAACACCGTCTTCATTTACATTCAAAATAAACATTACATTTTCATAATTTTATTTAGCTTCATTTTAAATTTAAGGAAAACATATAAGCAAGATTGCTAATTTTCTTATGAAGGGGTGTTTTTGATGAAACTTGTCTTGGCCGATACATGGAGCTTCTAGAAAAAGACAGTAAAATAAATTTTTTGTTGAAGTACGTAGTGCTGCAAAAGAACCTGAACATTAATCCTTATTAAAACTGATAGGTAAAATAAACCATATCTAATGTTTGAACTTTTATCCTCTGCTTTTTATAACACACATTAACCATGGTCTTCTCTAACAAAAACATTTGTGCTACCACAAACAGATGGACCTACAGTAACAGTTAGTCTTGCTGAATGCTAATGGGTGCCTTAAGCAAAGGAAGAAATATTAGGATACCATGCAGGTTTACTGAACTCACCTGACAGAGGTGTAAAACCATTTTCTAGGAGCAGAGATGCATGCACAAAAGTAAGAACATGATTGCAAGTAACAGACTTTCATGAAATTAGACACAACATCTTCAAAATGAACAAGAAAACATCCTGGTAAAAATAAAAAGTAAAGTTTCAGGGTTCCTCACCTCTCGCTTTGCAAGCAGCACATTAGGAACAATATGAGGCAGGCAGCGTCCCAACATTAACATGACACTTTTTTCACTGTCTGCAATCCGAGATACCTAGAAAACCAAGTTGTCTGTTTGTTTTTCTTAAATGAAGCACAGGAATAGAAAAATATTCTTTCAAAAGAATAATAAGAATTGCAGCAGGCTGATCACTTACCAGAAAATATTTAGTTCACTCACACACATTAAGTGATAAGTTTTTGAGCTGGCAGTAACTTCAAATGCATGAATCCACTTGTAGAGACTCAAAACTTCCCAGTAATTACATATCTATCACTAGGTTTCATATTTAAGCTAAAAATCTGAAAGCATATCTGTATTTCTTAAGTTTCATGCACATAAACTTATCTCTCCATATGTTAGTAAGTCTTGTTTCAAAGCAATTATTGCTTGTTTAACTACTGCTGCCATGCAGAATAAAGTATCTTCTAGTTTATGTCAACTGGGAAATATACCTCTGATCCCAAACGACTGTCTGCTGACATCCGACAGAAAGACAGTAGTGCTTGATGGAAAGCTGGTGACAATTTCCTGAAATATCGTTAAAAAGGGAGGGGGGAAAAAAAAGCATAGATCAGAAACATAACTGAACAAGGCCTTTCACTCTGGTTGAACCAGCTAGGTAAAATGACATTCAGAAAGCATGTTTTAAGTGAAGCATACTGCAGAAGTTTTTGTTTAAAATTATCTTTGACTTTTAGGTGTTTAGTTTGTAGTAAGAAAAAAAGTGGGTGTCCTAATTAAGAAGTAACTTTTAGTTCCGAAAAAATGTAACATCTTTCACACTGCTGCACAGCCAAAAATAGGACTAAAACATGAAGAAAAGGAAGCTTTAGCAATACAAGAGGAAGCATACCATTATGCAAATGGAGGGGCAGGGCGGAAATCACAAGAAACAGTATTTTTGCTTAATGCTCCGATTCTGCACATTGCATAAAATCATTTGAGTATCAGTCACTTACAAGCTTCAGGAGTAAATAGAGATTGCTCAACTTCCACTTTGGGATCTAAATGTTGGATTCAGATGTATAGCAAGAACCTCAAAACTAACCTTAAATTGCTGCTTAATCCCTAATGTAGATGTGTATCTATGGACGTGCTGCTTCATGGCCATGCACAGCACCAGCCAACAGCGCCAAGCTACTCAAAGCCTTAAGCATACACATAAAACCCTGATAAGAGTCTCAAAACAACCTTGTCTGAGGAGGATAATTTGGCAGAAATGTTCTCAGAAAACAATTACTGGACTGACCATTACATAAAAAAGGCAAGCATCAGCAGCATCCTATTATTCCCAGTAATGACAGCTCCCTCTGCCTTATCTGAGGCCTGTATTTAGACGCTAATCTAACACTGCCTCATCCACTATGCTTAAAGAGGAAAAAGAACATTTCTCTTCCAAAACATGCACAGAAAGCATCTTACCCTATGTCATCATCTGCTGTCTGAATCTCCTAATGACACTATATAAGTTTAAGGGAGGAGGCAATTCATATTTCTTTTGTAGAAATTGGTATCACCTTTCAACTCTCAAAAATGCTATTTTGTAAACCTCAGTGCACAAAAGCCTCCACACACGCAATTATGTGTATGGACATATATATTTTTATCTAACAGATTGAAACATCACACTATTTATAGTAAATCATCATTCACTTTTCTAACCAAAAAAAGCACTTTAAGAACCTAAATTCCTACTTATAATTGTTTAAACTAATCCAGGAAGATATGGATAAATATACCAGAGTAGTTTTCCTCTTCTGACTATTTACAAAATATGATAAGTAAGAATTTATGCTTATTACTTAAAATCAAGTTTCTTTCTTGACAGTATGGGTTTTTAAAACACGTTTTAATGAAGTAAGTTTGTTTTAATTCCAATCAGCTTGGTTTTGTGCAAGGGTTCACTTTAAAAAAAAGTTACTAAACGACTCAGATGGCAGCGAGTTGTAGAGGACCTCTGTTTAAAAAATGTTAGTCCTTAGTCTGTAAAAGTATTCTTGAATGACAGATTTACAGGCTCTCCTCAAGGCTTTAAGGTTTATTTACCCTGGGAGAACAGGAGCAAGTGTTGCAAAGCAGCAGCTTAACATTAAGAGAGTGGCAAGGCCTTGGCCAGCCCTTTGCCCACGCTGTCCTTCACCTCGGCGTTCGTTCCGCAGAATGTCAGATCCTTCCCCGCTTGAAACCTTAATTAAAAACCTACATAAGGGCAAAGTTCTATCCCCATTTTGCAAAGACTGAAAACTAAGCATGACAATATGTCACTGAATTTCCCTATGGGTTAATTAACAGCAAGCTCTGGGCAGCACGGATCCCATTATGATTGCTGGCTATATTTAGAGTCAAGAAGGCTTCTCCTTGATGAGTCTAGTGAAATCCTTGATGGCTATGCTGGACAGAAATGATGAGAGACCCAAGCTTCTTGCACACAAGTCAGTGGAAAGTCTTTGCAAGGGCCAACAGATGCCAGTAGTGAAGATGTTCAAATATAAGAAAGTATGACGAATACAAAACCCAAGTACTATTATTCTATTCTATATAGCACTGGGACAAAAGAGTCAATTTACTGAAAAAGTCAGGAGTGACTGCTATATACAGAAAACACCTTGTATTTGGTGCAAACTACCAAACACCTAAAATGAGTTGAATAAATACATGTGGTGCAGTGTATTTAAACTGCTGCTAGTGCCTTCTACTGCAATCTGTTAGACGAGGCACTTTTCCAATGACGGCCATGTCCTCGGTTGCGGGCATGCAAGCACAGCTGCTCTGAGTGCAGCCACACAAAGCAGGCTCACCCACTCTTCCATCCTCTCTTCCCATCTGGGCAAGATTTATGCCAAGAATCCACTCCGTAGCTGAAGTAGTAACAATCTTGCCTTTTAGGACAGAGTCTTAGTTTTTAATACTTCTTAAAACATTCTGAATAAATTGTAGTAATTGTCTTCCACAAATAACCACCCCTGGACCAAAAGAAATAAATATCCAGCACTTCTGTTGTGCTGCTTCTTCCACAGATCTCAAAATACTTAACGAATAATATAATTCTTAATGCAAAAATTTACTGTATTATTACAAACCAAGTGCATAATCCAGGAAGAAAATTTAGTGATATGGACAAAAATAGCTACATATTACACATGCATTACTTATTTCAGCAGCAAACTGCATTTGAGGGGACTTCGGAAGTTAACTCCGTGTGGATTCAAGGCTTTATTCAACTACTTTTCAAATAAATCCACATGCAGTTATATTTAAAAGACCTGTGAGCAGCAAAACAAATTCTGTTTTTCTAGAGACTACTGTTATAAATCTCACTGGAGATACTCATAGTTCCTTCCTCACTCAGGGATCTCATCCTATTTTGATACCCATCCTCACTGTCCCCAAACCATCAATCTAATATTCATGCACTTAATGCCTCCCAGCACTCCCAATTACTCTGAGCAAAAAGAAACTTGCAATGAGCCACAGATGAAAGCAGGTAGACAAGTTTATAGCAATCAATGTATGACAGCTGTAAGTTTTGATTATTACATAGTCTGGATATGCAGCTACGATATGAAAGAAATTAAAAAAAAAAAAATCTGGAAAGCTTAAATGGAACCACTGCAAATCTTCCAGAAAAATCTAAGCCAAGTTCTACTTTCCTGTTAAACACTAGTATATTCAACCAGAAGAGAAAAAACTTGCAGTAGGACTCTATTCTGTATTCAGAAATCTGAAATCTTTCCTCCTGTTCAATTCTAAAGTTAAGATACCACTGAAAAAGTGCCCCTACCCCTAGGACTCAGTGCAAGAAGTTCAGGAAATACAGAGAAAACAGGATACTTAGGGTTTGCAAGAAAAGTTAATTACTAGTAGGGGTAGCAACTCTTTTTTTTCTTTTTCTTCTTCTTCATCTTCCCCCCTGCAGCTTGTATTGATTTTTCCATCTGCACAGAATACCACACGTAGATTTCTACTTGCTATTTTCAGATAAAAGATAATTCTAGAAACATATTACTGTATCAAACACCAGCAAAAGAATGCTAAAGAAACTGACAAAATACAAAGCAGAATGGCTAACGCTCCCCTAGGAGTAAGACCATAAGGTGAGCTACTCGGGCATCTTTGTCCACAATGGTAATTTCAGAAGTTGTACATACCCTCATTAAGTTTGTGGTCCATGTTACTCCTGATGGCTACACAGTGGTTTATCTATTACTTAATGAACATGTTACTTCCCCTCTTCACTATAATGCTTAAAAAGACTGTGTAGATTGGAGAGGTTTTCTCAAGAACACTCAGACACACAAACTGAGTCTCCATGTAATAACACAACATGAATACCCTATTTTAATTAAAAGAATCATAGTTACCCAGTGAAGACTTGCCCCAAATTCAAAACTCAAAAAGCAGAATGTCATCGGATACTCTTTCTGTTTATTAAAAAAAAAACAAAAAACCCCCAAAAACATACAGCTCTCTTAGATACTCTAAGAGAGTTATACACATCTACATAGAAAAAGTAAAAAATTTCCCAACCACTCTTCAAGCAGAACAGAAGAGATTTCACTATGAAATTAAAATTTAAAAGAGAATGGAAATACCCTGTCTTCCCACTCACCATTTTGATTTTAGCTATTTTTATTGCAAGGAACAGGACTGGTTTTAGAAATAAGTAGGAGGTGAAAAGAAACCCTTAAACTTAATACTAAAAATGTAGGTTTGTCAAAGGTACTCCTTCCGAAAAAGTTTAGGAACAATATGAAAATATCAGCACTGTACCCTAATGGTATGTTAAATCTTTTATTTGCATTCAAAACACAAATGATCTATGAATTCTGCAGAATTTTACTGTTAGAAAAATATCTATCCACTTTGCAAGAATTTTTAATTAAAGCATTCCAGTTTAAAACTCATCACTAACCTATTAGGTTTATCGAAGTGGACTGCAGCTTTAGTTGATGGAGCACAAGAGGACAGTTTCTCTGTTCCTTTGCAGGGCACAGAATTTAGCGTATCATCTTTAGAAGTCCTTGAATCCACGTCGGCTGATAAAGAAAGGCTTGTTTCCTCAGTGTTTCCATGTTTATTGTCATTCTCAGAGCTCTTGATATCCAAGTACCGTCCATTGCCCTCTGAGACTGCGAGAGGCACTTGTTTTAAGGAAGGATGGGGAGCTACACCATAAACTGTTGACACAGCAAAGTTTTCATTCTTGAGAAAATCTATTTCACTAAAAAAGGAAAAGCAAAGTATGAAATATTTTTGTAGCTTTCACAAGAAGGTTCTTGGAATCACAAGACTGAAGCACAGAAATAAGGACAACATACTGAAGAGCTCCCTCTTCAACTTCAGTATGTTCAAAAATTCTTTTAATAGAAATAACTTATATCACACAAGCTGCTCAAATGAGCACTGGTTTAACGGAGTTCTTTAGTCAATAATTAGCAGTAGGAAAAATGTTGCACTCGGAGTGAGTGAATCAATGAAATAAGTGAGTAACAATAGTATTATCTGCTTCTGGCTGAAATCTGAGCACCGAGATGCAAATTGTCACGAGACAGAACTCTATTTGGGATGCAAAACTTAAAATACTACAGTGGTGAATTAACATATACTATCCCACCTGGCTTTGAAATGGTAACTATGCAAGGCAATAAAGCCACTTAAAAATTATGCACTCGCCCATATGTTGTATTGGTGCATCTCTTAAGAGGAATGAAATCTTATAGCTTACAGAATCACATGTTTTGACCAAACTTTTAAAGTCTCTTTTTTTGTTGTTGCTAAAGATACTGTCATTTCTACTAATCTTGCTCTGTAGAAAGAAAAACTGTGTTGAAATACATTATTAAAGCAAACGTCTTTCTAACAGTGTTTGCAAGCTGTACACACCGTAGTACTAAGGAGTGAAATAAAGCTGACTGAAGAGAAAACCTACACAAAACACATCAGAACTGATTCTATTTTCAAAGAAGTAAATTAAGAAGTTGCACTGAAAAGAACAAAACTGATTACAAAATTATGTAGGTAATCAAAGGGAAATAGTCAGTTTGAAGTCTCTTTTTCTAACTCACATACCATGTATTAAAAAGGAAAGACTACCCTGCTCTAAAGAACTCCTAGTAATTTTGTAAGTGTAAGTTGTATGTTTTCATATATGTGCTAGAAAAACATTGAGAAGTTATTCCAACATTTATCAGCAGTCGAGCAGATTGATAAGTACATACCTCTCAAGTCTTTGGATTTGTTCCATCAAAGACCATTTCTCACTGTTTAACACACTAATTTGATCTTCTAATTTTTGCACTATTAAACATTGCTAAATACAAGATAGAAATAAAAGAGTTTAGTACAATGAAGTTAAGTAGTACTGCAAACAGCTCAAACATTTCTTCTGTACAATCTCTTACTTCTATTGACTGCGGTGTTGTTTCAAACACAGGGACGCTCCCAAGTATAGGAGTAGCAGCCTCTAACTCATCGTCGTCTACACCAACTGATACATCCACCACATCTCTTGCAGTAACATGATGGTTTCCAAAGTCACGATAGAGTTGTAACAGGTCAGGAGGTTTCGGAATGTTCAATCCTACATCATCCCAAAGTTCAAAATCCTTCAAAGGAATAAGAGAAACTAAAGCATACAATACACTTCCTTTTATTTTCATTTCTCTTCCTCATTTGACTGCAGGTCATACAACTGCAAAATAATCATGTCAAGTTGCACTGTAGCAAAGGAGAAGGAAGCTTAAAACAGATAGCAAGAAATAAAAGTAGAAAAAGGATCCATTTCATGACCCAAAGCAGTTTCACCCTAAAGGTGTCATGTACTAAAGAGAGCACCTTCCAAAAAAGATCACAACTTCTTTTTTTTCCTAGGACGTGAACACTTTTTAGAATCAGATATAACGTTGATCAAATTCTAGCAGAAGCCAGTGCAGTTGATAAAAGGCTTTCTACTGATAGGGGTAGCATTTTGTTCCCATCTCATTCACAACTACAGGTGTAATTTTCCAGAAGCAGACAGTCAAATAGCTCTGTAGATGACCGATAGACAGGGTAAATATTCTCAGTGAAATTTGGACATAACTGTATTAATTGTGTAGAGGTGTAAACAATTCTAGGGCCTCCTATCTCAAACCATCACTATATGTCGTTCCTTTTCTCATCGACATGTTACCATCCTATTATTAGAAGATCATTCCATGTCCATATATATAAATAAGCATGTGCATTGCTATACAGGAGTTGTGACGGTCTCTTTAATGACATTAAATTTCAATTTTATTTTTTTTTTTTAACGATTTTCCTACTGTTTACAATTTTCACTATATTTTTCCAGTCTGGTTACATACACCTATTCAGAGAAAGATTATTTTCTAAAAGAATGATGTGAATAATAATAAAAGAAAAAATTGCATTCTATATGTTAATTGTAGTATGTTTATATTTACTTTTTAGAATTAAGAACACCCTTTTTTTTTGCTAATTGTCTCACAACATAAAACACTCAGTTGAGAACACATAAAAAGTAAGGATAAATTATTAATCTTTTCTCTTTTTGGGGCTGTATCCTCACAAGTATTTGTATGAAACTTAGCACTGTTAAACTCAGATCTTAAGTGGATGATCCAGAAATTTTACTTGACAACCCATTTTCTTTACTGATTAGCATATGAGCTGTAGGAAAAATACAGGAGGACTAGTTATAGATACAACGGGTTGAAATTCAATATTTAATATTGAATTAAATATTTAATTCTTCTGGCAATATTCCAGTTTTGTGTTGAATACATATATGGGGTGTTTATGCTACTGGGCATTTTGTTCACCCAGTAACAGTCAGAATGTAATAAGAACCTTCCAAACATTCGAAGAAATTTTTCCTATGAAATGCAAGCCAATAGAGACATAAAACTGATCATCTTAAGAAAAACACATCAAAGCACAGCTACGTTTGGAAATATCTAAGATAACACCTTATTACTGAGAGCTTCTCCAAGACTGTAATAGCACAGTATGACTAAGTATACTTACACAAATACATATACCCAGGAGATGACAAACAATGAGTATATTGTATATCATGCACAAATCAACTGAGTATGATTTAAGGAAAAGATTATGTTCAAAATTTTATTACCTCCAGATCCTTGAGTTTAACTGAAAGGGTGTCCATCAGTATCCAGGAAAGTGTATAAATACCTATAACTGACAGTATTTTTCTTCCTTTAAAGAATTCAAGCATTCCATCTCCTTCCCCCAAATTTTGGGAAAATCCTCCTCAAAGTGTTTTGTTTCCAAACCATGCTTTATGTATGAAAATGCTAACTAACATATTTAACTCTTAGAATACTTACATGTATGAAGTGAACTACATGCACAGGAAATATCATTTAAGTTCACTTGAGTCTATGACAAGATCAGAATATGGAAAGCAGGCATGTAAAAAAAACCCAAAAAACACCACATAAGAAAACTTTACCTGATCATGATTTTCATCTGAAAATGTTATTGATGTAAGCTTGTAACTATTCTTCAATAAAAATTCATTAACTAGGAAGTTTAGAGCTCTTTTCTCAAGAGGTCTGATTGGCTCCTGGAAAAAAAGAAAACAATGCACTACATCTTTGGTTCATCTTCCTTCCAACTACAGAAGCATATCTGTCTTAAAGTCCATGCAAAGCTCAGCTATCACCAGCCACCTACCTGAATTTCAGGACTTGATTTATAATTTTTTCGTTCCTGCAAAGGAACTTCATTTTCTGGGGAGGAAAAAAAAGTAACTAAATTTTACTCTTTCACACAAGATAAGCTCAGCTACTTCTACATCGTTCAAAGTAGAGACTTAAGAAAAGGTTTATGTACACCACCTGCAGCCTGAGTCAGGTTGGCTCGGAGGGCCTGTATGGTCTCCTTGGCTTTCCGTAGTTCAAACTCCAGGACTGGACAGGGATTTGGATTAAACACACACAGGCATCCAACCAAGGCAAGGGAAACAAAAATAAAATATAAAAAGCAAGGATGGGTGTGAAAAAAAATATACAGTTTGTATTAAACAGAAAGCATGCAATCTTCATGGAACTTATGAACACATGCAGCAGAGTTGGTCTGAAAGCAAACTGGTGAACATTTTCCATAGTTTCATTGGCCTTAAGTTAGCTAAATCCAAATTTCAAGCTGTCTGACAAGGACTCGCTGTAGGGTTTTGGAGTCTTTTTTTTTTTTTTTTTGCTTGCTTCTAACTTTGCATATTACTGGCAACCACTTGTTATTTCTTCCCCACTCTTAAAATCACCTGATACTGTCAAACGTTTCAATTTCTTGGGGCAAGAGGAATATGCGGGCAATCAGAGGACAGATGAAGCAAATACATGCTGGCAGCAGAGGAAGCTGTCTCCATGTAGCAAAGCTTAAACCATGAAGTGAATGTACTGTCCCACTGAGACTACAGATTTTTTTTTTTGAAAATAAAATTATACACTGAAATTTTACTAGTTTATATGGCAGAATTTGAACATACTTTATTTTACTACTAAGAACAATCTCATTTTTAAATATCTATTTAAAAATAGTGGAGTTTTAGGAATACTCTGGAGTTGATTAAGATTTTTAATTTAGTTGTATACATTTAAGAGATGCACAAGATCAAAAAAAGCAAAACATGCAACTCTCCTATAGCACTTACAGAGAAGCTTGAAACAAAAGTATCTTTGCTCCATTATTCTTAAAAGTTTCCAGTGATTCTAGACTATACAACACTTTCAATGATCTAGAGTCAGCTTTAGAGATTCAAAAATATGTAATTTTAGCTGCTATTATCACTTGCTCCACCTCCCTGGTCACAGTTATGTGTTTCTCATGTTCCAATGTTTCCTCCAAAAAGGGCCAGTAGTGTTTTGTTTGCACTGGAATTTCATGTGTTTTGATACTGAGGTCATGTGTATACTGTGGCTGCAAATTTTAAAACCCTGTACCTTTGCAAAACATACAGTAAATGCTCTTTTTATAGGCATTTACAGTTAGTGCATCTAAAGGAACCTATTTAAGGAATTACCAGATAATAATAATAATCAGATTAATCTAATCACACTTAAGTATACAGTTACCAGAAAGAAGAATTCTTGGTACTTAACTAGATGAGCCCAGAACAGCTATCATACTAAAGTGTTGAACTATTCAAAATAGATTATCTAACCTTTACTTTATTCCCATGCAAAACTAAAAATGTTGTAGCTGCTTTTAATAAGAAAATATTAATGAGATTTTTGATCATTGCCTGGAAACAATTTAACATGGCATTTTGAAATATTTTCACACAGGACAATGCATGGCAGAAACACTGCATTGGTTCTTGCTTGTAAGAAATGCTACTGAAGACTACAAATAAAACAGTTTCCTCTTTTCAATAGCTGTTTCTAAGCATCTTTTGATAACTAGCATGCATGGAAAAAAAGATTCACTCAGTTTGCATTTATCCATAAAAACTGAAGGAGTAACTACAGTACACCACATTTGCTACATGAAAGTAACTTGTTTGATGCACAGAATTTTACTGCAGCAATACAAAAGCGCAACTGAGGATACAATGAATAAAATATGTAAAATCTCTCTAGTAGTCAGCAATGCTGATCTGCAAATACTTCTGTGCAACAAAGTTAGAAAATGCTCTTGTAGTAAAGTATCTAATAATTTTAGCACTTCCTTGCATTTGAGTTACTAATTCACAGTTACGATTCTAAGTTGTAAGCTACTAATTTGTTAGTTTTTGAAAATTGTGAAGAATTCAAATTAAGTAATTCTTCTGATGGCAATGACTATGTGTTAACATTTTATTCTTGTAAAATATTTTCAAAGACCAGAACAGTTGCAGATCAGGAGTGCCCTGCACTAGAATGATATAAATAATAAACAAAAAGTTAGAAAAACAACACAAATGAGAAAAACTCAGGAATCCCATTAAGGAAAATAGGAATAAGACATGTCTGAAGGCATAGAAAGCCAAAAAACTCATGTCAGACAAACCCATGTCAGACGGCAAGAATTAATTTTTAGTGAACTGTCATGATGCTGAAAATTCTTAGTAGCCATTAGGACTTTACCCATTCAACCTTAGAAGTAGATTACTCTGCTGCATGTTTCTCTGTATACAGTGGAAGATTCTGGACATAGTGTATTTGAGAAGCTGTCACTTTGCAGCATGTCACAACAGTCACATAATTCTACTACAACACAGCATTGCTACAGTTGTACCTCATCCCCTCGTCTTACTAATGCCACCATTGTAATTGCCACTATACAAACCTTGATGCATCTAAGTCACAAACGTAGCTTTTATTTGAAGAAGTTTGTAGTTTTTTTATATAAACATAAATATTTTTAAACAGCTACAACATAATTTCAATCAAATTTTAAATTATGATGAAAGCTCTTTATTTTAGAAGCCATACTGAAATGCAATCTTCTGCCCAAAATATATAATGATTTTTAACTCAACTTATGTGCTAATGAAATCAACACTGGAAATCCCTATTTGTTGATGATAGGACATTCTCTAAAATTAAAAAAGCAACCTCTAACCCCTTTCTTTGTAACCATTATCAAGTACTGACTTCTAAAATAAATTATCTGATATCCCCCTGGCTCCTTTTGTTGTAAAGCTTATGTACCTTGGAGAAGTTAAGCACTGATAAAGCCAGCTAAAGTTTAACTTCATGCTTGACTGAACTGATACCTTGTATAACTCATTATAGTACTTGGCGAAAGGAGCTGACACTCCTTAAGAACGATGCACAGAAGAGTTTTGCTGCAGACAGCCTAGGTAAGGAAAGAACCAAATTGATTCTCCTCTACATCAGGAAAGCAGAGAACCAAAATTTAGAGCTCTGAGGTTGGTTAATCTTCCTACACGGAAAGGGCATTTCTGAACAATCTGTTTTGCCTTAGGGGAGAAAACGGTTCCGAATTTAAGTGGCTCTCTTGCTTTTTCTTTATAAAAAGAAATCACTTCAGCTACCATTCTGAAAAAAAATTACTTAGACTTAAGTAAGAGCTGAATCTTTCAAGCAAGCAACTAAGCATTAGACCAAGATTTTCAGATTAGTGATTTTTAAATGTTTCAGTTTTCATGCAGCTAATCTAATACACCTTAAGAGAGAAGTGCCTATCAGCAGTGGGTAGCTTGTCTGCTCAGCTTTGAAATCTAAAAATGAAGCTTTCTCAAGGATCTTATTCTATTCACCCACACTTGTTAATAACTTTATAAGTTATTGAACCATAGATTGAGAAGTTAGCTATAAAGAAAAAACCTGTGATTTGGGATATTGAACAAGTTGAGATCTACATCAACACCAGTCTTGTTGGGCCAAGGCCAAAAAGTTGAAGGAATAAACAGTACTTCTAAAAATTTTCAGTACTTGCTTTTGTATAAGCAGTATTTTTTCCAATTATACTAGAATCTTACATTTTACATAGGAATTATCTTGTCAGACTTTTGCATATTTCAGTATGAAGTACTTCAGACAACAGTAGAAAGGTAGTTTTATGTTATGAAGCCACTATATGGAATTCTAGCGTTTTCTTTTAAAAGCAGTTCTCCTCTGAAGTACCAAGGGCCCCTGTGCTTACCTAGCTTTCCCCAAATTTAGACATACTGTTACAAGTTTTGTTGTTGTTTGTTTCTTAACTGTCATTTTGAGTTCTTCCTCCTTGTAAAGTAAATGGAGAACTCTAGATGTCCTGAATTATGCCCTCTAGAACACGTATGACATCCCATTACATTTGATGGATTTGTGCATACGTTTTGAGTCAATCAGAAGAAATTTAAATTCTCTATAATTAGCAATGAAGCCACTATCACAATATACTTCAAGACCTGAGATTTCGTAATTCCCACTTCCCTGACACAAGTCCTAAGAAGAAAAGAAGTAACCGTATTTACAGTCAGCGTGAAACACTTCAAGATGTAACACAAACAGACCTGAAACGGAAAGTTGTACTACAGCACGAGAGATGACTATCAAGCTACAAAAATGATGATCAACATGAGAGTTCATGAGCAAGCTAACAGAGAACTTGTTGGCTTCCCACTATTAGAATGATAACACTTGACTCGTTAGCCTCATTAATGCTTTTAAGTTAATGAGACAGGGCCAGCTACAGAGAAGACCTGAACTACAGCAGATTCGTCTTCAGGTTCAACCCTCGGAGACTATCGACCTGGAAGGAAATTAAGGAGGCATACAACTGCTTAACAGGACTTAAGACAGGAAATGGGAAGTCAAAACCAGACCCACTTCCAGGATGAACAAATTGAACACACCATTTTAGCAAGTAAGTGTTGTATTACAGATCCTCTTGTGTTTTGTTTTTGTTTTGTTTGTTTGTTTTGAAGATTCTCCTCTGACTTGGATTGCACACAAGAAATAGTACTTATTAAAAAACATCAACAAAAGGCTCTATAAAAAGCAGAAACTGCGAACCTAAGGCGAGATAAATGAAATCCTTAAAAATAATCAAGTGGTTTTTGAACTTGCCTCTTCCCTTCAAATCCTTACAGGGACAGTATCTTATTCTGCTAATCAGAGATACATTAGTCTAGCCAGAAATCAATGCTAATGCAGGGAGATTTGAGAACACAAATGATTGAAAGGGAGTTTGATTACAAGAATTTATTTTATTATCATTGAAAATACAGCATTCTGTTTTTAAAATTATCAGATTCTCAGGAGAGTAGATGTCAAAGGTTAGCAATACTAAATATTTTGAATTATGGAAAGTAGGGGTTTTTCATCACAAACATACTTGTGCACATGGTCGATTTAAGATGTGGCAGAAGCTTCAGTTCCTTAGACTGAATGTCAGATGACCTATTTACACCAAATGCTGTGGGTATTTGACTTCAAGTTAGGCATACTCTTATTCCACAGGAATGGAACAGGTTTTCCATTCTCTGGTTGTTTTACGAAAATTAGTATTTGGAGGAGCTTCCTTCGATCAGATTTCCCAAGCAACAAGTTCACACCAACTCTTCAAAACGTTTGCTTCTAGGCCAAATTTTGATTCTAACGCCAGATGGAATGAACTGGGCTAACAGATTTGAAATACCGAAATCCATTTCAAACAAGAGTTCTTTTAGTTATTTCCAGGAATTTTTGGATTGGCAAAATAAAAAAATATGGCACCTACGTCTAACACCACCCATAATGGCAAAACAGAAATATGATGGCTTCGGATGGTATACATGCACATTTTTTGATTTGGTGCTTTCTAACATTGCCATGGCATAAAAGTATTTGTAACTGGATGTGTTATAACTTCAGTTTTAAAGTCCTTCTGACTCGGGACCAGTTAGTGACTGATGTGCATTTATTTCCTACCCTTCATTTGACATTTGACTAGGGAATTGATATGGAAATCATGGGTTCTGGCCAAACAGTAAAAAACAAAGATAACAGCATGAGAAAGGCATTTACAAAAAGAAACCATTCAAACCTCACTCTGAGAACTATCAAAAGAAAAATATGACTATCAGATCATGGCCTCAAGCTTTCACAACAGATTACAATTTTATCTCCTAAGCATCAAAGCTCTTTGCTGAGAAGAAAGAATATGAGAAGACATAAGCAGGATGGACTTCCAGTTATGTTTCAAAGCACATTTGCAGCCAAGAACTACTTCAAAAGCAGAATTTGTAAGCCAGAGTTTGTTCAAAGAAGGAACTGGATATGAAAAGTTTTTGAAACCTCTACTGAAAATTTTTTTATGTGCAAATTAAACACTTCTCAGTTTCCTGAAGTTTATTGCTCAGGTAGATGGTTTTAAACAGAACTGAGGCAAAAGACTTTAAGCAATTATAATTGAACCAGAATTTTAAGTAGAAATAGGATATTTTGGAAAACTCTGAGTCTTTACAAACATCCAGAAATAACATCTGGTCTTGCTTTGTTCAAGTTCTTACGTCACTTTTTAACAACTCTTCAAAAAACCTCTCTAAAGGAACACAGAAATGTAATGAAAATATCCTGCCATATAATTTGTTTGTCTATTACATATGACAGTGGTCAATTAATATACTGTAATCTTCAAAAACCTCTTTATATATTTTAGGATGTATTTAATTATATTTAATATTTGATTTTAGGATATATTCATTTCATACTGGAAGTAATCAATATTTTGTCATTAATGTTCCGCCAGATTAATGGTTCTACTGGATGTCAATTCTGACTGGTCTTTACTTTCTGTAAGCATCTGTAATCCAATTCAGTTATTAAAGACAGCTTCAAGTAACGATCAAACTAGCTCTCTCAGTAATACTATTGCCAAGAAATATTGACTAGAAACAGGAAAAATCTACCAAGAAGATGAAAAAATTAAAATATATGGAATCTGCTTTTTTCTTCCTTGTATTCCAAGACACAATTCAGAAATACTTGGGTTCCTTAAACACACTTTGTTCAGAAGATTAGCTGTGTATTTACAACTATTGCCTCCTTGAAACTGACTACGTATATTGAAAAAGACAGTAATTAGATAGTAATAAGAACCTGGGAGTTTCCATATAAATCGAAGAACAGTAAGTTCCAGACCAGAGCACCAAAATACCTGAATTTGCTTCATGTTCATGAAGTTAATCCAGTCCTTTACCTCAGAAACACTGGCTGGGTAAGAAAAATGAGATTTTCCCAACACTTGTTTCTTCTCTCTGGGTCAATACTGATTGCCATTTCAGACTGACTGAGAGAGGAAATTTCAGAATCAAGATCCTTTATAGAACTATGTTTCACCAGACTTTGCCTAAGAACGTGAAGGTGTTTCTGCTAGGATGAAGCCTGGTGGTTCAGAGCAGAGACAATAGTGTGGAACAGAGAAACAGCAGCTTGCATCATTTCAGGTTTCATAAAGCTAAACTATGTGAACAAAGGTCACTGCATGGACAACCTTCATGTGCTCGTGATATTAAACAGTATGAACTGACCAGAAGTAAACAGAGTTCTGTAGCAGTTTCTAGAGAGCTTTTATGAGTTTCTCTATAGTGAATAACTTAATATCTGAACTTAGAAAAAAGCCTGGATTAGAGAAACATGGCTCACATGCAAAAGATGATATAATAATTTCAAATATAAGAGAAAAGCAGTCTCTGCTTTTGGTGAGATAATCATAAATCCTGAAATTAAAAATACCACAGGCTCCTAAGTTCAGAACAACTGCAAGAGGCAAAACTCCCTGTCACTTCTTCGAAACAATCTTATACAATCAAGAAATCAAATGCGAGAGAAAAGCACTACAATTAAGACCTGTAGCGAAGAAGATTTATGGAACTGAGAAAATCCCAAATTTACTCTGGGTTTGGTAATGCTTGTTTGATCTACACGTAAACTATATTTAAGATATGACTTGCTATAGATCTTTACATCAGACAGCTATCACCCATGTAGTAGTCACAGACTCCTACATATACTATCTTAGCATGTACTTCAGCTAAACAGTAGTCAGTAGGCAACAGCAAGATAATGTTCTATTGTCAAAAAGTGGGCACAATTTTCAAGTATACTGCTTGCTTCTACCACGGTGACATCTGGAATCATACAGAAGTACACCTGCCTGAATATTTACAGTAATTATAGAAGTGTCTGAAACATGATTATATCATTAAGTAATTAGCTAAATCACCACAGTGAAGTCTTGTCATCTTCAGGAACGTTCATTTAAATATACTTATGCTAGAAACAACAAGTCAAATGGTAAAGTTAGCATTCTATGATTCCTAAATCATACAAAAAACTTACCTGCTACTCTTTCATCCGTTTCCCTATTGCCATCATCAGAGTATCTTGCAAAATCTAAGGAATCAAGAGTACTGATGCTTCCAGCACGATCTTAAGGGGGGGGAGGAAAAAAAAAAAAAAAAAAAAAGGATATCAGAAAAAAATCCTGAAGAGTTGACTGGCTTTGACAGAGAAAGTCAAAACATCTTCTCATTTCAGAAACTACAAATCAAAAGTTAAGTAAGTGTTCTTCAAGATTGAAATTTTACTGCATTTTGTAAAAGTCTGTCTCTAAGTAAAGAATATGTCTGTAAATTTAAAAAAAAAAAAACCAAACAACATTACAGCAAGTTCAGTGAACAGTGAACACTGTAAGAAATTCACCCTTGCTCCCCTGAAAAGGCGGCATTTCTACCCTGCTCACAGCAGCTGAGGAGCAGGGCAGTGTAGCACTTCCCCTTTTCCACGAGGGCCAGGGACCTTTGCTTGGACTTGCAGGTGAGCACTCACAAGAAACCAAACTGTTCTGCAACAAGTTTCAAGTAGTGATGTTCCCATTTTGCAGAAACCTGTAACTGCTCCAAATACGCTACTTCCTTTTCCCTTTTTTAATATTTTAAGAGATGTTAACATGACCAAATACTTTTCTACCTATCTCCTGATCTAGCTATTAACTTCAGTACATACCCACTTAATACAACATTTACTAAGGAATGCATTATCCAGCAAAACCAAAGCAAAGCAAGTACAGTTCATGCTATTGCAGGTATAATAGTCACACTCTAGAATTAAATTGTTAATAAAAAAAAAATTCAAGAAATTCAGTAACCAGCATAAGGTTTTGGTCTGACCTTGAGATTTTTCATTTGGGGGTGGAGGGAATCAAAGGAAATCCAATTTAGATAATTTCAAGTCTGTTGAAGCACACATTCACCATTTTATTAGAAAAATGCGCAAAGAAATTACTTGGTGACAGAACCCAAAATAAATAGAACACGTTCCTAACACAATTGAACATGCAAAATTATATTAAGTAACTTAGTATCTTTCCCCTTCTTTTGAAATCAACTTCTATGTAGCATTTCAGAAATAATTTTAATTACTTTAGAGCTGTTGTCACATTAACAAAGAACAAATTCCATAGGGCTGTCAAAAAACCTCGTAACTGTCAGTGGAAATAGAAGCAATTTCATCACTTGTCAGTCAAATTCTGTCATGACTAACATCACAAAGTATTTAAATCCCCCCCTCAATTCCGCATTATGTGAAAAAAAAAAAATCTATTAATGAGTTTCCTTTTTTGTACATTTGAGCCTAAGTTGTCCCTTAAGGTCTTGTGACACCCTCTCTACATACAGGCCAGCACTAGATGGAAATAAGAACACCTGTATTGAGACTGATTAAAGCATCTACACTCACCTGAAAAGCTATAGAGAATACTAAATTTGCCAACTCCAGCCGAGTTATACAGTACCAAAACTAAAGTGCCTGGCAACCTTAACTTGTCTGCTTTATGGACATAAAGTATATGACAGCATACAGTTTATATTTAACCACAATTTTTTCCCCATGACTATGCTTTGTCATCCAGGCAATGAAACAGACTGTTGCTGCTCAACAAGTCTCTATTCAGTATTTAGTTTTAAAACTTACTGTTCATTTGCAGGTTCTGGTCTTATCTGTTGCATTTTTTCCAGACATTAATCCGATTTAATAATTCTCTCTAGGCTGTTCTATAGCACTTAGCAGCATAGTACAAACTCTTCTTTTTACAGCATCTTTGCAAAATGGACCATTGTGAAAACAAACCAGATTTTATATATGGGGAACCACATTTAGAGTGGTTAAGTTAAAAAGTAAACGTAAACTTTGCACGCACAGCATGGAAGTCTTCACAGCTGACTTTTCAAAACACCTAATACCTTGTTCAGTAAGTACTGCTCCAATTTATTTCATTGGGAGCTGCAAGATCCATTTTTGAAATCAAATTCAAGACTCAAGTTAAAGAAACAGACAACATTCAAATAGAGATCTCAACAAAAAGCTGATATTTAAGAAAAGTGACCCAGTCTCATACATAGGATCGCTATGGCAAAAGCAGAAATACAACTCTGTTTCCTCCTGCAGTCTTGCCATGTTCACAAATCAATTTTCTATTTCTCATATGAAGCAGGTAAAAATCAGAGAAACAATGCTCAAATTTTCAGGTAAAGTCAACCACATCATAATTAGTGAAGCATCCAAAGCCATAAGAAACAAAATCTTTTTCATATGACTATTGGCATGCTTTAGAGGCAAAGGCTCTCCCCCCACATATGATAAAACAAATCCAGCCATAAACCACAAACTTATTTGCCAAAACAGCCAGAAACTTCTTGAAAAAAACAGGTGTCTAGAAAAAAGCATGGGATGTATACAACAGAAGCCATTTAAGATCATACCAGCAGCTGTAAATCCAACAATTCACAATTCCTAACCAGTGAATATCAACCAGTTTTACAACCTTAATGGCCCTTACAGAAACTAAATAAAACCAAGGGTTTATACGACTTTAACACCCAGAAACTGCCTTAAACACCACATCTACATGCAGAGCAGCAATTTGTAAGGTTGAAACTTGTACATTTACCATTTAGATTTCTCCTTATCATTACAATGTTCATGATAACAGCAAACATCCAACACACTCTTACATACAGGTTGGCATTACGAAGAGACACAAATATCTAGATTCAGATTGATTAAACCAAACAAAGATGTGCAGAGGAACACCAGCCTCATGGCCTGTTTCCTGCTACCATTATTTGTCTCTCCCATTAATGCTGATCCTCCTTCCCATTACAAAAGTACCTGCCCCAGTTGTCATCATCCCCCAAGCATGCTGTCAGTACTAAACCAATTTTGGTGCTAGAAGTCGTTATGGCCACAGTGTTCAATCTGAAGATAACATTTAAAATGAAAACTGTCTTTATGTATCACATTGATGGAACCTGAATCTACATGGAGAACTGTGTACAGCTATCCAAATAAATGCTGAAGGAAATTAAACAGTAACAGAGACAACTGTATACACACACAGGCTGAACAGTATCTTCTCAACTGAGTGTCCCACTAGATGATACATATTGCAGAACTCAAGTTGGGAAATTATAGCTCCCATAATGCAACTCAAACAGAAGGGTTAGCTCAAATAATGTACCAAGACTTCTACCACTACTTGGCTATAGGATACTGCCTTGAAAATATGTGGTGTGGCTACAGAATTGGTTCCTGCTGTTAAGAGGCTACCAGTGCTGAAGCACTTCAGCTGAGACATCTCCTGACCAAACTGGCTCCACAGGCATCAATGAATCATCAGTGCCAAGGTTAACGCTGCCAAGCCCCAGCTACGGGGAAAGCCCAGTCACAGACACTGTTGCACTGCCACAGCTCCCACTGAAGCAGGCGTTCCCAGCAGAAGGAAAGGAAGCGATGATGGAGCTGCTCCCTCTGCCTTCAGTGCCGGTGCAGCTACCTGTTTCTGCTCCCCGCCTGGAAAGATGGGCTTCCACCACAGCCAGGCTGGGTGAGGGTCAAATGGCAGCTCCACCCCCTTGCCCTCATACTGCAAAGCCTGGAGTGCCACATGGCCCTTGCCTGCCTTGGCTACACCACAGTCTCTGCCCCGAGGCACAGCTGCTGTGGAGCCAAGGCTGAAGGGAGAGCCAGCAGCGGAGGGACCTGCTGCTTCTATCAATGCCACAGCAGCGCTAGTGGCCTGGATCTTGCCCTGCTGGGACTAGGCAAGATGAGTTTTGGAGCCATTATTGCACAACATATTGAGGCTTCTCAAGGAACAGCGCCAAGCACTGCACAGGAACATAGGTTTAAACAGCAAAAAGGGATTTCTGACAGAGTCTGCTAAGGTATCAGCCATGGGATAACAAGGTGAGAAGAGAAAGCTAAACGAGACAGTTAACTGAAAATATTGCCGAGGAAGGTGAGGGCTGGCAAGTCTGCCAGACATATCATCAACAGTAGAGGCATGGCACACACACGCTGCCTGGCAGGGCTGTGCTGAAGACTGCCCAAAGCTGAGCAGCGGCAGGCCTGCCCCATCGCTTCACCTACATAAAACATCACCATGGGGGTAACTGTACCTGTTGCCTCACTCCTTACCACTGCCTTCGTAGGCAGTCCTCAGCAGAGGTCTGTCTCCTAAGACTAATGCCATCATCCAGAAAATTACAGGATAACATCATATAACCTCAGATTTTACAATTCCGTAAAGGATGTACCTGCTCACCAAAGGATCAGAGGGTGAAAATGGTGCCTCCCTGCTGGCAACGCAACAGCCTCATTCGCCAGGAAAATGAGCAGCGCTGTTTGAAAAAGGGGAATCGGCAAGGGACGGGCTGTGCTCAGCCACGTAGCTCACCTGAGGAATGCGAAACATTTCCATTTTTCTGAAGTACAAACAGTTGTACTCCAGCACACTGAGTGGAAGTATTTCAACTAAAGCATTCAGAAAAGAGAACTACTTTCTGAACTGAAAGGAGAAAAGAAAGGAGAATAAAAAAAAAAAATCAATTTTTTTTTAGGAAAACAATGTATATTTCTTCACTTTATTTTTTTAATAAAAAATAAAAATCTTAGGTTTAAGTTATTTGGCAAAGAATAATCAAAGCAGAACCTTGCAGGGGGAAAACCACCGAAAAGGAGAAGTACAATTTGGCTGAATTCTGTTTCTTTTCTGGAAAAAAAACCCAATGTGACACAGCAGTGGGAAGCCATTTTGCTGTCATAATATACACAATCTTATCAACAGCCTTCTGTGCATGGATTTTACATTTCTTTCTCTAGTATTCTGAATTAAAACACTTTTCTTTTTAATCAGCAATTCCTTTTTGCTAAAAGCTTTCCTAGTGAATAGTGAAAAAATAATTGCTGTCAGTTTAATGTGTCAGAAATGGTAACACAACAAAACAAGAACAGTTTTGACAAGCAGGTATAAACAACTCCAGAAAGCATATCACTGCAATATGGAACAAGAGATTGCCACAGGTGCATAGAAAACAAGTGAAATAACCTTAGGCTTTTCATAGCTCATAGTAGCGAAATAGCCAGGAGGTTGACTGCGATAGTAAAGGAGAGCCTGTGTATAGTTCTTGTCTCTTACCTCCACCACTGGAAAAGGAGTAACAAAATGAGAAAGCCAAGATTCATATTTGATACTCAAAGCTAAGAAGTTTTTTAATCCATTTGTTGAAAAATGCAATGTTTCTAATTTCATTTGTGAAGTTAAAAATCAGGTTCACCACAACGTCTTGCCTATTAATCTTTTAAGATACTGCTTCATTCCAGCGGAAAGGAATTTTAATTCCTTTCTTATTCCCAGAACTGTCACCTGTACAACACACAGATTTCTGCTGACAGCTTCTGTTCCCTAGTCACATTCAGCTCTTTCACTGAAAGCTGAGTATAACTATATACGGAGGAAAACGTAAAAAAATCTCAAAACAAGTGATACATCCCCTTCCACTGACGTACGTAATATTAAAGAGGTTAAGTTTCATTCACTCTGATGGTAGAAACAGTTTCTTTTTTTTCCAGCTTACCTAAAGGGACACCAAGAGGGATCATATTAGCCAGTTTCACAGTACATGAATTAAGCAGAAATAAGTTTCAGTCTTCTACAAAAATACATTATTAAATAATCTTTACATAAGCATAACATTGTCAATTTGCTACAAACACAGACAAACCAAGCGATACTACTTCTTGAAAGAAAGGCTCGAGAAAAAAAAAATTAAAATAAATTAAAATAACTGGCTACTGGAAATTTTGTTTTGATTAGCATCCATATGGAACAAGATGCAGTGCAAAGTGAATCCTTCCCAACCGAGATCAGAGCAGCTTGCCACTGGATATTCCACATACTAGGACAAAATCTTTCCCAGTTTAAGCCAGGCTTTACATGAATTACATGGCTATATGTAGGAAGAAACAGCTGTAGGCAGACAGCTCACATATCATAGGAAGTTACTATCTCCAAGAAAGGTTGTATAAGTCCGAAGTCCATTAGTCTGAATAATAATTTAGGCCTATCATGCTATTAACAGAACCATCATCTAGACCCTTCAGGAATCCATCCTCACACATCACTCTTTGGAGAAGCAAGAAAACCCCACTATTTTGCATTCAAAAAGGAAAACAAAGACCACTCTCTGAAGACATTATACCTGATCGTTTAATACAGTTCTACTTGCCATTTACTATAGCCTTACCAAACAGGAACATGCAACATACCACAGGCTTGGAAAGAAATGTTATGGAACATTGTTCATGCTACTGGTATATAGAGAATTCTGAATATTTATCCAAGCAGAGCTCCAGAAGCTCTGGAAGCTGTTCCAGAAGCACAGACTTCCTTCCCCACCCCTTCCCCTTTTTTTTTTTTTTCTTTTTTACTTAAAATGTGTTAATATTGGTGTCAGAAGTATCACACAAGAAACTTGATCCACCAGAAGTAATTTTATTTGATAATAATACACTCTCTTCGCTTAAATTAAATTTTTCACTACATAGGATTTCACTAGGGACAAACCTTAACAAGGCCTCTCAGTTCAGTCCCAGGTACAACTCCACTTACAAACCATCTCAAGTTAATGCCTTCTAGCTTCTCCTGAATAAAAATAGACATTTAAAGTTACATAAGTGAATGACTGAGGCCATCAAAAATTATTCCTTAGCATCATCATCTCGATGGCTATTTCTAGAAAAGGAAAAAAAAAAACAACAACAAACAACCAAACCAACAGGACTCCAGGATGCAATTCTCAGCAGCAGTAGAAGTAAGTTGTACTTCATTCTTCCACTGATCATTGAAAATCTGTTTTGTATAACAAAATTATTAAAATAAAGAACTGCTAAGGTTTAATTTTCTTATGAATTAAAAAAACCATGATAATTCAACCGACATTCTACACCTTAATATATAGCAGTAGATTAGACTCCAAATGTTATGAACTACCATACCATGAAAGTAGCTAGTGATTATAAATGTCAGAAAACCATGTAATTACAGCTGTATGTGCGAGAATTCAAGCAAAATTTTCTAATTTTGAGATACTCTTTCAGATCTATTAAAAGTGAAAAGCTAAAAGACCCCTACTGCAACATTTTTCAACCTACAACCCATGGACTATTACTAAGACAAGCTTTAAGATAACGAGGGACGTAGTTCTATGTAACTTCAGAAAATATACAGAAGTTTTTCCTGATGAGTTACGCTATTGTTATGGGTTAAGCTCTTCCTCCTCCCAATATACACATACA
Organism: Nipponia nippon; assembly: GCF_047370975.1. Classification (NCBI taxonomy): domain Eukaryota; kingdom Metazoa; phylum Chordata; class Aves; order Pelecaniformes; family Threskiornithidae; genus Nipponia; species Nipponia nippon. The sequence continues at coordinate 90,685,542 of NW_028262290.1, read as the reverse complement.
ACACTTCTCGCATGTAGGAACCTCTGGTGGAAAATTTTCCATCCAAAAGAAAATTATGTCATAAGGAGATCAAAGATGAAACTCTAAGGGGTCTGCGAATCACAGGTTGGAAAAAATTTCATATACGTCTGGAAAAGTCAACAGTACAACATATTTTATAGGGTACAGCTTATCTTTACATTTAGGACATCCAACCTAATTTTTAAGTTCAAAGAGGCAGGCAAACCAGCAAGTACTCTGATAACAGATCCCGACTGAGAAGCTTCTTTAGGAACTACTCAGGTCTGCCACTTTTTTCCTTTTTTCCCTGTGCTACAAGTACAATAAAAGAACTGTTGAAGTTCAGTCCTAAGGAAATGAAAGTGTAAAAAGTTATATATTTACAATATCACAGGCACAAAACAGCAGAAGCCCAGGAAACTGGGGACAGAGACTATCTGGGAGAAAGAAAAATCTTCCTCTTGTATTTACTTGCACATGCTTAAGCCCTGTATTACTGAACTGCACATATGTGTATGTGAATAAACGAACTGGCAAGAGGGGTGGCATTCACAGAAGATGTGGAATAATGTAAAAACCTGAATAGCTTTAATAGAGTCCTTTCTACATTAAATCAAAGGATCAGACATCATTAACACTTTAAAAAGTGATCATCAATTCACAGTTTGTATTTGTGGCTGCATTATGTAGCAACTGAAATAGATATGTTGTGCAATACATATGAATAAATTAAATAAACTATTTAATTCCTCATAAATGATACTGCAAATTTCTTTAAGCCTTACCAAATTTCACAAGATAACTCTGGAGCAATATTACTTTAAGAAGTCTTAAATGGCTGCTGCTTTTAGAACTTCTGATATGTTTCAACTTGTTCCAAGCTTACCAATGCTGGATCAGCCAGCAAAGCAAACTTGATCCATGGCAGCAGATATCTGATCTGGCATAAAACCTTTATGGTAGAAACAGACTTATGTATCAATTTTTTAGACCAATTTGAACTTGTAGAGTAAATTTTACCAGATCAACACATTCCACATGTCTATGGTAACTCTGAGATGGCACTAAATTGTAAGCACCTATCAATCTTGTTTTGCAACTGCAAGTGTTCTTACTCAATGAGACCTGCTGAATTTTCAAAGTTGGTATGTTCTGAAAAGAAGTCCTCAGACCATCATCAAATGAAAAGAAAACTAAGTTAAGTAAAGCTATTAGAATAAAATTAACTTTCAAGCTGTCAGAGCAATCCACTTACAAATTACTTAGAACAGGCATTCAAGATGATCAGATAATACTAGCCATGATGGGCAATCCAAACGAGATTGAAAACAGATGATCAATACATTTACCTGCTTCATATTACTAACAAGCTATGAAAAGTCATAGAAATTTTATGAGGGTAAAAACCCAAAAGCTACTTGGAGAAAAATAACCTATGCTTGCTCACCAAGAACAGCAGGGAAAAAATAACCAATCACCAACAAATATTTTGCAGATACATTGCAGAAAAAAGCTATAACCCTCATTCCCACGACAGGCACACAGCAGAAGCTCATGAGAAAGATGAAATTACAAGTAGAAAATAGATAGATCTTGCACCCTAGCACAGAAATAACACACGCTCACTGAATTGGGTTGAGATACAGATGCACGTGAGCTGATCTCAGAGAGCGCCATACCACTAACATACTGCTTTTGCGGGGGGGCTTACTGCATAGACGGTCTCAGGCAGCATCCAAAGTAGTTGAGTCTGAAAGAATTAACCCAGCCCTGCACAAAGCCATTTGAATGTTGCTGCAGTGAACGCTGACGGCCAGGGGCATATGACCTTGGGGAGAGCAGCAAACCCAGCGTGGCTCCCTACATATGTGCTGCAGTGTGCTTGAGCTACCAGAGCTTCCCAAAACAAAAAAGCTAAGGGAGAATCATGGCACAGAGGTACTTCTTCCAGCTCAAGACCCCAGCTGGCTTCAGCAGAAATCAGAAAGCATCAACAGCATCAAATTAACTCCATATGCTCAATGTTGCAGCACTGCATTTCCCAAAGTGTATCAATTAACTTCCATTACGAGAATTTTTCCATTCTCCACAGTAGCCCAGCTTTCGGTTATACTCTCTGACATCAAGCAAAAACATATCAGTCTAGTCCTTAAATTGCTGTCTTTGCTGAGGGACTACTAAAGTGAATCGTCAATACCCATCTTAATTCTCAAGCATTGTATTGTCTCAGTTTTCTTCATATTTCAATTCTCGTGTGTTCCCCTTTCCCCGATTTCTACAGTTATCTCAAGACAGCAGTAAGTTTTCCAGTTAAGTTTTAACAATGTGTGCACATGGATTCTATAAAAAGAATTTAAAAAACATTAAAAAAAAAACCAAAAAACAACCCAAAAAACCCCTAGCAACTAGAAACCGAAGCATCTCTCCTATGAGGAGAGGATGAGAGAGCTGGGGCTGTTCAGCTTGGAGAAGAGCAGGCTCAGGGAGGATCTCATGAATGTACATAAATATATGAAGTGAAGGTGCAAAGAGGACGGAGCCAGGCTCTTCTCAGTGGTATCCAGTGACAGGACCAGAGGCAGTGGGCACAAAGTGAAACACAGGAGGTTCCCTCTGTACATCAGGAAACACTTTTTTACTGTGATGGTGACCAAGCACTGGCACAGGTTGCCCAGAGGGGTGGTGGAGTCTCCATACTTGGAGATATTTAAAAGCTGTCTAGACAAGGTCTTGGGCAACCAGCTGTAGGTGGCCCTGCTTGAGCAGGGGGATTGGACCAGATGACCTCGAGAGGCCTCTTCCCACCTCAACCATGCTGTGATTCTGTAATTTTTGCCATGATTTCTCTTACTCCAACAGTTTTGTCAAATGACAAAGCAGCTGATAGCTCTCTCCCTTCCAACATCAAACCAAGATGAAAAAGTACTTGTTAGATAAATAAGAAATCCTTATTCTGTGAGTTTTTACGTAACAGTATTTCCTCCAATTCAACAGCAAAGTAATCAGCTGCATCACCATCATGCAGTGTTATATTGGAGGAAGGGAGGAAGTAAACTTCCTTTCCCCTATGATGCACCGAGGGAAAGAGTTCAGTATTTCTCAAGGGCTTTTTCAGCTTCTTCTTTCTTAAAAAAAAAAAAAAAAAAATCTTTACAGATTTTTTTAACTTTTTGTCCAACAAACTCAATGTACTTTGTGCCATGTCTCAGGCACGTGCATCATAAATAAAAAGACAAGGCCTACAACTTTTACTGAATCACTCAAAGTTTTAACCTATGCTAGAGGAGAATTCAACTCAGTTTCTCAAACCTGCATCTTTACAATACACTAGAAAACCAAATACAAGTAATACATTGAAGAGTTATAACTCCGAACACACAACAGCATAAGGTTTTATGACTTATCTTTATGTATTGATAGGAAAGAGACTTCTGATGCTGTATTTTAAATAGTTCTGTATATATATAAATTACCTAACTCAGAATTTGTAACAAATCTTAGTTTAGTTTGAAAGCACGAAACCTTCCTGAAAAAGATTCTTTTTCCATATTTTCATTAATTCTGAGTTTATAAAACACAGAAGTCCAGTATTTACAAATTTTAAATTAACAGAGATGATGGACTGCGCGCAGATCAACTTCCAACACAGCTGATATCAATACCTACTTGATCATGATTTGCCTGCAAATACTAGACAAATCTTTCCATATCAGGTAATGAATCTTGTATAAAATTTCCAGCAAGCGCTCTCTCAGCTGAACACAATTTACGAGTCACATCTTCAGTCAAGAAAAAGATAATTCTCAGAGGAAGAAAAGCTACAGGAAACTTGATATAACTTATACAGAATTGAAATTATATACAGGGGACCTTAAAGAAACTTCCAATGGTTGGTTCTGAAATACAAAACTTCAGCTAATTATATTACTGTTTCCCTTCTTCTCTCCGCCCCCTCCACCCCAATCTTACCTTTCCCTAACAGCAAAACTATCAGAAGGAAACGTGTGCTGCTTCAGCGCAAAGCCTGCTCACTTTGCTGAAGCCTTCAACCAAGGCATGGTTAAACTCATACATAACTGAACCAGCTACCGTGCCTATATATAGAGGTTCAGGTCTGCCTTCCCCAACATTGAAAAGTAACAGTATCTCTGGCACAGGAACTGAACAGAAAGTCAGGACTAAAGCAGCTGAATTCCCCATACCATACTGTAAACACCTTAAGAGAACAAGAACACACAAATAAGTTACTACAAGGTAAAATATAATGTGGACATATGATACACTTGCTACTCAGTGATAACTTGATATTTGCCTGCCAAGTACTAGTGGCTACTAGTCTGTCCTTCTTTGCCCATCAATATCACGCTTATCTCATGCTACCTTATCCTGTTATTTCTGTGTGTAGTTAGACCCTCATGGGGGCTAACCTGTCTTCTGAACTATCTACCATTACATCCCAAATCACCCTAACACAGATATAAGCCAAAGCTTAAACTATCCACTCATTCATCAGAAACAGCTTCCAGCAGACCTGGTTTCACTCATTTGACAACTCCAACAGTTGCTGAAGTCTTAAACTAAGAAGCTCTTAAGCTATGAAGTGCATCTCACTGAAAACTTTTCAGAAATACAAGTGTCAGTAAAATGGAGGGGGGTTTCAAGCAGTCACAACTGGAGAAAGTTCACCTGGCTTCTCTATCAGTAAAGGCAACATCAGAGCACTATGAAACCTCTCAGGTTTCATCCAGGCATTACTGTTTTCTGGCAGGTCTGCAGGAAACTTGGCTCCCCTTTCCTACAGCATTACATACAAAGCTCTTACTCCTTCAACCGTTTTCTGTACTTCTTTTAAAGAGACAACATTCAGTCTCTCTCATCTGCTAATACCAGCAGCTTTGATTGATTACCTATTCATCTGCACCTTTCTGTCCTGTCCTTACTAAGAGGAGCACCTTTCCCAAATCAGGTTGTAAAGCCACTGTCTCACCCACAAGTTGTCATTCCACCTCACAGCATCTGGCGAGGCAGCCAACAAGACTATCTATTTTTGCTTACTTTCATAAAGTAACAAACAGAAGACTTGAGCTGACAACAACAAGCCCCTAACAAAGAAAGAACCAGTCATTAGAACAACAGAAGTTATTTGTCTTCTTCCCAATTTCCTATCTTATTTAGACTTCCATTTAAGCTGAGATACAATGAACTGTTTTGAGGTAGCCCTGTTCTGCTATATACTCATACAAAACAAAAATCTGGTGAAACACTGATCATGACAAGGGCCTGCACATAGTCACAATGTCTGTAACTCAGGATTGGGAGCTGTTACCAAGACATCCCTCTCTCAAAAAAGCATAATCAATACGCTCTTCCCACATGGCTTTTTCCAGTAGGAGCCATCTGAATTTCAAAGGCTACAAGCAAAACAGAGAGATACTTCACCATATCTGAAACAAACAAACAAACAAAAGAATCCCAAACCGTAAACAATGCCAGGAGCTTACTACGAAGAAGCAGCAATACTTATACTTTTGTACTCACAGATTAGCTTAATATAACTGGAATCAAGTTCCCAGAAAGTTATAAACAACTTTATTTTGGAAATAACTAGAAACAAATCCTCTCCTGAAAAACATGAATGTAACATAAATGTTCAAACCACTTCTTTATGATTTTCATTAAAGCTATTTGAAATTTTGAGAATGTTGAGCTTTTGTAGCCATAAAGAAAAATTAAATGGCAGATTTTAAGACTAAAGCTAGTTCTAACAGTGTAAGCTGCATCCCGTTCAGGAAAGGACATTCACCAAGCATAGAAATCGAAGGACATAATATCAATCACATTAAAAAAAAAAAAAAGGTTTCTTTACCCACTATGCTCAAGCTTGAATTATGGTCATATGTATGTACTGGAAATCATTTGAGGTCTGGGAACAGATATTTGAGCCACAGTTTTATTTCTAAATTTCAAGTGTCTCAATTTATACTGTACAAAGATGAGAGGGAAGGGTACACAAATTTAATATGTGGGTGCTAACCAACGCCTTGTAAAAGACCTGGAATATTGTATGAAGGAGGAACTTCCAAACCATAGCACTCACATGAGCAGCATTAGAAAAGTGGTATCAAAATGATCTAGGAGATGTGGAGCTACTGCTATTGAAACCAATGGAAGAAGCTGTCACAGAAGTTTGGGAAGATACAGGACATGAAGGACGACTGTACACAAGCGCTGTGCACCTAAAGGAACAATGCTGATTCCTTCACAAAGTGAATTTGCTTCAAACTAGAAGAGCAAAGTTGCTAGACACAATATACATTTCCATATTTTTCATTACAATATATCTTAATCTCTGCTTGCAGCTGTGACATTACTGCTGCTGGAAAATGGAAGGGTGTTTTTGCAAAAAGCTAAGAAATCCTAGTCATCTGACTATCATTTGCTTTTGTAACCAAGTGCTCTGAAGCTGGTTCAAAGACAAAATAGCTTCTAAGTCACTAACTGACCACATGATGCTAGTTGTTTAAATCCTATGATACTTCATTAAAACCTCTTTATAGCAATCTATAAAGAGAAAGATAAGATAAAATAAAAAGAAATTGCAGCAGGCACTCATAGTTTAGCTTGCCTAAAAAGATTCTGAGAAGTGCCAATGAACACTTGCACTGAAAGTGTTCTCCCATTCTGTATAGGAACGCACAGTACGAAAGCTTTCCATTGCTCCGTGGAAATCCTCAGGCAGCATTCCAAACATACTTCACATTCAGTAAGAATTGCCAGTCACACTTTCTCTGCATCCACTCAAATTATCAAAAACCTCAGCGTAAAACCATAGAAACTCATGTAACTTGGAGGCAGCGAGCAGCAGGTGCAAAGCTAGTGCTGAGAAGAAATTCTAACTTCAGATATCAACAGAAATAAGGAATTTTTTTTTTAATTAAATCTGACCACATTAAGAATTTTTTTTCACTGAAGTGTAAAATTCAAGTGACCTTGAAATGACAATCATGCCAAACTCTGCTACTTTCTACATCAACAGTTTCTATGAAGAGAACTATTGGTTTATTCTCTAATACCTTTTGGCATGTTAAAGTGGGAGAAGATACCTGCACTACTCTCATGTACATTCTCTGCAAGTCTCCACGTGAGGATCCATGAATGTGGACACAACAGACCAGACCTCTCAACAAAACTGAACTTTTTGGCTAACTTAGGAAACTCTTCAGACTTACTGTTGGATCTGACCTGTGGCATAGACCTCTACCTAATTCCGATACCAGATGCTTAAGAGGGAAGTGAAAAGAACTCTTACAAAGACCATATAACTTTCAGCCCATCCGAGGCTGCAATCTATTTTGTAACATTTGGAAATTGGCATAAATTCAGAGGCATGAGACTATCAGCTCTTGTTGACATTAACCAGAATCAGGCTGAACAGCACTGTCAGAATTGCTAGCTCAATGCTACACTCCAGACTGCAAGAAAGTCTGATGGCAATAAGTTCAAAAATCTATTTGAGCTATAAAAAAATACATTTTTTTTCATTGTTCTGGATCTGTCACCTTTCAATGTCACTCAATGTGAACGGCCTTTTGAATCATTGTCGAGACAAAAAAATCCTTTGAAAAGCACACTCTAGCCTGTTGTAGATATCAGATTTCAGGACACTTAGACTTAACCTTTAACCTAAGGTCTAGTGTGATATTTGTTTTTAGCTTACCTCAGTATTATTAAACTGCTCCAAAACAAGTTTTAGCCCCCCCTCCTCTCTCTCTCCCCTGCCTCCTCCCCCCCTTTTTTAATAGTGATGTCCCATTGCCATCTATCATTCGGCAGATCAGCACAATAATCATTAAGATGTTCTCACATAAATGTACATTGGTCAAGGATTGCAAGAGATCATTTTTCTATGTGCATAACACCACAGTCACATAGGCTGCTGTTCTTCTAACTCTACTGGAGTATGTACATTATCAATAACTGGAAACAACATATCATGTTAACAAAGAAAATAAAATGTTTAATCAATTGGAAGAATTGACTGGAATCCCCAAGGAAGCTGCTTTTAATGAAACAGAAATTTATATCAGCTCGAAGCCTTGAAGCACAAGTTTTTCCAACATTCACCAATCTTATCATGAAGAAGACCATACTAAAGCTCTCAGTTGGACAAAGCCAACTATGAAATTCTAAGTATTCATACACAAGATAACCGGAATATAAACTACACAGCATGAATTGGAAAAAAAAAATACCATTTTTAAACAATATTGAAAAGCAATAACAAGTTGAAAGTTTAGATGTCTACAATTATCCCAGCCATTTGGATACTACTAGTTATTTCCAAATTTTAAGTCTAACTGCATATCTTTGCAACATTAGAAACTTTTTTTTTTTTTTACAGCAAACAAAAATATGGGACTATTTACAAAATGCCTCTGGGTGTCTTCCAATACACATACACATAAATAAGTCTTTCAACTGTCTGCTAACCACAATTCCTTTCATTTCAATACCTTCCCATGAGTTCACTAAGTCCTCAAAAGTCAGGTGGCTGGGCAGCTTCTTTCTCTCAAAGCTACTCCTACAAGCTACCTCCTTTTTAGAACTCTACATTTCTTGACAGTAACATTGATAAGACACACAAGTTATTTTATTCTAACCCATCTGCTCTACTATTAAAACTCAAAAGCTTTTAAGGCCAGCTATGTGATGATTTTCCAAATATCTGCACCACTTTTTCTCTCAAAAGCTACACTAACCCAGTGTATTTACTGCTCCCCAACTCCAGATCCCAAAATGGTTAGCCAAAGACTGCAGGCACTTGGTAAACGTGCCAACATTAATTACAGGAAACACTGTATTAGTTGTGCATGATCTGTGAAACTCAGACCTATCCTTGGATGACTTGGCCATTCTAATGCATCAGCAGAAAAAAACATGCTGGCTCCTGACACCCCATTTTTGACAATTTTTAGATTTAAATGTAGTACACATAGCATAACACCCAAACTCTTTCTCCTAGCAGCATACGACTTATCTCTTGACAGTATGCACTAAAGAAGGCACAAGAAACCCCGAGACAGCTAAAAGTTAAGGCTGAATTTCCCATCCCTCACGTTTCTTCCACATTTGGCACACGCGTGACCTTCACAGGAAGGCTGAGGCTCGATAAAGTACGTGAGCGGGACCCGGGTACCATCGGTCCCGGCATCCCATCTGGCTGAGGCCCCCGGCTGCCCCGCTCCTACAGCCTCCCCTACGCAGGGTACACAAAACAAGAAGCGATGCCAAACGCCCTCCCCGGCCGCCCAGTTTCCCTGGCGACGCGCACCGGCAAGGGCCGCGCCGCGATGCATCCCCACCCAGCCCCGGGCGCCCAGCGGCGGCTGCCGCCGCTCCCCGGGGCCCGCTCCGCCGCCGCCCGCCGCCCCCGCCCCGGCTCCCCCCGACCCCCAGCCACTTACTGAGCTGCCCGGAGCCGGGCTCCCTGCCGCCTGCTCCCCCGAGCACGCCGCCCAGGCCGCCCAGGGCCCCGCCGGCGGGCGGCGTGCCGCTCTGCCGCTCGAAGTTGCCCGGGTTGGAGAAGAAATCGCGGAGCCGGGGCAGCTCCCGGCCGCTCTCCAGCAGCTCCGTGTGCAGCTCCAGCGCCGTCAGCAAGAACTGGTCCCGCAGAAGCTGCGCCGCTATCGCGTCCATCGACACCCGCGGTGGCTCCCCCGCGCCGGGGCCCGCGCCGGCCCCGCCGCCCGCCCCCGCACCGCCGCCGGCATCGCCCGGCGCCGCCGCACGCAAACCGGGCAGCTCCTCGGGGCTCCCCGCAGCTGTCGCCGCCTCCTGCTGCTGCTGCGGGTACGCCGGCCCGCCCGGCTCGTTGCTGCTGCTGCTGCCGCCGCCGCCGGCCCTGGACTCCTCGGGCTCGTCCTCCTCGGAGTCGCTGAGGAAGGGGTTCACGCTGCTGCCCCCGCCCGCCGCCGCCATCTTACCGCCCGACGCGGCGCGACCACTGCCAAGGCGCTACCTCGGCAAAGCCTGCGCGGAACCGCCACCGCCGCGGCCACTTCTGGCGGGACCGGGGCCGCTGCCAGCCCCCTTGGCTGCTGCGGGCGCTGCCGCCAGCGGCAACAGCGACTGACTGACTGACTGACTGACTGACTGACTGACTGACCGACCGACCGACCGACGGCCGCCGCCGCCTCCTCAGCCGCCCCCCACCAGCCCCGCTGCCGCTTCCGGATCCCAACTCTCGCGAGAGCTCCTCCGGCCAACCGCCGGCAGCGCCCCGGCGCCCAGACCCTTCCCCTCCAGGCCTCGCGCTCGCGCTCGCGCCCGCCCCCTCCGCGCGGGCGCCGGGCGGCAGCGGGGGGCGGGGCCTGGGGAGCGGGCGGGGCCCCGCCGAGGGGCGTGGGGCGTGGCGCGCGGCCGGGGAGCGGGAACGGCCGGGCGGAAGCGGAAGCTGTTGGGGCTCGCGGCAGGAGGCGATGAGTGAGTCGTGGCGCGTGCGCACTGAGCGCTTCCCGCGGCGGGGCTGGGGGGCTGCTGCCGGGCCGGTTCCCCGGGGCTGGGGTCCTGCTGCGGGTCTTCCCGAGCTCCGGGTGGCCTCCGGAGAGCTTTGGCTGGCCTGGGGGCCTTGCGGTGGGGGCTCGGCCGGTGGCGTAAGGGTGTTGCTGGGGGGGGTGCGGGGCTCGGCGTCAGAGCCCGGGCTGGGGCGCAGGCCCCGAGGCACCCGTCAGCCGCCCCCGTGCCCGAGTTGCGTTGGCCGGGCCAGTGTGGGGCTGCCTGGGGAAGCTGTGAGGAGGAGCTGGAGCTCCTGTGAGGTCCCCCGGGCCGGGCGGGTGCTGGACTCCGCGCCCCCGATGGGCGTCAGCCACCGTGCGGCATCAGGTGTGCCTGATGGGCTGAAATGAGGGAGAGTGCAAGTACGGGTTGTGTATCTGGAAGTATGACGCTATCACTCTTCCAAAGATGATGCAAAGCTGTTACCTTGTGCGTTACCTGGCAAGAAACTCGAAGCCAGAGCGTAGCAACAGGTAGTGTTTGGTACTGAAGGAAGTTCAGCTCACTAGAAACGATGCAGAACAGGATCAGCCTTGGTTTCTGTTCTGTTTCTTTGAAAATAACGTCCTGTTCCTACTAATAGGAGCTCTGTTTGTGTTAAGCTGATTCACTAGGAGTTACTTGCTTTACTGAGAGCAAAACTCAGGCTAAAATCTTGGTAATAAAATTGTAGCAACGTTTTGCAGTGATACTGAGATCTATAGGCAATATTCAGTACTGTGATTGCAAACTATTCCATTCATATCATGGTAGTATGCTATAAAAGAGTGGTGCTTTCCTTCTGTTTTTAATTTGCATAAATTTTTGTGAATAGCGTAATCAATTTTGCATTCTGTCCTATAATAAACTTTGAATTTTTTTACTAACTTGTAAGTAAGTAAAGTAAGTAGTGGAGTCTTAACTGGTTGTAGCATAAAGTAAAATGGTGGTATGGTGAAAAATGCTTTAAAAGTCGACTCAGGCCACAATAAAAATAAGAACAAAAATATTTTACTGTTGCTGCTCCGGCTGTATTAGGAACCCTTAAAGAAATCTTGTGCTTTTTCCTTTCCTTTCTGGAGGGTTAAAGCATGTTCAGTATGAACTTAGTAAAGTTTGATAGTGCTGGTGTTCGGCCTCTTCCCTTAAAATGGAGGGAAAGACTTACTGATGTCCTGTAGTACCCTCTAGTGGCGATCGGCAATGTTTACATGTGACTTGAAGTTTAAAGGTAGTTCAAATACTAAATTCTGCCTTTCTTTTAAGAGACTCATTTCTGCCGAGTTCTGTGTGCTGTTACAGTAAGGGCTTTTTTCACTCTTCCTCACCTAAAATAATGTAAAAGTATTCCTCTGTTTCCGTACTTAGAAAGAGATTTGTTTCGGTTTATGAAACTAACTGAAATATTTACAGATGTCACTCAGTTGCTCCAAAATAATTTATGGGTGGCTGGTTATAAAGTGAACACGGCTGAAATGTGTATTCCAGAGCTGAAGAACATAGGGAGGAAAATGTACTTTTAACAATATGCTTAAAAACAGTTTCTTATGGTATACCAAGGGGGTATTATTTTGAGAGACCTGAGAAGAAAACCTGATAAGGAAAGTGTAGCACCTTGGAGGATGTGCAAGGCAGAAAATGATGCACGAGTTCTGGAAATAAAGCATTATATAAGTCTACTTGAGGCAGACAGCTACAAATTAATTTTTTCTTAATGTATTTGGTAGTCATTCTGAGAGAGGCAGATTGTTGCTTTGTCTTTTGCTGGAGTTAGTGTTTCCTTCTAATTTTTCAAGGTTTCAAGTTCTATATCTGAAGAACACCATACCTAAATACATCTCAGAAGGCTTGATTTCTAAAAATAGGTATATCAAGCTAAATATCCAAAATACAAGGGGCTTGTAGAAAAAACACCTTCAGAGTTTTTTGGAGGTGGTGGTGTATAAATAATTTTTTCAGTCTATGCATGTTTTTTTTATGAACTTTTAAACTTATGGTTCTTGAGGTGGAAAACAAGTAGAAAAAATTCAATCTTTGCTTTTACTATGTTGATTTTGGTAGGAGTGTTAAATCTTGACCTAATGCTTCAAAGTTTAATGAACTTAAACATATGACCAGTTTCGAGTTCCCTCTGTGCTATTTGGTGGGGTCATGTGTGTGTAAAGTATGCTTTCTTTCTCTTCTACTCTGGTGCAGTGTCAACTGCTCTCACAGTGAGTGAACGTACAGTTCAAGTCAAGCTATAAGGGGTTTTCTGTTTCAGCTTCTACAGACAAGGTTAATTTCATTAAAAAAAAAAGAATTGTTGAGTCCATATTGGGTTTTTCTGTGCTGAATACTTGAAATGTGTGAATTAATGTGTTCTAGTGAGTCCTATAGTGAAGTAGAGTAGCTTTTTTTTCATCTGACTGGGGTCCCAATCAAGGCACAGAGAACAAAATAATGGAGGCAAATCTGAAGCAAATCTGATTTCTACTTTAAAGTAATGCAGATCTGTGAGTTCTGCCGACTCTTGCTTAAGTCGTCTTCTAAAACTGAGCTACCTGAAAGAATCTTTGTCTGTATATGTTTATTTAAGACTAACTTTTATGCCCTTTCAAAAGAAACTTTACGGAAGTTATGATTTTTATGTTTATTTTCAGACCTTAAAAAAAATGAGTTTCAATGCTTTGTAAACTCTCTAACCTGAAAAATATTTTTGTATTCTGCAGGAACTAAATAATGCAAATGTTGAGACTCATAATGTTGGTAGTTTGTGCTTAAAGACCTCTGCCATTTCTCTGAAACTCTATCTACCCCTTCCAGTTTTACAGGCATGGTTTTTAACAGGAATAGCTTATATCAGTAGTTAATAGTTACTTGCGTGCTAAGTACAGACATAGCTTTAAGCAGAGAAACTGACTTTAGAAAGCGTTTGTTAAATTGGGATTTGAAGTAGAAGTAGGACGGCAGTGTGAGGGGATCCTGGAAATATTTTCAGCCTCACCAAAAATACGATAATGTCCCATGAAGTCAGATGAGGACCTGAATTAAACAAAACAAACCCCCAAAATCCCTTTGAATCAAAGTTTGGCTGTGTTTTTCTACCTCTAAAACTGTTGTTTTGAAGCATTACTGTGAAGAGTGGATATTTGGAAGCCTACCATCAAAAATACAGGGAACAAACACACTTGGAGCCTAAGGAGTATTTTAGAAAACTTGTTCAAGCTTCACGATGTGTGTATTACTATGTTTTCGTGAGAATGAATAGACAGGAAAAAGTACTGTTAAGAGTTCAGTGAGGAGACATGATTTGGGAATAAAAGATATGACCTTTTATGACACCACAAACACTAGAGTATTGAATTGCTTGGGCTTCATTCACCCTAGTTGGGAAGATGGAGTGCGTTGTCTGGAAACGTAGGCTGCACAGAAAGCTGGTGTAACAGACCACTCTGTCTAGGATGGTATGCCTTACCACGCCTCACCGTGGTGAAGGACAGTGTAGGTGGCGAAGGGAAACAGTGCACTGAAGTATGAAAACCATCACTGTAAAGTCACTCTGGAGTTCTGAGGTCTAAAGGTACTAAATTCGCATTAAAAGCTGCTTTGCCTGAATTTGTTAAGGTGTCTTTTATTGAAGCTTTGTGGAGGTCAAGACAGTTAAGGCTTGGCATTGAAAAGGTCTTATTTATTCCCATCGCATGGGCCAACTTGCAGAGATGTTGCTATGCTGACTCCGTGCCACTGCTTTGTGCTTTTGAGGGTTGCCTGCTTGACCTTATTCCTCTTCAGTTTAGTGTTTGCACCGTTTTGCAGAAATACCCTTATATTTTCTTTATGCAGCCTGCTGTTCTTCAGTCCTGTTCAAATATAAGGGGAAAATATGTCAAGAGAGATTTGAGTCTGCCTGTGGAGGAGGTCATGCAATAAACTGTGGTGTTAATAAAAGGACTACAACTAGTGTGAGATGCAGGCTTCGGAGAACAAAGTCGGAGTCTGAGGACATACTTTGAACATGCTGAGTTAGCACTGTTGTTCAGACGAGATGCAGTCCTGTCCTGGTGCCAACGCAGAGGTTTGTTTTGGGAACTAGACTGGGGAACTAAACTACAGCAAAATTATCTTTACTCTTCCTTCCTTTTTTTTTTTTTCTTGAGGTTATTTTCAATTGAATTCATTTTCCAGTGTGTTTGACTATATGATTGTACAGATGGCTGTGCCAGCCCAAGGAAGAGGTTTGGCATGGGAATAAGTGGGCAGGAGCAGAGGAGGACAGGACGGCTCTCTGCAGCTGTACTGGCTTTGTTTCCCTTGCAGTATTTTGTGCCTGTGAAGACCTCTTGGTTTTTTAACTGCTACTCCCATGACAGCCATTTTTGTATAAAATACCTAATAAAATACGTTTGCCTTGCTGGTCTTAAGTATTTTGGAGAACATGCTTTTAATTACAAGCAACTTTCTACAGATGGTAGGGTACAGGTGAATAAGTGCTACACAGAAGTGAATAATAGATGACTTCTGTCATCTCAAAACTAGCTGGTGATGTCCTCCCTGAGAGCAGATACCAAAATAGGTAGACTTTGCCTTCGTGTTCTTGATGTGAAACTGTATTTGGTGCCTGTCTCGTAATAGTAACTGTCATCTCTTTGGAATCTTCTACCTACCAGTGTTGTATCGCTCCCCTCTTTTGCCAGCAGAGAGATCAGGAAGCTCCACTTTGGGGGGAAGACTTAATATGAGAACCAGAGAGATGTTGCCCATCTGTGTTCTCCAGGTTTCTGGGTCTCTGTCTAACAGTTTTCATCTTGCTCTCTGAGCTTTTTTCCTACGGTGAAGCTATTGCCATTTTTTTGCGAAAAGAGTTTGAGTGGTGGGGAGCTTTAATTTTAAATCAGCAGTGCCCCATATTGCAAAGAGGCAGAATACCGGTTGTTTCCAAGAGTCATTTCCTGGCTCTATTAATTATTAGAGTCAGTCAGCAGCTGAAAAATAAAGGTGTCTTACAGAAACGAATAGTGGCTTGGCTTTGTCTTGAAAACAAGCGTAAGCTCACAGGGTTTCAACAGAGGGTGTTTACACGTTGGTATGTCATAAATGATCACGAATGTTAATGACTTGGTTGGTAGAGATTGCCGTAGGAGCAAAAAGAACTTTGTTCTAAAGTGAACGTAAGTCTTTCAGGCTGCAGTAACTGATCATTTGCACGGGTTTTGTGTCTTATGCACACTTAGGAAAATGCTTTCTATGTGAGCACCTTGCAGCTATGGCTGCTAGTGGAAGAGTGAAAGAGGAGGTGACTCCTTTGCATAAAGATTTCTTACTAGACCTCAAAGCATCCTTGGACAAATGCTGTATGTACTGACATCGCTACTTCAGAACTTGAATGCTCTCTTAAAGGTGATGTAAGCCAGTCTTTTGGTGCTTTCCTGCACTTTACAACTTGGCTACTGCAATTCTTTTTTGAATAGTTTGTTTCACTTGGTGATTGAAGGAATTGGAGATTCCCCCCCCCCCCGCGCTTGTTTCTGTATGACGAAGCAGCGCCTCCTGACAGCACGTTTTCAGGGTGGGATGTCCCAGGGCCGGGGTCTGTCGCGGTGCCGGGTCGAGCCCGGGAGCGGTGCAGGACCCTGGAGAGCGCCCGCCTGCCGCGGCGGGGGCGGGGGGCCCCGGTGCCGGTGCCGGTGCGGGTCGGGCGCTGGCCCTCGCTCCCCTCTGCGCTCGCAGGTTGCTCTTCTGGACTGTGCTCGTCGGTGAATTGTGTCGTATAATGCAGCTCCGATTTGGACTGCTTTCCTTGTGTATGTTCACCTCAGGCTTTAAATGAGTTTTTGTTCCCGGTGGGAAACCTAACTTACCTCTATCTGTGGCGACTTTGCTATGAACTGAAGTTTGGTAGGTAAAGATATATAAAATACCAATTATGCTAGCCAGTTGAATAGTATTCAGTTATATATTCAACTGGCTAGCATAATTAAGTAGTACTTTTGAACTGAAAAGCTCCAAAGTCCTCTTTTTAAAAAAGGTGCTTCTGAAAGGGTGGGAACCTACAAATTGATTATTTGACTTCTGTATTCCTTTTATTGAAAGTACTACTGTGTGCTTAGAAGGTTGTCCTGTAGTCCTTTTTTTGCTTCAAACTGAAGCCATTGGCAAATTGGCATTCAGAGGCTTATGTGCAAGATTCAACAGATGTGGCTTGTTACTATTTGACATAATTCTTGTTTATTTGTGATGGTTAATATTGATAAGAAAATGTGACTTAATAAAAGGCAACTTCAGTCAGCGTTTTTAAACCTTCCTTATCCATTCTAGCTTCTATGGGACATATGTTAAGCACTGTTTGGTTTTTTTGGTTTGTTGGTTTTTGTTTTTTTTTTTTTTTTTCTGAAAGAGTGTTTTCTTCTCTGTGTGTATACAGACTACACTTGCAAGCTGGTTTTGCAAAGCTCAGTGCAGCTGAAAATTGTTCTTTTTCCATCCTTTCCCCGGTGTGCTCTACATTAATATTTGTTGTATGACTTTAAAGAGTTTGATCCTTGTCCCTTTTATTGCTAAAGGGAAGAACTGTTCCGCTTGTATTGGTGCATGTACTTTATGGCATAGTTTTATTGCAAATCTCTATAAAAATATCTCAGGGGGCCTTCAGCCTTGGTTTGTCAGGGAGGGCTCCAATGAGACAGCAAGACTGCTGTGGCAAGCTGTCTTCCATGTGCTTGCGTTCTCTTAAGTGCCACTTGTCCCTTGACCCTAGGAACCGTGGAAGTTGATGGGCTGGATTCTGTTAGACACTCTCAGGCTGACGTTCTTTCCCCAAACGTATCCCATGAAACTTCTAATATGAAAAATCTGTCTACGAGATCTCCAAACAAGGCAAGAAAAAACAGCGACAGGAAAAAAAAAAATCCTTATTTTTTGCAAGAACAGAGAAATCTGGGTAATGCAAGACACTCTTGGCAGCACAAAAAGAACTAAACAGTCCATATTGAGATGAAAATATGATGTTAAGCTGTAGAACAGTGGCGCTCAGAGAAGACTTGCTGATAGAGTATTGCTGAATGACTCAGAAGTCAAGAAATACACAAGAGGATTTGCAGACACATCCTCAAAACAGGCGTAGGCCCCTCAAATGCTGTTGCCCAGTGAAACAGCTGATTCGCAACAAAACCACTCAGGTTTTACTGTTGCTGGGTTTTGCTTTTTCCGAGTTCTGAATTTCTAGCTGCCTGCATACTGAGCAGATGTAATGCTGAATTTCTACTCTTCGGTTTTTCTCGACTTGGCTAACAAGTGTTACCAAAGGGTGATGCTCCTGTTTTCTGTTTCATGCCTCAAATCAGCCATCGTTTCTTAAAGAAGTACCCTTGTTCTCTTTGTCAATGCCATTGTATTGTCAGTGTTGTTCTTAAGTATGTTTTTGTGCCTGGGAGACTTGTGGATACAATTTCCCACATTTACAGGGTAATTCAGAGAAAAATTGCATAGGCTGACATTGGATAACTGATTTGCAGTATGTTCAAGTATTAGGACACTTGATGTTTTATTGACGCCTTGCAGGCCATAGTCAAATTTCTCCTTGAAAAGTTTTGGCAAAAGAGACTTTTCTAGGCAGGCAGAGTAATTTTGTTTATCAAGTAATGTTAAAAAGAAAATTAAATATTCTTTGAGCTCTTTGCCTCAGGTTTGGATATGCTTTATTGAACCAAATTTAAAATTTAAAACAGATGTCATTTGTTATTATAATCCGTAAAATGCTCAGTGAAGATGTTGAACAGAAAATAATTTTAAATAGGTGGTTTGAATTACAAAAGCCACTTCAGTGCAAGAGCAAGTGGAAATACTGTAGTTGTAGTTTCATTGTCTGGCAGAGCATGTTATGCCTTAATAGAGAAAGAAAATGAAATTTTGGAAAGGAGGAAAAGGGACTTTATCGTTTTCCCACTTCTATTCATAGTATGATTATATGAAGTCAAGATGAAGATTTTGGGTTTCCTATGTTTAAGTAGCGTGTAAAGATATGAGAGAGAGTTACTCTGAGACTGGCTGGTAAGTCTCTTGTATAAATTAATTTGTGCAGTCAATAGGTGTAAGTGCTGTGGCAGCAGGAATGACTTGATTGCCTTTCTTGACTAGTATAACTCTTTAAAAATCTAAGTTAGTAAAAATATAGGGTAGGGACTGCTAGTACCATCTTAGATGATGTATAACTGCCATACCATGCAAAATACTGTCAGTTAGACCACACACTTTGCTCCCCTGCCCTAAGAAAAAGGATCATTTTTTATGTACAGACAAATTGTACAGTCACCACTTTGACGGTTTAAATTACAAAATACACAACACTGTTCAGTTGAAAAATGTATTAGTCAGCCAGAAACATAGGAGACATTCCTGTCTATTTCTTTTTTATGTAAAAGATACTTACCAAGGCCATAGATGCTTATTGAAAATGCATTTCCAATGGATTTTCTTCATCTTAACCAACAGACTTGACAGTATTAGTGAAGCATGATCCCTCAAAAAGAAATGACTAATGTATCTTGAGCTCCCTGTTTTGACACTTTATTATCCTTAAAAAAATATTCCTGCCAATGGGGCATATTCCGTGTAGTATTTTGTGTATGTTTTATTGCATATTTGAAGAAAGAAAAATATAAAAGGGAAATGTTACATTTCTCATAAAGAACTGTATTGTATTGCGGTACAAGTACGGTTTTCTTTGCCTTATAAATAATGCTGAGAGATTATAACTTCGCAGGAATGCAGCTTAGATGTAGATTACTTTGGGAAAATGGGGGCGCTTAATTATGTCAGCCTTTCTGTTGAGTGCTGAGGGACCTGATCCAGCTTGGGACTGTGCATGTAGCTTCTGTGGCATGAGTCAAAAAAAGGGGGGGAAAAAAGCCAAAAAAAAGTCTTGTCAGAAAGTTGTGGATCAACTTGAGAAGAGGGAAGAGCTCCTGTGAAATAAACTGCCTGCTTCTTGTCTCTGATGGTTGGGCTTAGGTTGCTCATTGCAGCTGTCTTGCTCCCCTGCCACCGATACAGTCTGGGTGTTTTAGTCCTTGCACTGACATGACTGTTGGTGAGGAACTCGCAGCTAATAGCAGGATTTTTTTGTGTTTTTTTGATAGGTGCAAGTACAAAGAAAGAGAGGGTCTCTTCATCCCATCTGCCACCAGTTGGGAGCTGAACTTTCTCAGGATTCTGAGAAGGAAAAAAACCAAACAAAGACCCAAACATCAAAAAACCAAACACCCCAACCAAAAAACCCTTCTCTAATCTGTGTGAATCACTTTATTCTGGAAAAATAGTTCATTGCGCTCAGGAGGTCCTTGCTGCTTTTCTTTCTTTAATCTCCTAGACTTTAAGAAAGGTGTCCACTGGTTCTGCCTTGTTGTCTCTCAGAACGATTGCTCCCCTGCATCTGCTCGCTCTCTTCTCTGCTCATGTACATGGATGGGATGACTCACACAACTGGAGTGCTGCAATGGATGGCTACAAGCTCTTTAGAAGGGACAGGCAAGGAAGGAGAGGTGGTGGGGCAGCCTTGTACATTAGAGAGTGTTTTCATTGTCTAGAGCTCAACCAAGGTAATGATGAGGTTGAGTGCTTATGGGTAGAGGTCAGAGGGAAGGCTAATAAGGCAGATATCCTGGTGGGAGTCTGTTAGAGACCACCGAACCAGGATGAGGAAACAGACGAAGTATTCTACAAGTGGTTGGCTGAAGTCTCACAATCTCTAGCCCTTGTTCTTGTGAGACACTTCAACTTAAAAGATATCTGCTGGAAATACAAGACAGCAGAGAGGAAGCAGTCTCGGAGGTTCCTGGAGTGTGTGGAAGATAATTTCCTGACGCAGCTGGTAAGCGAGCCAACCAGGGGAGGTGCCCCACTGGACCTGCTGTTTACGAACAGAGAAGGCCTGGTGGGCGATGTGGTGGTCGGAGGCTGTCTTGGGCTCAGCAACCATGAAATGACAGAGTTTTCAATTCTTGGAGAAGTAAGGAAGGGGGGCAGCAAAACCGCTACCCTGAACTTCAGAAAGGCAGACCTTGGATTGTTTAGGAGTCTGGTTGAGAGAGTTCCTTGGGAGGCAGTCCTGAAGGGCAAAGGAGTCCAGGAAGGCTGGATGTTACTCAAGAAGGAAGACTTAAAGGCACAGGAGCAGGCCGTCCCCATGTGCCGCAAGTCAAGCAGGCGGGGGAGAAGACTGGCCTGGCTGAACAGAGAGCTTTGGCTGGAACTCAGGAAAAAAAGGAGAGCTTACCACCTTTGGAAGAAGGGGCAGGTGACTCAGGAGGACTGCAAGGATGTTGTGAGGTTATGCAGGGAGAAGATTAGAAAGGCGAAGGCACAGCTAGAACTTAAACTGGTCACCCCCGTTAAAGATAACAAAAAAAGTTTTTACAAATATATCAGCGGCAAAAGGAGGGCCAGGGAGAATCTCCCTCCTTTGTTGGATGCGGAGGGAAACTTTGCCACAAAGGAT
The DNA here is from genome assembly GCF_047370975.1 of Nipponia nippon. Classification (NCBI taxonomy): domain Eukaryota; kingdom Metazoa; phylum Chordata; class Aves; order Pelecaniformes; family Threskiornithidae; genus Nipponia; species Nipponia nippon. The sequence continues at coordinate 90,664,535 of NW_028262290.1, read as the reverse complement.
GAGGAGAAGGCAGAGGTACTTAATGCCTTCTTTGCCTCAGTCTTTAACAGTCAGACTGCTCATCCTCAGGGTTTTCAGGCCCCTGAACTGGGAGATGGAGATAGGATGCAGAATGAAGCCCCAGTTGTTGAAGATGTGGCAGTCACCAACCTGCTCCTCCACCTGAATGCTCACAAGTCCATGGGGCCAGACGGGATCCACCTGAGGATACTGAGGGAGCTGGCAGAGGAGCTGGCCAAGCCACTCTCCATCATTTATCAGCAGTCCTGGTCAACTGGGGAGGTCCAAGATGACTGGAAGTTAGCAAATGTGATGCCCCTCTACAAGAAGGGTCGAAAGGAGGATCTGGGGAACTACAGGCCTGTCAGCCTGACCTCGGTGCCAGGGAAAGGTGATGGAGCAGATCATCTTGAGTGCCATTATGCGGCACGTGTGGGACAGCGAGGGGATCAGGCTCAGCCAGCATGGGTTTATGAAAAGGAGGTCCTGCTTGACTAACCTGGTCTCCTTCTATGACAAGGTGACCCACTTAGTGGATGAGGGGAAGGCTGTGGATGTTTTCTACTTGGACTTTAGTAAGGCCTTTGACACTGTCTCCCACAGCATTCTCCTGGAGAAACTGGCTGCTCACGGATTGGATAAGTGCACTCTGTGCTGGGTAAAAAACTGGCTGGACGGCCGAGCCCAGAGAGTGGTGGTGGAGTCAAATCCAGTTGGCGGCCGGTCACGAGTGGTGTTCCCCAGGGCTCAGTACTGGGGCCGGTCCTGTTCAACATCTTCACTGATGATCTGGATGAGGGGATCGAGTGCACCCTCAGTAAGTTTGCAGATGACACCAAGTTGGGTGGGAGTGTCGATCTGCTGGAGGGCAGGAAGGCCCTGCAGAGGGACCTGGACAGGCTGGATCGATGGGCCGGGGCCAACTGTACGAGATTCAGCAAGGCTCAGTGCCGAGTCCTGCACTTTGGTCACAACAACCCCATGCAACGCTACAGGCTGGGGGAGGAGTGGCTGGAGAGCTGCCTGGCTGAAAAGGACCTGGGGGTGTTGGTTGACAGCACCTGAACATGAGCCAGCAGTGTGCTCAGGTGGCCAAGAGGGCCAATGGCATCCTGGCCTGTATCAAGAATAGTGTGGCCAGCAGGACCAGGGAGGTGACAGTGCCCCTGTACTCAGCACTGGTGAGGCCGCACCTCGAGTACTGTGTTCAGTTTTGGGCCCCTCACTACAAGAAGGACATTGAGGTGCTGGAGCGTGTCCAGAGGAGGGCAATGAAGTTGGTGAAGGGTCTGGAGCACAAGTCTTATGAGGAGCAACTGAGGGAACTGGGGTTGTTTAGCCTGGAGAAGAGGAGGCTGAGGGGAGACCTTATTGCTCTCTACAACTACCTGAAAGGAGGTTGTAGCGAGGTGGGGGTTGGTCTCTTCTCCCTAGTAACAAGCGATAGGACGAGAGGAAATGACCTCAAGCTGCGCCAGGGCAGGTTTAGGTTGGATATTGGGAAAAACTTCTTCACCGAAAGGGTAGTCAGGCATTGGAACAGGCTGCCTAGGGAAATGGTTGTGTCCCCATCCCTGGAGGTATTTAAAAGACGGGTAGACGTGGTGCTTAGGGACATGGTTTAATGGTGGACTTGGCAGTGCTAGGTTAACGGTTGGACTTGATGATCTTAAGGGTCTTTTCCAACCTTAACGATTCTATGATTCTACAACATCCAATAAAGTAAAAAGCTCTGAAGCCTGCTGAAGCCCCCAGCATAGCCAGGGCAGTGCTAATTTTCTACTTGCTCTGTTCATGTGGACAACTCGTATTTAACACGCAGTGAGGAGCTTGGTGAATCTTTGGTACCTTTCTGTTAAGGATCCGAAAAGGGTCTTTATTTAAGAACCCATGCCAGCTTTGTGTTGTTGGCTCCAAATTGTTTGAACAAAAAAATACCTTATTGGGATAGTTTAAATTCTGACATACTGGAGGTTGGACAGTATCATTATTGGCTCTGTATTTAGTTTAGGTGGTGCTGACAGAAGGAGAAAAAGTATAGAAACAAATGAATCTGAGTCTGATACATAGTTTACTAGTTGGGCTGAGTCTGTAGAGGAGGTGAATTGGGTATCTGAACTGTATTATAACAAGTGATATGTTTGGATGGACAGTAAGAAGTGGCAAATAGGTTGGAACATGCTCCTCTGTTATCTACAAGACTAGAAGCTTCTTTTTCTCCTCTTGGTGTGGTAGGCAATGGCTTAACAGAATTAAGTTGAATAATGCAGTCATGATTTGGGCAAAGCTCGTGTTTTGCTTTGTGAAAGTAAGGACCGTGGGAGGTAGTGCACTAAGTCACTTGCTAAGGGATTGTCTGGGAAAGTATCAAAGGACACAAAAATGCTGAGGTATCCTTGGCTTAAGTTTTCTTGACAGAAAGATGTGTGATATATTTTCAAGTGACAGTTTGTTTATCCACTTTTTGGATGGCCAGGCACCTGAGGGCAGAGACGTTTTTGCACTAGTGATAAATACTTAGGTCTGGCTCCTTGTCCTCCAAAGTGAAAAGGGTTGTGTGTGTTTAATACATTTTTATTTTTCTTCCCTTGACAGGCTGTGGCTTTTCCTTATAAGCTAGTGCTTAATCCACTTTTTTCCTTTTGTCTTTGTTATTTCTTCCTTTTAGCATGCCTTGCAAAGTTTCTGCCTTGAACCATCAAGCACCAGGCTCTACAGAGAAATTTGCTCATGATGACCTCTGTAACAGAGAGAGGAGGAGAAAACTAAAAGACTTTTTTTCCTTTGTGTGGTGTCCCATAGAACCTGGATTTCATTTCTGTATCTCACGTGAGATACAGAGAAATAATATATAGATAAGCACGTTTCCTGCTAGGGCAGGTGCATACACAGTGCTAGCTGTGCTTTCTTTGTGCCTAGAAGGCATGAGAGTAGACGCTATAGATTTGAGGGATGTCTGAGCACCCAAATTTTACTGGGTTAGCTGCTCTCTCCTCCTCCCAGCTAGAAAAGCATGCCAGAAGGCTGCTGGGCACCAAGGAGTTTGATACTGATGCTTCCATTTGCAGCTCCTCCTGATTCTGACAGGCCTGTTGGGACACCTGTGAGATCCTGTTCAGCTTTTGGTTCCCACATTGGACCTGCAGGTTCAGACTGGCTTTTGAACCACCCTGTGAAATGGTGATGCAAAAGCACAAAGGCGGAAGAAAAGAGGAGTGGAAGAGATCTCTGTACGGCAGAGGACTCAGATGAGTGAAGATCTGTGCATTTTCAAATTTAGAGGTGCTGTCAACTAGTTCCAGCTGTTCCTGCACTGGTTGTGTGGAGGCTATGTTGACTGCTAAGTGACATCCCTCCTTGGACTTGCAGTCCGAGACCTTCCATTGCATCTTTCAGAACACACATCAACTGATGATTCCGCTCCTCTTGGAAATGGGTGGGGGGAGAAAAGGTGTAATGCTAGAGCATATCAGAGGCAGAAAAAAACCAGATGTCCCAGGAGATCTACACAGGTTTTTCCACAAATCTCATTTTTCCTAAATCTCCTTTTTCTGACTTACGAAGATTGTGTCCAGATCTTGTAAGGAAAAGGATATTTTCAAGATACATGTTTAGCTTTTCCTCTCCATATTGATGGCCTCTCATGCAAGAATGCAATGGAGGAGTATCCAATTTATACTTGAAGCGGGAGGTACTCATCTTTTTCTTCTGTTCATGCCACAAATGCTTGTAGCTGCAATTATACAGCACAAACATTGCTCAGCATTAATCCTTTTCTGTGGAGGTCCATTCACAAACCCCGGAGCTCCCTCTGTCTTTTACCTTCACTTTCTTCCTTGATGGTTTACCTTTCATGGTTCAGTGATCCACGGTAAATCAACTTTTAATAGTAGGTTTCTGGGGGATGGATGGCTGCTCCAAGAAGAAATGTTTTTTCTCTGTTGTTTTGGCATTCATTGAACTAATGACTCTTCATATCAAGTAGCTAGAAATGTATGGACAAAATTATCTTGTTCCACGGCAGAATGAAAGGTGGTACCCCATCCTAGATTTAAGAAGCTTAAATACTTGCAAATGTGAATTCAGGTGACTTTTGCATTCCCAATTAGGGAAGAGGGTTGACCTCTGATTTTCAGGACATATATTCTAACACTTGAAATCCAAAAGTTTACAATTAAATATCAATGTTGATTGTGAAATGCTGGTGGTCTGGCCTTGTCAGCTCTGTCGGCCTTAACTTAGATTGTAGCTGGGGTGACTGACCCTCGTTTTTCTTACCAGTGTAGATGCACACTGAAGAAGACTTCTGAATGGTACCTCTGATGCTCTTTTTGATTTCTTTGACTTCCTGTCTTGCTCGCTTTTTTTAGTTAAAAAACTGTGTGAAGTACCAGTTGGTAGCAATTCAGCCAAGAAATGAACCAGTATCAGCCAAGGCCTGTTTCTGCACAGCAATGGATCACTTAGACAAGCTCTTTCTCAAATGCAAACTATTTTTTATACGCAAAGGGGCCATTTCAGCCTATTGTTCAACTGTCTTCCACTCGTGTCTGTCTTAGGCCATGGTACTTGCAAGTTCAAAGGGGCCTAGTGAAGGCGTTTCTTTGACAGGGAATACTTTACATTATCTCAATGTGTTTGTTTCCAGATGCAAGTATTTCTCAGGTCTGTGATACGTAATTTTGCAATTCAGTGAATATGAATGACTGAATATGTTATCTTGGTTACTGTTTTACCTGCAGTAGGGTGGCTCAGAACCTGGTCCGTACGTATGGTGGTTGCAGTGTCTGTCACAGGCAGCACGCCTGGGGGATCCACCCTGCTGTCTTCAGTCTCTAGGAAAAGCTTTCTGGAAATTAACTTGCCCATTTTCATTCATGTTGCCATACCTTTTAGGCAAACAAATGTTTCCCCATCGTGGGTGAAAACAGAAACTTAACTCTGCATTCAAGGACCCAAGCCTTGCCCTTTCCCTGAGCATCGTCTCCCTCTGAGAGGACTGATGTGCACAGTCTCCTTGCTCTGCATTGTCAGATCTCTCCCGCCTGCCCTGCTCAGCTGTTAGAGAACAGGATCTCTGCAAGAAATGTCATCCATGTGCCTGCTTGCTTTTCTTTTGCCCTTCTCGATAGTCAAATGTGTATCAGTATCGCGGGCTGAGAAGAAATGGGGGTGTGCTCCAAGTGGCGTAGCATGTGTTGAGACGAGCTGACACTGAGATGGGGATGGGCCTGTGGAAAGTTGGGTCCAAAAAATCCTGGTCTTGGGTGTTTGTCCTAGGGGGTAGAATTGGGTACTTTGGTTTGGAAGTCCTAGAGAAATCCAGGCAGTGATAAAGAACTTCCTTTTCCATTGAAAAACAGTTACTGGAAATGTTTTGTTCTTCCATGATACTTTGAATGTTTGAAGAGGATGGATTTCACAAATCAGCTGTCCTAAATGAACTTTAGGCACTTTGGGCTGGCAGTGATCTAGTTTAGTTGTAACTTGTTGAAAAGGTGTAGAAGGTCACTGGTGCCTCTCTAGAATTGCTGCTGACTGTATTTAAACTTTGTTGTTTGAGTTGGAGCCTTCTCTAACCACAGACGAGTTCTCGGTTGCAACACCTTGCCCAATGGCTTAGTAGTTTGAAAGCAAGACTGCTGTTAGGAGAGGGCACCAGGTGCCATTCTGGCATTCAGCTGAGATGCAGTTAGGAGTTTTCCAAACACTTTATACCTGTGGGAACGTATTTGTAAGCCTGAGGATAGGATGCTCTTCACAATGTTGTCACAGTGATGATGCACAAAGTCATGCATTAAAGCAGCAATGTGAGCTAAGCTAGAGGTAGAAGGAGCGGCTATGAGGGACATGGCAGAAGCAGGTGCTCTGAGAGCTGCCTGTCTTGAAATCATCTGATGGTGATGAGCAGTTGGATATGTTGTGACCAGCTGAATAGTCTAGTGTAATGTAGTCAAACTGTGGTTGCAAAAGAAAGTATCTGGTTTTGTTTTGTTTTTAATTAATTCTGTAGATCGCTATAGTCTAAGACAGCATTAAATTTGAATTGTCTTGATTGCACTCTTTTTGCTGCAAGCAAGGGCTCAGACCTGGGGAGAGTTAAAGCAAAGAGAAATAGCTAGTGCTGAAAACAGATTAGGTTACTAATACTTTAATTAGAAGAATTTAGAATATGTTAAGCTGTAGAATTGTAGCACTGGGAGTATACAACAGCAAGTATCTGATTGAAGTAACTGCTTTGTTTAGTAGGGTGTTTAGTCTCATCAGTTTAAGGCATGAATAGTTTGGATTCTCTTATCAAACACAACTACATCAAAAGAAAAAGCCCTATGGAAAATAAAACTGATTGAATAAAATGAGATCTGGCATTCAGCTTAATGGTATCTCTGTGACTGTGGTTTCATGTATTTAAATTCATGCAGGAACCCTGAGTACTTAAAAATAAAAAATAAACAAACTGATGTTTACAAATATTCCAAGTCTCACTTGGAATCTCACTTGTAGACATAGAAGCTTGTAAGTTTCTGATTAATGAAAAGTTTTTGTTTGATCACTTAAGCTTGACTACTAAGTGTCTCTTTGAAATGTTGTGTTTAGTTATCTCCATCTTGTTATGTGGTTTTCTCTCCAAATCTCTAAAATGAGAAATTACTATATTAATGTTTCTGATTAGGATTGGAGTTGTTGCATCTGTGTTTTAGTAGGGAAAATGGGTGGATTTGGAAGTTATGGTTAAGTTGCATGCAGGTCTGAATTTTCTTTGGATTAGTAAATAATAATATATATTAACTTTCAAATCCTTTTTTTAGCATGTGTGTTTTTTTTCCTCTGGTTTTCCTCGCCCTTTAAATTTTTTATTTTAAAACCATCTTTCAGGGTTTTGATCAGAGTTAAGGTTACATGGTAGTGAAGTCTTTTTTTTTTTTTTTTTTTTTTTTATTTGATAAGAATAATTGTATTACCCTGTGGTGGCTGTCTGTGTCTGTCCAGCTGCTGGAATTCTGTAAGTAACAAGATAAACTTATATATTGTCATTTAGAAGCACTAACTACGTTCTGAAACAGAGAGTTTCTTTTAGAAAGAGGTGTGTATTTACGAAGATAATGGAATATCTGAACCTTCCAGGCTGCTAGGAACATGTTTCTAAATTGGTGAGTGGAGGTGTTGTTTTGTTAAGGTTGGTAATTAGCTAATATTTAAATAACTAAGCAGGCTGGACAGCACTAACAGTACGTTGTCAAAACTAAGCTTCCTTCAGGCTCAGATCCCGCACTTACCTGAGTCAGTATACATATTTGTGTTGCCTTCAGTAGGCATCATATGAACCCCTCGGTACACGTGGCAGACACATACATTTCCAGTGTACCTGTTTTTAAGCATATTTGTATCCCTAACCTGACTTCAGAGGATGACAGGGCAGAAAAAACATTCAAAAAGGGAGTATCATTATCCATGAAACATAATCCTTCAGCTTCTGTGCTTTTGTCACCTGTTTTAGAAGAGGAATAGTGTTTTGCACTCAGCAGAGCATCTTTGTTCCTCTAAAAGAAGTTCTCTGCTTCCAGGCAGAATATAAGGAGCCCAGAATTGATAGTAAAATCAGAAAAAGCAACTTTGGATGGATGTTTGCTATAGGAAGGCTTTCCCTACCTGTTTCTGGCTTGCGTTTGCCTGAACAGACCTCACACTGTCATGCAATCAGCCGGTAGAGGGTAGTATGTTCATGGAGACATTGCATTGTCCGAGTCTTCTGTCACTGATGGACGTAACAAAAAACTGCTGAATATCAGACAAGCTGGCTTGATTCAATGGTCTTTTGAAGCCATCTGATACCCCACTAAACACCAGAGATGAGCTGCTGAGACATAATGACTGTCTGAAATTCTGAACTAGTCTGCAGTGACTTTTGACCAGAACTTCTGGGGAAAAACTTGTTGGGAGCAGCGATTGATTATGGATCCTGGGTCATGACTGTGGTTATGGTACCACATGGTCTCATCTGCCTACCTTTATTTTTCTCATTCCCTTTCAGTGTTGGACTTTGCCTTGCCAGCCCGCTGTTGCCATGCATATACCAGTCTTCATACTCGCTGGTCTCATTGTGCATTGTGTGTTCTTGGTCTCCATTTTTGACATCTACTTCAGCTCTCCCCTGGTTCATGGTATGACTCCTCAGCAGACTCCACTGCCACCTCCAGCAAAACGTCTCGTACTCTTTGTTGCTGATGGTCTGCGGGCAGATTCCCTGTATGAATTGAACAGCAACGATACGCCCCAAGCACCTTACCTGCGGTAAGTCCATCTGAAAACACTACTGATCCAGAAGATTTAGCTTCTGGAGGCAGCTCTATAATGTTGAAAAGAGAACAAGAGGAATGACAGCAACTGTGGTGGCTTGGGTACTGCCTTCCCTCTGCCTTTGAAGTAACAAAATTTGCAGAGTTACACTCTGCAGAAATGCATGAATTTGAGTTGGTGTCCCTTGTTGTCAGTAAAGCTGCTGAACCAGGAACAGAGTAACTTGAGTCAATATTGTCCTCTGAAAACTGCAGCTAGCCAGTAACTGAGAGGAGTGTGAATTTTCTTCATTCACATTAGCCATGGTATCAGTTCTGAAAGCCTAACAGTCATTAATTTAAACTGCTTCCTGGATGTTCAGTTTAGGAGTAGTAGTTCATTAACGTGCTTGTCTTCTAATTCTAAGCTACTGATGAAGCTTCTTAAGGAGTGATTAAAAAAGAAGGCCTGAATGGATGTAACAGCAGGCTGCCACTTCCTATTTGTTCCACCCTTCCTGCATGCATGACCCTGCTGCCTCCCTTGTGCTCTCTAGTGTGTGTCTGATTGCTTAATGGAGTGATTTGGTTTAAGATTGTGAAAAACTAATCCTGTCAAAAAAGAGTGTTAAAAGTCATATCTTGAGTGCTTAAAACTAATTTTCACCAGCCTTCCCTGTTTCCTTATATCAAGATAATTATTTGGTCATAAGACAAATAATTTCTTAGACTAAAAAAAGTAGACAGTATTAAATAAGACTGCTTTTCTGTAATAGCACTGGTCTGTCTTGACTATCAGAGCAAACCTGAATAATCAATCATCTGAAGCTGTTAGGGCGTTTGCAGTCAGCTACAGCAATCTGAGGAGCCCTTGCTACAGCACTTGGCAGCTTATATGGGATTACTTGTACCTGCTTCTCCTGTTGGTAGTGTTTTTGTAAGGTACTGTCTGCCATATCAGCGTGAGTTTTTCATGTCATCTTTTAGCAGTGGACTTCACGCTTCCTCCAGAGCAGTTTCTTCTCTTAGCAGTAAAACTGTTGGTCTTTTGCACCATCACAACATGTGAATGCCATAATGGCCCCATCACTAGGAGCAGTGGTGGGTAGTGGCTAGGAAAGAGTTACAACGGACATCCTTGCCATTAAGTGGTTTGAGTTTTCCAATTTCGGCCATTCAGCATTATCATGCCTATCTAGAAATAAAAAGTTAAACCGTGTATTTAGCTTGTTCAGTACTGGGAAGTTTGCACTTTAGCTGTCTCTAACTTGTTTGTGGAGTTACAGACTTTCTATTTCAAAATCTATAGAAGTAAAACGTTTTCACCTTCACTGAAAGTACATGGGTGAATGGAGGGGAAGAACTGCCTTGTAACAAGCAAAGATGCTGGTAGGCCACTGAGTGGAATAAAATGCCAGTAGAGGTTTGAAGTGCCATCTGTATTTCTCTCGTGTCTCGTTCTGCATGTAAATACATGTGTGTGAGCATGTGTACGTGAGAGACGATGAAAAGAAAAAAAACATGTGGCATGTTGTGCCTTCTGAAGGGTGGAGGGCCAGGCAATCCAGAGCATATCTTCACCTCTATTACATATGCTGCTACAATTTCGAAGCAAGAGGCTCGGTGTTTTGTCACCGAACCTTTGAGCTACACAACTTCTGTAAGTTAACATTGTAAACAGGTCAACAAGATCAGATCTTGGTTGCTGGAAGTGTTTTATTCTGCCAAGTTATTGCTGTCTGAGCTTTCCTTTTTCAATAATATTAACTCAGAGTATATGCAATTTAACATAAAAGTTCACTTTTTTTGCACATTCATTCCTAAGTGCCAAGTGTTCAGTCCCTTGTCCGCTTTATAGTAGCGGGCAGCGTAACAGCCAGATTACTTGTCTCATCCAGGTGGAGCGCTTTGGGAATGACTGTGTTATTAATAAGGAAAGGTTGTCTTTAAATGAGCAAGAGCCATTCTTCTAGCAGTGTGCTATAAATAGAAGCAAAGTTTTAGTAGGTACATAAAATGAATAATAAATATCCATTAGGCTTGGAGCAGATTGCTGGCTGATATATGCCAAGTACCTAGTCTTTTCTCTTACAAATATTCTTGAAAAATCTGTTTTTCAGCAATATTGTGATAGCTGTGAGGGATGGTGGGTGGTCTGAATTGCTGTGGTGGGGGGGATTTCAGGGAAGATGTTTTCTTCCTTGCCTGTCATGTTTCAGCCCTATTACTAGGTCATATTCATATTCATCATTGTTATTATGGGTAGCTAATGTTTATACTGTCAAGAAAATTAATTTTGTTTAAATGGTTCTTCTGAATAAAAGGCTTTGACATAATTCAAAATAGCTAAATCGATTTTGAATAGGTAAATGACAATATCCGGCTATATTTTTTCTGCCTGGTATGTGTTATTGTTGACTTCACGTCCTGTGACACAGCCCCACAAAAGCAAAGGTAAAGGATTACTTTCCAACTCAATAGAAATCAAATTCTAATTAAAACAATTTCCTACCTGTTGTGACAACAAAGTGTGAGAGGGGCCGAAAGTGTTCTATTTTTGTCTTAATTCTTCCACTAATGCTAGTGCAATACATTTTGATCAGTCTTCAGTGAGAATAAATTAGAAACCACATTAACTAATACTTAAGTCCTTTTTTCAAATTAGTACCTCTTTTTAGTACAACTTGTTTTAAAACCTAGCTGAGATGAGAGCTAGGAATAACATGCCAGAGTGCTGTATCACCTTTTACATTTTTCACTGTAATATTTGGGCTATTCCAAATAGGCCTGTGAGCTTTCGAGTAGGCCTTGAGAATATAAGGTCTAAGCTGAGTTAAAAAAACCACAACAAACAAACTGTGGATCCTGCAAGCTTAGAGTGGAGCCTGAAATTTTAGGTTGTGGTTTGATTCTTCCTTCCTTAATGAGAAATATATTTAGAGATGAGTGTACAGATCTTGTAATTAACAGTTGTATAAAATCTCTGTTAAAAATAAAGTTACAAAGCATGAACTTAGAATCTGCTTGGGCTAAACCACATCCAATAAAAATATAACAAATTTTGTAGCTTGTATTATGAACAACAAAAATACAATTTCCTGGTAGATTTGACCCTTAAAAACCACTTTGAATTTTTTCAGACGATTCTGCTGCTTTTTTCCTAAACATCAGTGTAAGATATGTCCTGGTGTGTTTTGTTTTCTTTCTTCCTCCCCTTGCTCTAACAGTGAGCAGTGAATCTTTCTCTTCCTCCAGAAGATGGAGACAAGAAAACAGCGTATGGTAATGCTCACTGCTTGCTCTCCGACAGGCTCCAGCTGTTCGTATCTTCAGCAGACAAGAGTAGTTTATGAGGCTGTTTCTTACACTTGGGCTTTGTCCTCTATTTGCTTTGCTTTTTATCTGTTATAACTATTGTATGTGCATAATCCCTAGGCAATTTATCTGTTTCTGTGCGTGTGGTGAGGAAGCATCCTTCACTTTGGTGTAATTGCAAAAGATACAAGGTTTACTTAAATTTTCTCCATGTTGCTGAAATGATTTTCACCTTAGATTTACATGGATTTTAAATTCTTTTGATGCTGGCTTCCAGTATTCAGCACAGATAAAGGCAGACATAGTCACAAGAACTAATTATAATTGAGCATATTTAGTGAATAAGAGAAGATTGAGCTAGACACTTTCAAGCTAAATGGAAAGAACAAAGAAAAGTAACACCAGGCAGAAACAATCCGTTAAGGGGAAAAAAAGTAAGCTATAGCAGAAAGCAGCAGAAAAAAAAAAAGTACATTAATTCTAAGTGTATTAGAACACCAGCTAAACTCATCTGTTTGCAGTGCTGATGGGCCACAATAGTAATGTTCTCTGTGGGATGTTATAATATAAAACTACTTGCAGGTTAATGTTCTGCTTGTTTTGCTGCACAGCAGGTGGTAGTGAAAATCAGTTTTAGTCTGGGTTTGTTTTTTTTTTTAATTTCTTGCCTCACATCTACCTGCCACACTTTTTAGCTGCAATTCATTGTACTTTCAAGAAGTCATAAGCATTAACTACCTTGTATCCTGTTTTCAGGGGTATTCTAGAGAATAATGGCAGCTGGGGAATCTCTCACACCCGGGTCCCAACAGAATCCAGGCCAGGGCATGTTGCGCTTATAGCTGGATTCTATGAAGATGTCAGTGCAGTTGCTAAAGGTATGCTGGTCCTAAAGCTGTGAACACTGTCCTCCAAAATAAGGTGTTTTAGTGATGTGCTGGGCTTCTAGATGATTATTGATAAATACCTGCATAGTGGTTTGTATACCAAGATTATATGGAAAAGAATAATTTTGGATGGTTTTCCCACTCTTAATATTGATAGCTATGAAAATAGCTTACATAAGTTAATATTTTGTAACATGGTGAAATTGAGCACCCTGAGTCTAAAAGCAGAAGTATCTTATTTATGGAGTGACCTCTTCATATAACAGAGGTTTTATTTATCATCGGGGCTGTAATGGGATATGGCTAAGTCGATACCACAAACAAGAAGTGAACTGCAGTGTTTTAGCTGAACCATTGCTAGGTTGAGTTGGAGAATCAGTAGCAAAATAAAGTGAAAACCCCAGCTATGTGTTGTGTCCAGAGCTAGCTGTTACTTGGTGGTTAATAATGTGGAACAAGCCTTCACATTACTGACTTGGTCTTTTGTGTGGTGCTCTGCCTCCCCCCAGGCTTCAAGGCCTGAACACTTGTAGTGTTGTGTGTTGGTTTTGGACAGGGGAGGTAAGAGGAATTACTTGGTCTTGTCCATGTTGCTAATCAAAAGGTTCTTCCTTCTGAGATCTGCTACAAATGCAGGATTGGCAGGAATTGCTGTTAAGAGCATCTCTATATTTCTGTCAGCTGCCTTGTCATGGAAACAGAAGATCTTGAAGGTTTTATTGTGATGAGGTGGAACGTGACTGCTGGAAATATGGTATTTGAGTGTGTAATTTGTTGCCTAAAATGCCAAAAGCTGAGTTCAGACAACAGGGGATTTAGAATTCAGGAGAATTTTAGCTGTTTAGAAGGTAAACCAGCTGTGTGTTTTGTCTGTTTGAATCCCTGCATAATGAGATTGGCTTAGGTTTTCAGCTCACTTCTTAATGAATGGGAGACTAATTGCAAATAGAGGTTGAAATGGAAGTAAAAACCAAGACTCACAATGTGGAGTTCATTATGAAATAATATAAGGGAAACTTAAAAAAATTTTGCATGGACTATCAATCTTAGAAGTCAATGAGGTCTTCTGGCAACCCCATTTAAATCCAGGTATGTTTGTTTAACAGGATGGAAGGAGAATCCAGTGGAATTTGACTCTGTTTTCAATGAAAGTAAATATACTTGGAGCTGGGGAAGCCCAGATATTTTGCCAATGTTTGCAAAAGGTAAGGTTTAAATTTTGTGCATCTTTAACACATAGTTATTAGGTAGTAAAATAGAGACACTTAAATTTTTTGAGTTAGACAAGAAGCTGAATGAAGTATTTCCAGTTTGTATACTTGTGTATACCTGATTTCTAGTTTGTGAATTCAAGACTGGGTGGAGAAAAAGAAGGAAGCTTTTAAGGAAGATATCCCTATTTATTACTCATCTATTTAAAGAGGCCTTCCATAATTCTGTTAGCATGCTAAAGGCAACACACCCATAGTTGAAAGGACCTAATATTTTTTTTCTCTGGTTGAGGTTTAAAGCTCTTGTTTGTAAGTCTGCAGCTGGGGTTTTTCTTCCTCTGCATGCAGCTCCCAGTGAGTCAGGTGATAGAACTTCAGCCATGCTTTTTGAGTGGCTGAGCTAGAGAAGTAGCTTATTGTGGGTTATCTTGCTTCTACTCCAGAACAATAATATATAAAGGGAAGAACTAGATGCAAGTAGGAACTGCCTGGTACTATTCGTGAAGCTGAGGTCTTTTCCCCATGGTGTGCAGTGTGTTAAAGTCTTGTCAGCCCAGTGCAATTGGTCTTTGAGCACGCAGAGATTGCTGAGCAGCACTTCAAACATTTAATGGGTCTCCAAGTTTAATTTCATTTTCTTCTTCGAAGAATGAGGGCATAAACACCCTTTCCCTTAATCTCAGAGTAAAACAGACTGAAGTGAAAAGGGGACGAGCTAGGAGCATATGCTGCTCTTCTGTTCTAAGTATTGGCATTGACAAATCAGAAAAATGTGATAGGCAGGATAGGAGTGGAATCTAATATTGGTTTAGAAAAAGTGTACATCATATTTCTCATGATGATTCTTGAACTTTTGAACTCCAGTCTCTTCCCCCTCTCCTCCTGATATTCCCCCCCCCCCCCCCGCTGCTTTTCTGATCTTTGCTTGATCCTCATAAGTTTATGGTAAGCTGTAAAAATATCTCCTGATAATTTCCCATGACCTCAGATTACAGCTTGTATTTGGGAATATTGTGATGGTAGTTGGGGAGAGGGGAAAGGTAGTACACTGCCCTTGCACAGATTGTTTACATTTTTGGAGATATGTTCTTGGGAAAATATTTGGGGAATTCAAGAATTTCCCAGACCCCTGTCCTTCTACTAGTTTTGTTTGAGTAAGAAGATAAGCAGAGGACTTGGAAGCAGCTTTGATGTTATCTGGAGGGATGTGCAAGGGTAATACCATACTGTTGCTGTGTCTCTCAATATGACTTGTTCTGAGTGGCATCAACAATGGAGCTTTCTTTTGCAGGGGGAGAGAAATCCCCCCAAATTGAGAAAGGTTTAGTGCAGCTCTGTGTCTGACAAGTAGATGCTGTATGGGAAAATGAATCATAGTTTCTCATAATAGAAAGGTAGATTAACTTCTTTTAGTAGAAAAAGGTGTTTCCCCTCCTTCCAAATAAGAGAAGTTTTATAATACAGAAGGGAATGGAATCAAGTGTTTGTTCTTTACTTCAACAAAAAAGCCAAAAAGGAAATAGGGGAGCGTAGCTTAATTTCCCTCCTTCTTTCCAAGCTGCAAATCAGTGAGGTCACAGGACTCTTCTTGTGTGTATTTTGTCATGCCAAAACGTTCAGAATTTTATTAACTGTTTCACCACTTTCATTGGATGATGCATAAAGAGTATTTAACACCTGCTGGTTTTTGGGAAGGAGAGAAAAAACCTTTGTTTCCTGGCATTGTCTATGTTCTTCAGGTCCTTTTCCTGTCATAAAGTAGCTATTTCAATGAAACGGTTGAGGATTCAATAGAGAAGGTAGATAAAATGCTCACAGATCTCTTTGAATATCAAAATAGATATGCATGAAATCTAAATTTGTCAAAGTCTCAATGACTGTGTGATTAGTGTTTTAGTCCGAGAAAATGTCTGAAGCACCTTTGGAACTGGCGTGCAATTCACTTACATCTTAAGCAGAATTAAAAGGTGTCAGTTTCTAATAGTTAAACTTACTTAAGCTACGCAAGTTCAGTGTGATAATTTTAACCTTATTTTCTATGGTATATTTAGTTTATGACCTTGAAATTATCTGAAAATAACACACTTTGAAAATGCCTATGTTATTTCCAGAATGCTCTTTAAAATTTTGAGGTTTTCTTCTAGACTTGCTAGAATTTGAGGTTTGACTTGAACAGTCCAGTCCTGTACTGTTTTGTCATGGGTCTAGGTTGGAGTGTAATCCAGAGTGGAGTATAATGCCATGCTGAAAAAGGAGCTGAGGATGTTGCTTCTGTTAAGGGAAGCAGATATTAGTCCTTTGCACCCAGACTGACATTTTTTTCACAGATTCTCTTTCTCTCTCTTGGAAACTAACAACAAGGCTAGGGTCATTGTTTAGCTTGAGTATGAAGAAGGGTGTCATCAAGACCATGGGGACAACCGGGACAAACCCTTGTCAGGGTTATTCTGGACAGAGACCTCTTGGTCTCTTCTTCTAGTTCCCTGTTCCTACAGCGCACCAAGAAAAATGCAGAATTTCTCACATTCCTCACCTGTCTGATGACAGCTCTTCGATGCCCACACTCTGTTGGCTCAGTGTCTGACTGTCCTTGTGCCTTCATTCTTTTTTCCCCTCTTTTGTGCCTGCAAAATTTGCTAGCAAAAGTCTCCTGCTGGTCTGGGCTCTGACCGATGAAAGACTTGTCGGACACAGGACCTGCCCAGCTACCAGACCATGGGCTTTAGTTTCTGCAGGATGTAAATCTTATTGTAAGAGGGTGATAACTTGATCCCTAATCCTAATATTTGAATATTGATGCTGAGGGTGAGATGATGTGCCAGACAAGTCTGCAACAGGAATAGGTGGTATCTGGTGCAGGAGTTTCTGGTACCTCCAGTTATACCTCCTTAGTGTAAGGGCAGCACCAAACCCAGCAGAGCTCTGTGCTCGCTTCTAAAGGACGTTTTCATCCCTGGCTTCCTTCTATTTCTCTATCCCATCTTTGCTTTCTCATCCCCAGACTTAGAGAAAGTATTGGGCATACTCTTGCCTGCCACCTCTCAAATGACAGAAATAAAATAATATTTTGTAACATTTTGCATACTATGTTTTCTTATTTAAAAAAAAAAAAAGAAAATTATAAGCTGTGCAGGCACTCTAAAACTTTCTTAGTATGACTTCATTTTGCCACTGTTTATCTTTTGTAGCAATGCAGGGTTGAGTGGGTTTTGTTTTTTGCTCTGGTAGAAATTAAAAATGGGTAAGTAGTAGATGTGTTCCTTTGCCTGGTCTGCAAGCTGCATGCTTTCATTTGACTGCTTTGGTGTGGCACCTCTCAAAGACAGGTCTTCTCAGGTTTGCTGTGACACTGTGGAAAAACAGTACAGCACTCTACCCTCTTAGACCATCAGTCATCCTGACAGTGATGGCCAGGGCTTATTTCTTCTTTTGAACTTCTTTATCCACCAATTGGAACTCCTTAAATCACTTTTTAATGCCGGGGAGTATTTTCATCCTTTTCTTCCAGACTCTGAGAATTGCAGCGAGTGTTCTGGGTTATAAGTAGTACTAATGTCTCCTGGCGGGGCAGCGGGGAGCTGCACCAGAAAATCTGTGCCAGCTTTCATCTTCCTGGCCTGAAATACCTGCATCCCTTGTGTGGGTTTGGACATAATCTTGGTTTAAACAGCTCCTTTATACTGGGATGTTAGTTCATTCACAAGCCTGGAAGCTTACAAAACTGCAGGATGTAATTGTGACATCCAGCAAATTGGTGATATTCTCTCTGGCCATCAACTGATAGAAGAACATATTCACTCTGGGAGTTTACATAGTCACTGTAGAAATAGTATCCCCAAGCTATAACAGCTCAGCCATTGACTGAATTATTTCATTAAACCCCACCTAACTTCAGATCTTTCCAGGGCTTCAGAAGTTTACTTTCTTCTAGGTCTTCATCTTTTTTTCCCACCTTTCTCTGCTTTGCTCTCTTGATAGTGAGTACAGAATGAAATTGCCTTGTCCAGATGCTGTGTTTTCGCATCAGTGACCCTCACGTTGTACTTTATGCCTGAATATAGTCCAGTAGTTCTCCCTTTTATATTTTGAAGCCATGTTTTAAAGATGCAGACTTTGAATGTTGTCTTTCTGAACTTGTCCACTCGGCTTTCAATACTGCATTGCCTCCTAGAATTGATGTACAGTAACTAGGTTACATCCCTCCTGTTGCCTTCATTATATGTGATATATGATGTTTTCCTGTGTAAAAGGCCTCATTGATAGGGCATTGGCCTGTATGATTCGGTTTAACAACTAAAAGCTAATTACATTTTCTTAAACAAAAAACTCCTCAAAACGTGTGTGTTCAAACAAGGCTCTTAATGTGTAGCTTCCTCTGTTAGAAGTTCCTCAGTGAAACTCCTTGTTTCAAAACTAAGTTCTGTTTAATTTACTTTGACTGGTATTTGTTCTACTCCTACCTGCTTTTCTATACTTTATTTCCTCACCTGAGCATACTGGATAACATTCTTCCTCATTCCTCGTAGGTGCTGATAACCTAATGAGTTAAAACGGTACCCAGGCTTCAAAAAAACATAAACGGTGGAGAAGTTTAAAATAAGGAGAAAACTTCTTTGAGTTCTCTTAGGATTGTCATTCTTGATAGATTTCTACTCCTATGCATTAACATTCATATATTTTTGACCATGAGAAAAGGAAGAAAACTTTTTTCTGTCTCCTATTCCATCTATTTTTGTTTGGTTTTTTGCAGGTGCTACTGGAGATCACGTTTATACATTTTGTTATGCAGCAGAAAGTGAAGACTTTGGAGCACAAGATGCAGCCAAGCTTGACACATGGGTTTTTGATCATGTTAAGGTGAGCAGAGAATCTTTTTATGCTACCTGTGTATAAAAAGCACAGCTGGATGTTAACTTTATCATAGAACATGTTAACTTTATCATAGAACTAGAAAGTAAGCAATTTTTGAAAGATCTGTCACTTGGGGTCATAAATAAAAATTGCTTGAATTGATTATCATGACTAATGTAATGGAAGCTTAGAGGAAGTATTTGTCATTCAGTGCTAATAAAAAAACTAACACTAATAAAAGTACCCTTTAAAAACATTCTTGGCTTTTCTTTGTCTTAAATTTGCATATAATCTGAAACCCATCTTAAAGTACTATAAACCCTTTAAAATCTTGAATGTGATTATTTAAGGATTTTGTAACAAGTATTATGGCATAGCAGAAATGGTAAGTCTTGATGATGAGAAGGAAATGGACAATATTATTGACTTGATTTTTGTCAGGCTTGTATCCACTGTAATTATACAGTGTGGCTTGTTCTGATGCACGTAGCTGGCTCCTGATTCTCTACTGTGGTTCATGCTATGCTGTGGCTGCCAGAGGAGTCGTGGTTGGTTTGGTGGGGGGGAAAGGGGAGCGGAGGCGGCTTAGGCTCTGAAGCAGTAGAACTTGTTCACGTGGTGCTCTGCTCAGCTGACTTGGGTCAGTGCTGGTTCATGACTGTTGTTGTCTGTGACGCTGTCACTGTAAGTATTAATAGTCCAATTGGGGCACATAGTTTCTGATTATTCGTGTTATTCCATGCTACGTCACTTGTCCTGGATTAAGAAATGCTGATAGTGGGCATTGGTGTATAAATGTCTATATCAGTGGAGCAATTAGGTGAGTTACTTTCTAGATCTCATAACAATGTTAATGGAGTTTAAGACTTAATAAAACTTTTTCCACAAGCTCTCTGGGCTGTGTATATCAACACTAGCTAACCAGCATAAATCAAATCAAACTAAAATTAAAACCAAATAAATCAATAAACCAAATCAGCATCTATATTAGGAAGCCAAGGGTGCGCCTGCTTTAAACAGTGAGGTAGGGTGGAAAAGTTCATTATAGTTTGCTAATTTTCAAGGGAAGTGATTTTCTGAGTTTGCAAGGTGAAAAGGTATTTTTTCTAACTGCCGTCCTCTCCCTGAATGTGCACTTGAGCTAGGTTGCTGTTGTAATGCATATGAATAATACAAATCAAATTAGGCTGTCAATTACACTTGAATAGCTGTTGTCTTAAAGTTGCACCCTGCTGTCATTTGGAGCTGCACAGGTACGTGAGGGTGGTACTACCTTTCTTTTGTTTCAAAAAACCTAATGGCATTTCTTCTTTCAAACTATAATGATACGTTTAATATATATGTCATTACTGATGACTTTTTCCTTGCAATCAGCACCATTTTAAAGACTTAATTTGCCCATCTGAATTTCATACTATGAATGGATAGGACTTGATTGACTGGTGTAAAACACTCGTTCCATTAATCGTCTCTTAAATTACACATCAGTGCGTCAGAAGCGTGAAACTTCTGACTGAAACTGGGGTCACTCTGCTATTATAACTTGAACAACTCACAGCTATGCTGGTGAGATTATATGTAAGTAACAATGACAAGTTGCTGAAATCTAAATTCTGTTTTACATACATATTTTTTTTCTCATTTGAGTTTTTTCTCAAATATTTAACAACACTGTTTAACTCTACGTTGGGCAAGGTGGTCTCTGGATTTTGGCCTCTTTAGGAAGTGAAAGACACTAACGTGTGCTCCCTCTCTATTGCGTAGTCAGCAGGTCCCAAGCATCACGAGGGCTGCTTGTGACTTCCTCTGCCCCAAAAAAGATGGGGATAAAACAGAGAATGGCTAACTAATGTTTGGGCTACTAGTGCTGGGACCCTGAAATTGCTTGTTCTCTTAAAAAGTGCTAACTAGTGATAACTCAGTTGGTCAGGAGATGAGACACTCTGACTAGTTTTTATTTGTATGGATCAAAAGCAGATTGCTTAAATCATGAGTGGAGGAAAAAAATGTGTGATACTTGATAGTTCAAGTCATGTCTGCTCATGGTACAGGGTGATCCTAGCCCTTTCTTGGGACAAACAAAATTGAGTATAGACTAGACTGGGTGGGGTTTTTATCTGCAGCTGGTTAAAACTCAGTGATTTTAATGTGGTAATAGCTTGGGAGTGGCTTGGAGATCCAGCTGGGTATGGAGTTGTTTGACTGTGTTTTTTTTCTGGTTTTTGGTCTTGTTGGTTTTTGTTGGTTTGTTTTTTTTTTTTTTTTTTTTAGAAGCCTTCAAAATAATTAAGGGACTGAGTGTAATTTAGTGTGATGTGGCCCAATGATTCTCAGTTAAATAACCTTTACCTAGATCATAGTCTGAGTCTGTGCTAAAGAAAAATCAGAGCACAAAATACTGGGAGTCTCAGTTAACTAAAATTGTGTTTTTAATGCGTTTCTGATTTTTTTAAAGTATTTTGTGAAAAACAGTTTTATAAGATTGACCTCTTTTTTAGGGTAAAATGATTAAAATTCCAGGAACTCAAACAGTCTTGAAGATGAGTCGCAGTAATGGTCTAACCACAATTTATTATGACCACAGGGTAGGATATGCTCAAGGTATTCAGTTAGTGTCTTCTGACTTAAATGGACATACATTTCTTCTTCTTCCTTCCCCCCCCCCCATTTTGAACACAGTACTTCATTCTTCCTTTGGCCCTTTTCTGCTGGAAGAAGGCCAGACCAAGCCTTCAGACTGTCCCTTCTGTGCAGGGTTGGGGCAAGAGTCCAGAACTGAATGATGTTAAACTTCGAAGCTCTGCAGACAGTGCCATGACCTGATGTGGATTTCTACCAGTGGATTTCAATACAGATAGCTCTGCTCTAACTAGCAGTACAATGGTTGAATGATTTATTTTTAATATGTGTAAGAGTCTTGTGCATGAGCATGCTCAACTGATATATATGCTAGGTTTATATGTTTATCCTGCCTTCGTACATTTATTTTACATCTAAAAACTGGCATAACTATTTAAACTCTCACATGAGCACAAATCAGCGTGCACAGTTTTAATCTACCAATTTAATACAGTTGTCCTGGACTTATGTATGAAGGAGCTTTGTGAAAGGAGAAGGTTTGTTAGGTCTCTTTCTCCCTGTACATCCATGCATTCAGCAACAGTTTATCAGTTCTATTAGAGGATCATGCTTCCATGGAGGGTTCTGTTTGGGGGACCAAATGGTCCCCAACAACTTATGTTAAACATCTATGGAGTCCATATTTTGTTCAGACATCAGTGAATCATGTTTTTGCTGGACCTTCTAGGTAGTCTTTTTTCTTCCTTGCTTTGTCCCATCCAAGGAGGCAGATGATACTAAAAGATTTCACATAGTTGTAACCAAACTTCTCTTGTAATATTTTAATTAGTATTATATTATAATTAACTTTACATTTTACTGTGAATGTTTTAATGGGAAGCTTATTGCTGATCTTACTAAATTGTGTATCAGTTGTAGTCAGGGCATTACTTGTTGTTAATTGCCAGAAAATCATAGAAAAATTGCCAGAATCATAGAAAAAGAAGTTTGGAAGAAAGCTGTAGTGGTTATCAAGTCCAATTCCCTGCATGAAGGAGGTCCAGTTAGAGCAGGCTGCTCAGGCCTTGCCAAGTCAAGTTTTGAGCATCTTCTAGAGCAGAAATTCAACAACCTCTTGAGCACCTCTTCCAATATCTGGCTACAGTTATGGTTTAAAAAATAATTTTAAAATGTCTCTTTTTTGTACTGGAATTTCCCGCATTTCAAATTGTGAGTTTCCCCTTGTCCCATCACCAGGGCCCTCTGAGCAGTCTGGCTCAATTTTTCTTCACCTTCCCAGTAGACGGTTGTAGACAGCAATGAGATCTTTCCTTAGCTGCCTTTTCTTGAGACTGGAGAAACTGAGTTCTCTCAGCCTCTTCGTTGTTTACTCCCATCCCTGAAACTTCTTGGTGGTATTCGGCTTAAATATAGGAGGGAGGTAATAGAATAAAACTGAATAGAGCAAATAAAAGGGAAACAAAAAAACTGAGACAGAAAGATAGCGTTAATATATAATGGTGGCTTGGAAACTAGTGTTGAGTGGTGGTAAGTCTCAAGTTTTGTGAATACTGAGTACCAAAAAGAAGGTGCCTTTAGCAGGCTGCAAGAAGATACAAGGATAGTGCTGGGCAAACAGTTCAGCAGCCTCCAGAGCAAGGTGAAATGGTTTTTGCCCCTACCGTTTGGTGTCCTGCTTACCAACTGACCACCTTTATCAGCCGAAGATAATTCCTTGTGGCGAACTTCCTAGTTGTTTGGTTTGTTGTTTTTTTTTTTTTTTAGTAAAACATTTTTAAAAATGTTCCATGGTGTACAGTTTGCTGGTTTCTGTGGGAAAAGATGCCATGTCTTAGGTTACACTCCTCTTCCTTTGGTTGTCTTATTCTTAATTAGCCAGAGGTTGGGCAAGCTCTTCTGGCTGCTGCTGCTCTGGGTTACGAGGTGGCTGTACATGAACACTTTGTCTGCCTCTTCATCCTGGTTGGGTGGTCTATAGCAGACTCCCACTGTGATATCTGCCTTGTTGGTCTTCCCCCTGATTCTTACCCATAAACACTCAACCCTATCGTCACCATCATCAAGCTCTAGACAATCAAAACACTCCCTAACATACAAGGCTACCCCACCTCCTCTCCTTCCTTGCCTGTTCCTCCTGAAGGGTTTATAGCCATCCGGTGCAGCACTGCAGTTGTGCAAGTCATCCCACCATGCTTCCGTGGTGGCAACTATGTCATAGTTTTCCTGCTGCACAACGGCTTCCAGCTCCTCCTGTTTGTGGCCCACACTGCGTGCATTGGTGTCGATGCACTTCAGCTGGGCTATTGATCCCGCCACCTTCTTGGGGGGAGAAGCCCTAATTCCTACGTGACCATTCTCAGGCGCTTCTGTGGTTTCTAACACATCCATAACCCTTGCATCTTTGCTGCCGCATGGATCGCCATACCCTACCTCCACTGAGGTGGAGGATCTCCATCCCCTACTCTCCACTGAGACAGCAGACCAAAGAACCTCACTAACACACCATCCCTCAAACATTGGTGTGCAGCTCCCAGGCTTATCTCTAGTGAGCCTAGTTTTATCCCTTTCCCCCTTCAAATCTAGTTTAAACCTCTGTCAATGAGCCCTGCTAACTCCTGTGCAAAGATGATTCTATGATTATCTCTGGACTTTCTGTGATGATTCTGTGATATCTCTGGACTTTGATCATGATTTTGTTTGGACAAGAGCTGAAGTTGAGAGCGTGCAAATGTTAGTCCATGCGGCTTGTGTATATTCAGGGGGAAAAAAAAAGGTGGAATTGTGTACTGCCACGGTTTCCTGACATGGCTTACTGTGATACTCTTGCTACCAGTTTGGTCTTCCTCTGGGTACAGTGACTTTTGTTTACACAGGGTGTGAGCTTTAGTTTTTAACAGCTCCACTGCTATCACAGGTGTGTGGTGGACTGCTCTGTCCTTTGGTGGTAGAAATGGTTCACTGGTTCTAGCAGTATTTTCCCTGGACTCTTGTGTGAAATTCAAAGACACTTTCCTTTATATTAATGTACTGAAAGGTTCTCTGGATGCTCTTTGAACTAAAACCGTATCCAACTTTGTTTCCTTGGGCAGTGCTGTTACTAAGGAGATCACGCTGGAATAGCTGTCTCCCTGCATTTTGCATTGCTGTAATATGGCTGGTCTAACACAGACTAGCCATGTCAAGACTCATTCCATCTGAGGGGAAAATCCTCCCAGCATCTGCCTCAGGGATGCTTAAATAGGACATGTGCAAGGCAGATGTGTGTTCTGTAGTTCATGTATTTGCAAAGCGTGTCTTGTTTTGTTCTGTTTTAATTTGGTTTCCGCAAACAAGTTGTAGCTTGGTATCTCAGTCCTGCAGAACCTCCTTCCAAAGCAAGAGTATTTGAGACCTTTGCTTCTAGCTTGAAATTGATAAATCAATGGAAATATAAAGCCATAAGTGGATCTTGGGAATGGTGCATAGTTGTGATTACATAGGAGTCAAAGAAGGGATGATACACAGTCATCTGGTATTTCTGCCTAAAGAAACTCAAATAACACTATAAAAAAAAAAAAAAAAACCAAAACCAAACAAAGAGACTCCTCAACTTGAGGTGTGTTGCCTGTCTTAAGCTGAAACTTTGGACTGACTATATTGATGGTGGTTATCCCCCAAGAAGTAAATTGGGAAAGAATTAATTTTTCTCTTTCATAACTCAAATAACTGCTAGTATTTTGACATGAAAACAGCTACGTTTTAGTTTTACTAGGCTGCCTGTCATCTTTTTCTATTGTACTCAGATTAATATCTTAATGACTTATTCCATACAGGACTTCTTTAATTCTTCCCGAAGTAATCAAACGTTATTCTCTGCACTGAATGAAGAGAAAGTGGTTCTGTTCCTGCATTTGCTAGGCATAGACACAAATGGACATGCTCATCGGCCAAACTCAAGGTAATTGAGAGATTAAGCATATCTTTCTTATTAGTTTTAAATACATACAGTAACTTTACCAGTGCTATTTATCAAGCTTGAAAGAAGACTTTTAGTCTTCAGGGTTTCTACAATAGGTCGTATATGTCGCCATGATTACTAATGTTCTGAATTTTCTAGGGTTTTTTGGTTTTAAGGTCTCCTCTGTGGAAGTGACAGGTTTTTGCTATATACAGTGTGCCTGGGTATACTCCTGTACCCAAGTCTCATTTTTAGCAGATTGTCTTAGTTATAGTCAACACATAATCTAGAGGATATGTAGGAAATGGTAGTTTTAAACATAAAATGGAAACAATTCTCAGATTCTCCATGGCTGAAATAGTGTGGTTGAATTTATAGACAACAGTAAGCTCAGAAATAGTGGGTGCAAATTCCAGCATTATATTTTAGCTTTCCTTAGGACATTTGAACAAAGAGAAGAGTTTAGACTAACAGCACTCATCACCAATTCATCTTGAAATGCATTATTTGAGAACTTCCTTTTCATTTCCTCACATGCTTTGAATGTAGGATATTATGTCTTTCTCTTGATCCTTGCATGTCTTCAAAATCCTTGCTCTGATTTCCTACATCATTCCGAAGTTCATATTTGCTGTATGTCTCATGTTCTTTTGTTTTGATTTTTTTGAAGATACAGTTTTAAAACTGACTTTAACAACTGCAACAAATAGGAAATTAGTTGGCTGAAAGTTAATCATGGTCACTTTTTCTAAAAATATACAAATCTTTGGTTTAGGCTCTATTCCACAATACTTTGGGCTCTGTGCTGTCCCTACATGATCAGATCTTTCTTTGCTTAACTTTCTTTAGTTACTGGCTTAAAGTAATTTTTGAAACTTACAATTTAAGGTGTTTGAGTTTTCCAGAATTCCTTAGTTTTGACATTCTCCTTAACTTGCCTGATAGCTGTGGGTGATTAAATTATAGTCTTCAATCAAGGACAGGTCAGATTTGAAATACAAATAAATATCCATTTGAGACTGTAGTTTCAAGAACCTTCAAACTGTGCTGTGACAATTTAGTATCTCACATGAGACTTAGAGGAGGAGAGATTTTGCATCTAGGATGCCTTTTGTTAGCTTGAGGTTCTGTAGAGGATAAAGCTGTCTATAGTCAAAGGATCGAGCATTATGACCATGGATGACTGGCTTTATACCAAAGGTGAGAGCCACTGTGAATCTAACAACATTTTTTCTTATTTTTCTAGGGAATACAAGGAGAATATTAAAAAAGTTGATGAGGGTGTAAAAGAAATTGCTTCGATGATTGACAATTTCTATGGAAATGATGGAAAAACTGCATTTATTTTAACTTCTGACCATGGAATGACAGATTGGGGTGAGTCTTTTTTAAATGTTGAGTCAGTGAGTTTATAGCTGAGTATCTGGAGTGCGAATAGAGCTCCGTTCCATTAGAAGCTTTGGAGCCCCTGCTTTGGTTTGATATCCTAAGTGTTGCTTTGTATATGAAGCCCATGCAAATTAAGAAATGGTTAATTGGCTGCAGGAGCCCTCATCAGCCCTGTGGCAGCTGAGTTGCATATCTGGACAGGAAAAAGAAAATGAATAGGGTAAAGCTTAACTCCCTTAGTGGCTGCTAGTAGGGATAAAAAACCTGAATACCACCTCTGTCAGAGGCTCCCTGCAGAAAACTAGCCCAGGCAGGAGGAGATTGTGTTATTTGGCTGCCAACCACAAAGTTGGTTTTGTTCCAGCCCACGGGGGAGATACAGTTTTCACTTCGGTGCTCTGAAGCACCTGTTAAAGGTGGCAGATCTGTCCAGGAGCTGGTGAAAAACTTTAGCGAGGGGATCTTTTTGCTTATTTTGGCCTTTTAGGCCCACCAGAAAGGATGGGACTGCTGTGTGATCTGTTTAGAGGAGGCTGGTGCTGGAGACTAGGTGGAGCAGCTGAGAGTACAGAAAGGAGAGTGAGGCAGGTGGCCGGCCAGGCTGGTACCCACAGAGGGAACTTGTGAAGGGCATGACCGCAGTGGCCGAATGACTTGAGGCAATTTTGGTGCAACTAGATAAAGGGCAGATGAGAAGAGTTTACGGTGATGAACTCATTTAGACAATTTTTTTTCCCTCTCCTTTTTTCTTTTATCAAGAATTTTAAGAACACTTCTGTCCTTGGGTGCAGCCGATGAAAGTGATGTCTCTCTTCCAATGCTGTGTGTGTTTGTGACTCCTAACTGTGATACTTTTGAACCAAGGATGCTTCAGATGTGGTCTTGGCAAAATTCCGCATCTTATTCTGTGTGTGAAATCCTAAACTTTTTAAATGGAAGGGATACAGACTTCTGTCATCACAAATGACAAAAATATTTGTGTATTTATTCAAAATCAGCCTAATTACCTCAGGTGCTGATTTGTGAAATAGTCTGTTTTGAATATTATTTACTGTTGAGCTGACTGTCACTTGCAATAAATTTTAATTCTGGCATATATTTTTTGTCTGTTTCAAGTAATCATAATTTTTTATAAGGGAAGTGTGTGTGTGTGTGTATATATGTGTATTTTTATATATATATATATATATATATATATATATGATCATAGGGACCTCAGGAAGTCCAACCACCTACTCAAAGCAGGATCAGCTTTGGGAAAAGACACAGTTGCTTGGGCTTTATCCAGCAGGGCCTTTAAAACCTCAAAGGATGGAGCCTGTGCTACCCCCTTGGGCAGCCTGCTCTGCTGCTTGCCTGCCCTCATGAAGGGGAAAAGGTTTCCTTTATCTGCAATCTGAACCTCCTTTGTTTCAACTTATGCCTGTTCTCTCTCATCCTCCTACCCTGCACCACAGTGAGACCCTGACTCCATCCTCTCTCAAACCCCCTTGCAGTGGGGTGCAGGCAGGATGCTCTGTTATGTCCTTCCCAAAGCCATCTTCTCCAGGCTGAACAAGTCCCAATTCCTCAACCTCTCCTCACAGGACAAGTGCTCCTCTGACCAATTTGGAGGCCCCCCACAGAACTCATTCCAGATGGTTGATGTCTTTCCTGTACTGGAGGGGCCCAAAACTGGATCCAGTGTCCAGAGGTTGTCTCACAGGTACTGAGTAGAGGAGGATAATCCCTTCCCTGGACTGTGCTCCAGTTAACATGGCCCAGGGTGCTGTTGGCCTTCCTTGCTGCCAGAGTGTGCTGCTGGGGTGTTCTCATTTTGTACTGGATCCTTTGAAGGGGGAATAAAAGGTGACAGGAGTAACTCTTCAGGCTTTGAGAACCACTGGTCTGTCATAGTTTTCTGTCGTCTCTTTCTGTCTTGAAGAAAAAGCTAGATCTTCTGTCAGAAGATCAACTTTGAAGTTGACTTTAGTGAGTCCAAGAGCAAATCCAGAGATGATGCTCAGGCACATAGCCAGCGGTCTGAAGGCTAGTTCAGTAGCTTTTTTATTTGAGCTTGTAGTATCAGCAACTGCTGGAGTTTTTCAGTGGTTATTTGCAGAATGGGATGTGCACCAGTTTTAAAACAAATTAAAAATTAAAAGGGCAGGGGGAACCTATTAGGGAAGAGGACATGATCAAAGAAACTGTGGTTGTTGGCAGACACCAATAAAATCACTTGATTTTTTCAGCTGACTCCATGATTTTGCTTTAAGCTGATCTCAGATGGAACTGCTGACCACCACCATAGCTGGTCCCACACCTATCCTCACCTTGGCCACTTGTTCTGCTACCATCCTGGCACAAGTACTACTGTGTGGTGCGCTGGACCAGAGAACAGAAAACTAAACAGCAGCACTCTTTCCCTCCCTTTCACCTGAAAAGGTGTGTTTGGAGGGTGCTGAGGGGTGGAACAGGGTACTGACCCAGCTGAAAATAATTTCCCCCCCCCCTTGTAATTCAGATCAGGCTGAAACCTGGTTCTTATAACAGGGGGAGGGTGGATGCAGCTGCCTCTCTTAGCTGTATATGCCTTAAAGTATTCACGGAGGCAGAGTCTCAGTAAAATGCTGATGGAGCTGGTGGCTCGGCTAAAATGAAAGCTCACCAAAAATTGCACTTTGCTCCTGCAATAGAAAGAAATAACTGATGCCTGGAAGATGGAGGAAGCACTGTCTCCATCTGCTCTTTTCCCAGGCTCTGCAAAGAAGAGCAGTTTTTGTTGCTTTTGGGCCCAGAGAGTGCCTTCCAAGGGATTTCTAAACATTGGAAATCTTATTCCCAAACCTGTGTGTTCTTAAGCTTAGGGCTGTTTCAAGAAAGCAAAGCTAGCTCTTCAGCTCTGCTATAGTGATTGTTGTACAGCCTCAATGCTATTCCCAATTTCATACCCAATTCTGGTGGTTGGTTTGTTTGTTTTTTAAAAAAAGCTGTCCTTAAAACAATGTGTTATTCTCTGTCCTTTGTAATTATTAATATATATATATATATACACACACACACACGCACAGAGAGGGAAAAGTGTGTATCTATGCAAATACAAGGAAGATGTATAATCTTGTAGACTGTGCAGTGACTGGCATAGAGTTTGTATAACAGTGTCATTCCCTCTGAGACTGGGTTATCTCACTGCTGTGGTGCCTCACCCACTGAGTTCAATGACCAGCATTTCTTTCAAGCTTGTGTGGCTTCTGCTTCAGTGCAGCTGCTGTTGAGATGTCATGGTTTTAAAGCTTCCTCCTTTTGGCAGCTGATACGTTAATCTGGAGGGAATTAATTTCCCTGGGGAAGGAAGTCATGTTTTATCAATTTTTAAGGAGTGTGCTACCAGGCTTTAAAACCTTAAAAATGAACTTATATCACTGGGGAAAGGATGACAGTTGCAATGCATATTATCTCCTAGATTTGAAATAGAAGTCTAATCCTTATTTGGGGATCAGAGATCAGTTCTATGTGATTTTTTGGGCATGTGCCTAATTTTACTGAAATCAACCATCCCTGGTTTTCATGGGATGCTCAGGATTGGTACATGCACGTATTTTGAGTAGGTAACTCCTCTACACCTTGAGGCTTTCAAATACTTTGGCTTTAGTTTCTGTATGTTAACAGTTTGGGTTTTTTAATATACAAAGTTATATCTTTATAGGCTTGACTTAAGTGGTACCTGTTTCCCAACTTGCAGCTTGAATTTAGCCTTTATTGTTAGTGGCATAAAAATAAGCTATGAAGCTGGAATAGGTTGTCTGTAACAGGATTTTAGTGTGTATACTGTAACAAGAACTTAGTACATGTGTGCATATACATAGGTATTGTTTGTTTTTACACCAAGTGTCTTAAAGTTTACACTTTTTTTGGTTTGGTGTATCTTAGGATCCCATGGAGCTGGTCATCCCTCAGAAACTTTAACACCACTGATTGCTTGGGGTGCTGGGGTGAATTATCCACAGAAAGTCACATCCCAATTCTTTGAAGACAATTTTTTGAAAGGTAGGTAAAATATAAAACTTAAGTGCAAGATTTTGGTGGAGAGAGAGGTGTTTAACCATTACACCTGTTGATCTTCACTGAATTCTGTTCCATTACAGTAAATATGATTTGCTTTGTGTGGTGTGGAAAGAAAAGGTGGCAGGGCATGCCTATGGAGGATATTGCAAAATTGAGTAGATAATATCAGAGTCGGTTTTCTTTTCCAGTCATGGAATTGAAGACTTTCTCTCTTTGGGTACAGGAGACTATTCACACTCCTAAAACTTAGTTCCAAAGGAGACTTAATTCTTAGGAAGACTCCCAGAGGTTAAAAGCTATGCGTACAGAAACATGATAAGTTGACATGTCCTAAGACTCTCTTCTAGCTTCACAGTACAACCCTGGGGAATTTCCAGGGGCTGTCTTGTCTCACTTGCATCCTTGTGGCTGTTGTGGAAATGTAAATAGTCTTTCTCAATAAAAACTTTACTCTTTACTGTTATATTTCCCCTTTGTATAAGAAGAGTAAACTTTTAAAAAAAAATAATTCATTTCTAATATTTCAAATGTCTAATGTAATAAATACTGGCTTACTGAAATATCAGTGGATTTCTAGAACCATGTGTGATTAAACTGTGCAAGCTCTTCCTCTTTCATTTGCCCCATTCTTGTAGCCTGCTCTGTTTCTTAAGATGCCTTGAATCTCTCAGATTGTTACTCGCAATCAATGAGGTAATGATTTTCTCTGTTATTGGATTGTTTGTCAAGCTACATTAGAGAAGAGAAAACAGGCAAAAATTACTTCAGCCCTGAGGTTTTAACCTCACCCTGCTCTTGAGAAGGTATTTGGTAACAGATTAAACAAACAGGACTTCTCAGATATAGACCATGCTAACATTTCACTCTTTGTGATTAACTGCTGCTGTAAAACGATGATGTCTCTGATAAAATTGAAAATGAGTTGTAGAATAAAAAATAGAAAACAGAGTAAAACAAACTGATTTTGGTGTCTGTGATGGCTGATCTGCTAGACTCCTAAGGGCACTTGATGTCTCTAAGGGTTGATCTGTAAGAGTTGGTTTGTACAGCTGTCAGTTTCCTTGATTCTCAGCAGCTTTAGTACAAACCTCAGCGTTTGACTTCAGGTAATGATGAAAATGGTGTGAGAGCATTTCAAAGAAGATGAGTATTGAGCTGACTTCCAGGTACACAATAGGGAAAGCTTTTTGGCTGTCATCTGTTAGGGAAATGTGTATTTTCTTAAAGGAGGGAATGTGTCCGCACCCTGCTGTGCCTGCTTCATGTTTTCCTTCTGATGGTTTAAAAAAAAAAACCAAAAAAACAAAAAAAAAAAACCAAAAAAACCAAAACAACCAGAAAAAAAACCAAACACCCCAAAGCAAACATCAGAAACTCCTCCCTTCCTTCTGGACTTGCTCTGCAGCTTTCCAGCTGTTGAGCATGTTGTTGGTCTGTTTAGACACTATCTTTACACGTTCTTAATTGCCAGGGATAATCTCTATTGGAGATTTGAGGGTCTCTGAGTATCTTGGGAGTTTGAATCTCTATTTGAGTAACAAGTATCTTCTTATAAAGTGACTATTCTCTCTCTGGTAGTACATTATAGCTTCTATTCTATGTAGCTTATAGTAGGCTATGTAGCTTAAAAGTAAAGAAAAAATTGTTGTTGAAATGGAACTTGGCGCTTTCGCAGGTCAGTACAGTTCAGCTACTCCATTAAGTTACAATCTCAGATATTTTCACAAAGCTAACATATGAGAGAAAAGATGCTTAAAAGAAGTCTCTTGAAAATTTCTTTGAATTTTCCTTCCCTGTTCCATACAAATGCAGCTGAGACTGTGCAGGAGAGGAGAGCTTTTTGAAGACCGTTGTGTCATTGATGTGCCCAGGTGGCCAAGAAGGACAATAACATCCTGGCTTGTATCAGAAATAGTGTGGCCAGCAGGACTAGGGAAGCGATCATCCCTTTGTACTCAGCACTGGTGAGGCCGCACCTCGAGTACTGTGTTCAGTTTTGGGCCCCTCACTACAAGAAGGACACTGAGGTGCTGGAGCGTGTCCAGAGGAGGGCAACGAAGTTGGTGAAGGGTGTAGAGCACAAGTCTTATGAGGAGCGGCTGAGGGAACTGGGGTTGTTTAGCCTGGAGAAGAGGAGGCTGAGGGGAGACCTTATTGCTCTCTACAACTACCTGAAAGGAGGTTGTAGCGAGGTGGGGGTCAGTCTCTTCTCCCTAGTAACAAGCAATAGGACAAGAGGAAACGGCCTCAAGCTGCGCCAGGGGCGGTTTAGCTTGGATATCAGGAAAAACTTCTTCACCAAAAGGGTAGTCAGGCACTGGAACAGGCTGCCCAGGGAAGTGGTTGTGTCTCCATCCCTGGAGGTATTTAAAAGACAGGTAGATGTGGTGCTTGAGGACATGGTTTAGTGGTGGACTTGGCAGTGCTAGGTTAACGGTTGGACTTGATGATCTTAAGGGTCTTTTCCAACCTTAATGATTCTGTGATTCTACATATGCAGGTGTCTGACTTATATTTGCGATTGCATGCACCAATGTTCACGTTCTTGCGTCTATTGGCAATCCTTCCTAATTTCTCTGAGTCAAGAGTTCATGGAAACAGCAGAATATTTCTAATGCTGACAAACTTATGCTCTGTTCAGTGCAAGCAGGCTGTAGGCAGCTCAGTGAATTGTCTCTCTTCTCATCGTTGCCATTGGGGGTTGATAGCCCCAAAGGCAGTGCCAACAGGCACGACTTAGTCTGTCCGATTTGGCATGGAAAAGATTAATGTGCTCCTTGGATGGCCGGAAGGGCACAGTGTCTGCTCTGGGATGACAGCCTTCTCCTTAGCAGTCCCTTCACCTGTGCTTTGCCTTCCCTCAGGCCTGGCCATGCAATCATCTTGGAAGGATTTGTGATGGCAGCCCTGCATCCTGTGGGCAATGTCTAGTATTACCCATTTGGCTGTTGGCTTGACCCTTCTTCAGAAAGAAAGAGAATACAGAGCTGCTCTCCGGCTCCTCGGTGCCGGGTCGCCTTGGGGTGCAAGTCTAGAGAAGCTTGTAAGTGAAGGCACAGCCTTTTGCAGCCGAAGGACATGGGGTGGCTGTTTTCATCTATACACATCCCTGTTTTGGAGGGGGCTCAGCCTGCTTTGCCGTGGCTGAGGGAGCTCAGTGTGCCCCTTCACTGTTTTTGCTTCTGTGAGGTTTTACGTGAGATTTTCTTTGGTTCGTGTAGCCGCGTCCTCAGCCTTGAACCGGCGCTTCCCTGCTGTTTCCCCTGGACTGTTTGCATCTGACTGCCCAGCGAGCTGCAGTAAAAGCAGGGCAGGATAAAGAAAAAAAAAAAACCTATCAAGCAGGTGGAAAACTGTGCTGAGCACTGTACAGGAGACCTAGACAGTGAGCTGGAATCATAAACCAGCGTGGGCAGCACGTACACCCAAGGCGTCTCACTCCTGGGAGTACAGCCCGGGCTGCAGGTGTGTCCCGGTCCTTGGGAGCTCCTGGGCTCGGTGCCTTACAGCTCCTGGTCCAAGGCAGATGTCCTCAACTCTGTGCCTTGTGGGAATGTCTGAGTAGGGAAAGCAGAGGTGTAAAAGCTTCTCACAAAGCTAGATATTTCTCTAGCAGAGCTGCAGTTTCTTCCTACTTTAAGTACATTGTGCGTGTGTAGACAGTTTTCCAACATTTTTCATTGGAAAATGTTATTTAAAGGAAAACAAGCAATGCATTTATATAATAGAAATATGGGTGAGAGGCTATATGTCTAGAAATACAAACCCATTTCCTTTTCTGGGAAGCAGAAGGAGGCAAACTTGTTCATGTTGGTGTGAGTTTAAGACAATTCATGATTAATGCTGATAATACTTCCTCTGCGTTGCCATGGGAACTCGATGTGACTGTATATCTTGCTGCTGTTAAGGTACACGGCTGCTCTTCAGGGTGCTCCTGGGCCCAAATAACAGTGGACCTGTGCTCAGACCCCTGAAGCTAGCAGTGGTATGAGCTAATTGCTGAAAAGAAGTTTGGTACATGCATACTGCGAATGTGAATGTTTCCTGTCTCAGGCTGTTTTCAGCTGAGACAGATTTGGGTCTGGCACAGATGGGCTGTATCGAGAGATGGAGAAAGGCTGGTGTGGTCTAGGATTTGAATGCCTGTTTCGAAAAAATAAATGAGGTTGAGCCAGACCTTTGAGCTATGGTTTACCAGTGTTTTTCATTAAGCTTGTTTCTGGTACATTTGAACTTCTACTTCACATAAACCCAAAGGATAGTTTTCAGCAACGTGGCTACACTGTCAGTGGTCTGAGGTGCTAGGCTTCCATCTGTGCTGTTTCTGTGGTGTCGTTTTGGCAAGTGGCATTAGCAGGGTGGTGACTGGCCCATTTAGCTTTCTGTGTGTGTACTGAGGAAGGTGGCTGTGCTCCTGTTGCTAACATCAAGTTTGTTTCCCAAGTTGAGGGTAGGTGCCCCCTATGTCTTTACTGCTGTACATGAGATCTGCTCTAGGTAGCTCATTGACAGTATTTTAAGTACTGTATCAGCAAATCTGTTTCATCCGCTGTCATGTTTTTCTGTGTATCTGATTATTTTTTTTTTAAGCTTGGGGGAAAAAAAAAAGGCTGTGTGTTGTGGTTTTTTGGGTGTTTTTTTTTGTTGTTGTTGCTTTTACTGTTCATATTATTGCTGTGGGTAGTGGGGCAGTGAATTTAAACATTAGGAAAAGAAGACATGGGGGAAAAAAAAAAAAACAAAACAAACCCTGCTAAACTCTGTTTTTGAATAACTATTCACCCCCAAAGAAAACAGGCAATTTCCTCTTTACTTCCCGAGAGGCTAATGGAGAGCAGGAAAATACCGTTTTGAACCAGCTTTCTGTATGATGCACCACAGCTTTGGGGGCTTGTGCATTTGGCTTCGTCTCTGCCTTCATTGTAGTTGTTCTGATTGTTAAATTGTTGAACTTTTCCCTTGAGCTTGCTCTTGGCCGGTATTGCTTATGGCAGACATGAAGTACGTTTGTACCGCTCTGTACCGGTATATTGGGGACCTTGGGATAACCTTTTTTAAAAACTATTGAAGAGATTTAAACGGCCCTTCTCCTAAACCTGAGTTTGAATCTTTTAGTTGGCACAGGAGGTAATACCTCACCTTCTATACTGTACTGAAAAAAATAAAAACCTTGGACTTTCTTCAACTGATCTGGGTCACAATTGCAGGCAGCAATTTATCCTGATGGATGAAAGAAAATGTGAACTGAAATGAATGCATTTTATTGTTTCTGCCTGTTGAGTTCCATCTGTAACCCCTCTTGAGCTAGCATCCTGCAGCCAAATTGTAATTTTCTTTAGTAACCACACTTTACGGAAAATGGCAACAAGACATTAAATGTCAACTGAATTATCCTTTTCAAATCTGTGTAGATTAGCTGTTCATGTGCTCTGTTATTTCTTGCAGAATGGAAACTGGAGAACTTGAAGAGGCTGGATGTCAATCAGGTATCAAACATAAGTAATTTAATGGCTCATAAATTTTCACCTGAATTTGAGTTTTATGTGATTTTAAACTGGTTGATGGAATTTGAATCAATGATCACACTGATGTGGCGTTTCCCTGGAATGTGTTACTTAAATGTTAGAGTTGCAAGAACCGTACCCATACTCAACATAATATGAAAAAGTTTATAAATTGCTTGTTAACACGTGGCAGCTATCTACAGCTTCTCTTCCTGAAGGTGCATTATCACACCATTTTTAGTTATGTGATCATATGCCATTGTAGAAAGAGTGCAGCACCATATGCCAGGTACTCCTTGAAAACTCAGTGCATTATCTGAAAGTAACTTGAATAGCATCTAATGTGTTTTCAGAGGGGGATTTGCTTTTGCAAACCTTTAGAAGTAATTTGTGATGCTTTCCCTCTACTTGCTACTTCAAAACTCTTCTGGAGCTGAGCCTACACCTCCTTGGTATCTCCTATGAAGGTGCCCAGCTAAACACAAAGAAAGCATGATCTGATGACAGTGTTTCCCAAGTTAGTGAGCATCTGCTCTATGCTTTTTGCTGCACTGAAGTTATTCGTGTGTGTATGTTCAGTGTAGTTCTTTCAGAGCTATGTACTTCAATGTCTGTGTTTTGTCACTTTTTCCAGAAGTCGCTATCATTATCGAATCAAAACCAATTCTTGCTATACTGTTAAACTGTTTTTTTTTTAACAGGGTCTGTGATTATGGCGCAGCCACTTAGCAATTTAGATAATTTGTACTGTAAAGGAAGAAAAAAAGGTGGACGACTTAGCCCTTGATACTAAATTGGCCAAGCTTTTTTAAATCATGATGATAACACACATACGTGTGTGCACCTGAAGCTTGTTTGCTTCTTACTTCCTGTCATCCTATGAAACTGAATGTATGAATAACAGACTCCAAACCTGCTTAAACAAGGGAAATAAATTTGTGCTAGAAGGTTGAAGTTGGGAATGTTCTGGATTAGCCACTTCCAGCAAAGCCCTGGTACAAAATTAGAGATGAATTTTCTTCTCAAGGTTGGCAGGAGCTATGGGGATGTTATTTTGAGACTCTATAGGAGAGTCTGGAGCGTCGCTTTGTTCTGGGTAACGGAGTCCCCAAAGACAGAGCTTTTGTCCTGTAGTACGTGTGGGACTGTGGCTAAAAACAGCAAACTAGACTTCTGCTTACTATTATGCTATACATATATATTGTCCTCTACAAATAATGGTTTTGAGTCTCCTTCTTCACAGTAGATCTGAGGCTGGAGCAGTGCCTGTGGCTTCAGTATAGTTTCTTCAGATTTATGCTGGAAAAACAAAGAATTTTGGTGCATAGTTTTATAATAAAGGAAAATATAAACCTGGCAAGAGCCAGTGTTTATCATCACAAGTAGAAAATAATGGAGACATTTTATGAGAAGCCTTGGTGTGGATTGAGGGGCCTTCCTGAGGGCTGACTGGGACATGAGTGAAAGTGCAGAATTGCCCTCTGAAGGGGAGAAGATGAGTAATCGGCACTCTGGAAACATGGATTAAGGAGTGCTGTGAAAAGCAGTATATTCAGTGTACTACTTAAAACTGTAAATATGAAATTAGTTTTTTCTGCGATATAAATAGTCATAAAAAGTGGTTATGCCTCTGAGTGCAGTGAAGGAGGTACTGAATTCCTGTGAATAAATACTGTGGGGTTTTATATTTGCTTTTTAAACTAAATGCATTTTTGAAGCTTTATCAGTAGTAGAGCCTCAGATTTTGAATCTAATCATGCCGTGATGACTACTGGCAACTAAAAAAAATATTATAAAGTAGTTTTGTGTGTCATAACTTCACAGTATTACACCATTTACTTTTGCAAATGCAAATACATTAAAATTAAACTGAATTTATTAGCTCTAGAAGCTGGAACTATCTTAAAATGGGGATGCTTCTGTTTGTGCAGGCTGATATTGCACCGCTGATGGCTTCCCTTATTGGTGTGCCTTTCCCCCTGAATTCTGTGGTAAGAAGTACAAACATTTTTCCGTATTATAGAAATCTGCTCGCAAAGGTGTTGTGGACAAGACTTGAGGTGTGTGAGGGGAAAGGTTATACATTTGGAAAACTGCTATAGGTTATGGAGACTGCTTGTAGTTTTAGCTTTATATGTATGTCTTCAGGTTGGAGCATAAACTTAATCTTTTTATATCTTGTATAGTGCTTTCAGTTGGAAAGGCAGCTGATCCTTTTATAATCTTCAACTTCATACTCTTGAGCTACATAAAAGGTTTTTGTTACTTTGTTTTTTAGGGATGGTCAAAATGCAATATGGTTTGAATAACACTTGATTTTAATCATGAAAGCTGAGCCGGTAAACAAGCTGGTTCCTGCAATTTAATGTTTAATTATTTCTTGTTTAAACTAGTGTACTTTCCTCAGATGATATCTTGTCCCTCTAATTAAGTGAACAGTGAGTGTCCTCACTGTGAGATGGCTTTTTCTTTTGAATTTCCTTCGTATATTATTACATAGTCCAAAGGTTGTCTCATAAATACCTAATTGACAATTAGCAGTACATTAGTGTGCTTCCATGCTGCTTGTTTCATTTTTAAAACACCTATTTGCAGCACATTTTTCAAAATATTTCTTCTGGAGACTGCCCCAAATTCTGTCCCCCTGTCCTGCACTCACTCCTGGTCATGCGAGGAAAGCTGCCCAGTATATAGGGTGGCACGGGAACTGCTCGCTTTCCCATCACGAGTACTGGGTGAGTCAGGCCCAGGCAAGTCTTTGGATGGAAGACTTTTAGGTATTTCAAAAATGGCTTCTGATTAAAAGTTGAGGTTGTATTACTGTATACTATATACTTTAATAACAACTTCTGTTATTTACCTTTTTTGCGTTTCTGTAGGAGCTGGGATATTATGAACAGTCCCTGTAATGCTGAGAAATTATACGAGAAGAGTATTTTCAAAGGAGTTACAGTAGTTATTTCAGCAGTAATTTGAAGTATTCCTACTGCTCATTTGGCCTGCCATTCAGTCAGAGAAATTCCTGTTTCTTAATTTATATTTCTTATGTATATATGTATTTTTCTTCCCCAGGGAACTCTGCCTCTTGAATATTTGAACAATAGTGCTCATTTCAAAGCAGAGAGCATATTTACCAACGCTGTTCAGATTCTCGAGCAATTTAAGGTAACTAAACATATGGTAAAGAAAAATATTTCTTTGAATAATAATTGTTGCTGTCTGTAAAATAATTATACTAGGATGTATGCTGTATATAGCATGCTGTAATTCAAAGGACTAAAATTGAATGCGCATACTGGATGATGTTGATTGACTAGCTGTGAGCCATATCTGAAGGAGTTGGAAAGACTTTAATAAACACCTTTTTTGTAAGAAGAATGAGTAACTTTTCATTCTTTTGATGTTTATCAGTATTAATGTAAACCTACTTACAGTATGTAGGTAGAATCTGAGTTCTGATACCTGAAAAGGGAAATACTGCCTTTGCAAGAGCGGCTGGGAGACAAGGCTCTAAGTCAGGGTCAGTACACAGATCAAAAAGGTAACAGGCACCAGCCCATTAAAGAAATTAAATTAGTGACCTAATTAACTTTTAGCTAATGCTGTCGTATCTGTTGTTTTGCTCTGCAAGTGTTCATCTCTGGCTTCTCTGTCGTGGATTCATCTAATATCAGATATTACCATATTATGAGAACACATATGTGGTCCAAACAAAAAAATGTTATGTTCCACTAGCTGCTTTTCAACTGTAGAATAGAATAAAACAGTCCCATATCCAAAAATCTGAGTTTTGGCAAGACATATAAATGCTTTGAAGGAAAACCATCTTTTCCACAGACGGGAAGCTGAGAGAGAGAACCGTTGCCCTGTTGGGAAATGGTGGAACAAGGAACTAGCCTGAGAGCACCTTCAAGAGATTAGCACCATCAGCACCTTCTGTCCCTTGAATGCCACCTTCCCAAATGCAGTTTGTGTGGATACCAGGTTGGCAGTGTCGGCAGCAGAGTCACTTCCAAATCTGTGGTGGAAAGCTGGCATGTAGCAGGGGAGGTGGCTGGCTGTGAAGCTGAAGCGTGCTGGTGTGACCTCCACAGTTGGAAGACCTCTGCTCTAAGAATTAAGGATGTGACTCAGGTCTTTTTCAGTTAAATTGGTGTGTCAGGGATTATTTAAAGAAATAAAAGTTCTTGTCTTCCTTTATTTTTATTCTGTCATTTTGTAGTGCTAAATTATCTATTTTCTTGTTGGCTGGCTTGTTTTTAGCATTGTTTTGTAAGGATCACGTGTGAATTTCCTTTGCGTTTCTCTGCTGAAGCAGAAGTAGCGCACTGGCTCAAACATGCCGAGTGGGTTTTTACTTTTCCTGTGATGGGCTGACCTGACCACTGTTTGTACTCTCTGGAGAGAATGTTGCCTTGGATGGATAGGATGAGATGTGCAGGTTGCTACTTCAAGCTGTCAGGTTTTGGGAGCAGTACGCTTAGAAAGTTCCTGTCTGTGCTTTATGCTGACAGTCAGACTCGAGTCAGGCTGCTGCAGGAGACCTTAAAGATGTTTCAAAGGGCCTTGGGCAAAGTGGCTTTGACGGCATCAAAACCTTCTATATATATCCATGTGTAGGTTAATCGATCTAACAGCATTGCTTTGGCAGCGTTGCTGCAGTGTACTCATTGCCGTCTGGCATAAATAATACTGGTTCATCGAGGGAGGTTGTCATTGAAATGTGGTAGCACTTCTAGCCCTATCTTCCCTTTATTCTGAAAACCGTAGAAGTCCTTCTGTGCAAATCACTGGCTGGGGAGTGGTTTATTTTACCTACTTTAGAGCAGGTCTGGGTTTCCAGGAACTCAGAAGAATTACACATACAGGAGTATAACACCTAGTTTCCTGGAAAATATATCAACAGTGTGATTTCATTCCTTTTCCAAAGTCTTAGAACTCCTCTGTGATTTTTAGTTTAATTCCTGATACAATTTTTAGTCTTGTTGCAACTTGCATATAATGGTTTAATGCTTTTTTTATGCAGGTTAAGATGAGTCAGAAAAAGGAAACTACACTGTCATTTCTGTTCACACCATTCAAGTAAGTGTCTGTAAAAACTATATATATTTTATCTGATTGATTGTCTTATCACTTCAGTATTTCAGTGAGATGCAGCAACAGGAATTCCATCTTTTTTTAAATGATAGTGTTTATCTGACTATAAGACTTTGCACTAGAACTCTGCAATTAACTTCTATTTAAAAATTCTGGTTAGAAGTAGGTTTTTTTAAAAAAATCTATTCCTTACATTTAGTTTTCCATTAAGTGTTATTTGCCTGAGCTTTTTGACAATATGGCTATATATAGACTGCATGGTAATTTTCACTGATTTTTTGCTATGTTCTTTTAGCATTCCTTGGGAGATGTAAGTCTCTATAGGGTCAGGAAATACAATCTGTTCTTGTTTATATGCATATAAAAGTTGAACTAAGAATTATTTCTTCTGTGATTTAAATTCTAATGGAAAACAAATAAAACACCTTGCATCCAGAAAAAAAGCTCAAAATCTTTAGAATTTGTGCTGCCTGGTGTTATTTTTTCCAGGGCTGTGAAGGAGTCTCTGTACTGATGTGTGTATCTGTGAGCTCTGTGTTCTAGTGTATGGAGCAGTTACCGACCCGCTCGCCTTTCAGTCTTATCCGATTAAAGCTGCTTTTTCCTTTTTCTTTCCACCCCGAAAGGTTTTTGAAAGCTTTGCTGTGGGTGCACGTGATACTGTTCAGTTCAGCTTTCAGTTTGTGGAGTGCTCCGAAAACGCTTTGTCACAAAGAGCAGCTGTTTTCCTTTGGGAAATAAAACTGATGTTAATTAAGATCTTTAAATCATAGGAGCGGTTAAAAGTACTTGGATCCCTTCCTGTGAAGTACATTTAAACGCTAAATAAGACTTCTGTCTTTCTGAACAGTGATTTACTGTGTTATTTTATACCACTAGCTTCTTCAAAGGGAAAGGTTCAAGACAGCTCTGAGACACAAGTCAAGTCAGTCTTGGGCACATAATAAATGTTTTAGATCCAATTCTGATTAAGAATGACAGGTGCATTATCAAAGAATTTACTGATCAGTATGGAACAAAAATAGCATATGGAAAGGATGGTCAGTCATCTTTGATTCTGTGGGAAGACTGTTGGTTTGATTTCACAGCTCTTGTTTAAATTTTACCTTTCCCCAAGAAATAAGACCGATTCTGTAAAATAGGATGCGTTTGTCTTAATCCTAAATTTAGCTTTAAAGGAACTAAGTGTTATTGATTGCCTTATGGACTGGTGTCTTTCTTTTTTTATGATATGTTGGATTGTTTTAAGTGCAAGTGCCTGAGACATTTATCACTTTGAAAATATGACTA
Organism: Nipponia nippon; assembly: GCF_047370975.1. Classification (NCBI taxonomy): domain Eukaryota; kingdom Metazoa; phylum Chordata; class Aves; order Pelecaniformes; family Threskiornithidae; genus Nipponia; species Nipponia nippon. The sequence goes on along the minus strand of NW_028262290.1, from coordinate 90,622,154 downwards.
AAACTTGGTATGAACATGTTACTTTGTCATAGTCCGTTGCAAAAATAAATTTATTTTACTTTCTTTAGGTATTCTTAAAACTTTTCTGAATCAGATTTTGCGTTAATGGTCCTTCCAGAAAAGGTTTTTGTATGAGACCAAGATAGTTCCTTGGATGTGTGAATTACCTTACAAAAGGTGCCTATGCTTGCATGTTGTATGGGTAAAGACTTTCTTTGGTTTCTCAAGATTATACTGTTTATCTTCACTCTAGGAAGACAGAAAAAGGTTCATACCACAGATGGTCACACATTCATGCAAATACTCATCCACTGTGTTCAGGGGGGGACAGAGTTTGGCCAGATTCTAATTAGTCTTCACCACTTTCCTTGACTTTCAAAACTTGGCCCATGTCCGGGAAGCTACCAAGGGGCCTTGTCCAACCAGTTACTAATAGTTGGGATGAAGTTGTTGAACACCAACTTATTTTTAAGCAGATGAGTAACTTCCTAGTGCTCCAGCTTGCAGGAACTGAAGGAAAACCTGAGGTAGTTTTAGACATGAGCTGTCTACAGATCTGTCCCCTCCTTCACATGGAGGTGACTGTGTGAGCAGTGAACACGAGCCTGAGCAGGTTGTGATCTGATGCATTAGTGTAAGGCAACCCTCATCAGTTCTCCAAACAAATTTTGCTTGAATCAGAGTGAGACGCTGAGGGAAAGGCATGTATCCCCTTTTGCTGGCTTTACTGCGACACTGGTTTCTTGGTGGTAGATAAAAGGGTATAGAAGGGTACGGTTACTCTACCTTTTTCAGAAGTTAAAAAGGCAAAGTTGGGGATCTGTGTCTGGAGCAAGAGATCTCTTGGTATACTGTGCTATGTTTCAGAGTAATTGGTAGTGGTATGGAGATTGCATTTCTGCACAGCTATGTGCTATTTGGACTTGTCAGCCCAGGTTTAATGGCAGGTTTGCCCACTAATGTCTGTTAATCTGTGGTTGGCCTTGTCCACTGCTGCAGCTGAGTACGGTTCTGTGCTGTGTTTTCACTAGGCACTACTGTCCTTTCATTCAGACACGAATAGTTTCTTCCACCACTGTTCATTGATTTCAGTTGTTAGACAAAGGAGTTATATCCTTTTTTAATCTTCCTGGTGCCTGAAATCTGTAACTTGAAGCTCAGAAAGTGTGTGCTCCAGCATAATGCTTTATTCCTTCCTGTTTTATTGGAGGTTAGTGAAGCGTAATTCATGTCTGAAGTGCTTGGGACCATCAAGTTATGTAGAAATCGAAAATCTAAATATTTTGTTTTGGAATATTATAGATTTTATGTATATTTCAGCATCTTGACAACCTGAAAATGAACAAAGATATCTGTAAGAACTGCCTTTCTTATATTATTTAAATTAAATGCTGTAATTGAATGAAGTCTATGTAACAGAAATGTAGATATGAGTTTCAGAAGAGATCTGAATCTCAAATTTCAGATTGAGACATTCTGGTTTCAGAGAAGTTGATACAATTACTATTGAAGATGTATTTATCTTGGGGGGGGGGGGGGATACGTTCACAAATAATGTATTCCATAGAAACTACAACTTAACAAAAACCTCGGCTTAATTTTTCAGCCAGAAATAGCATTAAAAAGTTTGTTTTAATATTCTGAGGGGAAAATCCTGTTTCCGAGCTTGAATTTCAGGTATTTTATTACTGAGTGACTAGAAAACTGTTCATGACCTTCAGATGCAATGACTTAAAAACTAGTGTTTGAGTTATATGTTGAATATATTGCACCAAAAGCATTAAGCTAGTTCCTATATATGTATTACAAGCCTATTTTTACTCCTTATTTACACAATGTTGCAAACAGAGAAAGTATTTTGAATTGATATAAGGCTTCTGATTTCCACAGGGAATCTCATCCCAAGTAGAAGCGTGGTTGGCACAATGGACGGGGAATGAAGGAGGCCATTAGATGTGTGCCCTTTCCTACTTGGATCTAAATTGCATTTCTCTCTGAAATCCATCTGTCAGGTGTATAATGATGAGGAGGAGGATAAAGCTGATCATTGTGTTGTGTGATAGAAACTTCAGTAGTGTTTACTTGACCAGGTTTGAGGCAGGTTAGAATTTGGATAGCTGTATCTATTAATAGGGATGTGTCTGACTGCCAGTAATGCCATTTTCATTTTGTCAAAGTGCCTTCATCAAAGAACAAATCTGTGTAAAAGCGTATCTTGAGGCTACCTGTGGAACTGTTGAGAATACATTTCAGAAAGAGCTCAGCTGCAAGTGTCTGCTGATTCTGCAAGGCAAGGTGCACAGCCCACCCCAGGGGAATGAATGCACAGGAGCAGAACAGTGTCCCTTGCTGATATTGAATACTTGTTTAGAATGCTTATCTACAGTTCCAGTGGGATACTTGAAGGGATTTAATGTCTGAAATGAGTGTCCTTACCACTTCCTTCCACTCCTACCTTTTTTTTCCCAGCTATGAAAGACATGTTTTCAAAAACTATTTGCTTAGCGAAATCAGAGGCTTTTCTTACCAGGATTCTGAGACATAGGCACAATGCTTTTACCTTTATGTGTAAGAAAAACAGGTACCAAGATGCCAGGTGCTTTGAAGGAAGAGTGAGGACAAATCTGAAGACGGCTAACAGAGGAAAACTGATGTCCAGGATAGTGAACTATCTTATTAGCTTTCTGACGATTTGATGTACCTTAAGGCAACTGCCGAGCTGGCACAGTTCAAAGAAGAGTGTGCCAAGGGGCCAGATGCTACTGTTGTAAAAGGACTCCCAAAGCTGGCATCTCTGGGCTGTGAAAGTAATCCTACAAGGAGTAGCAGGGGGACAGTGTAGTGAGGTGAGTAGATGGGACATCAGTGTTGCACTAAAATCCTCTTAACCAATTAATGCAATTTGATTATCCCAACAGGTACAGGAGATTTAAGATACCCAGCTGTTCAGATTCTGGCGCCTCACAATAAGATGGCGGTAGTTTAAGAACCACCGTATACAAAAAACCAAGAGATGAGCAGCTGAATTATAAGTGCTTGCTTTCCACTAGCTGTGCTTTTTTGTTTAATGTCTTGAAGTTTATATCAGTAAGTTGGTTTTTTTATTGGTTTTGTTTTGTTTTTTAGCAGGAAACAGTTTAAGTATCTTATTTAAAGTCAAGTTTGTATCTTCTCATATATGAAAAATCCCATACCATCTTGATGCTACATTTATAAAGTAACTTAATTGTTTGAATACTGTATTTTAATCATCCCAAAAAAATACTTTTGTATGTATAATCAAGTTATAACTTGCATAGTTATATAGAAAGTTGCTGCATTTTTAATGCACAGTGTACAGCTATTAAATAAAAATGTGCCTCTCCCTCACCATATGAAAATGTAACTCACTCTGCCCTCCAGTATGAACTGAGATATAACTCCCTTAAACATTTGCATGGATTTGATGCAAGGAAGATCAATCATATAGACTCTCTCCACATAATTACTCATCATGGTGATAGAAAAGAAAATAGCTCTTTCGTAATGTAGAGTGTCTTTGAAGATGTACAGCAACTTCAAAGAAATGCCATATGCACAAATACCTCTCTTTTCTTCCTTTCTCTGATGACTGGAGATACAGCACTACATTGTTCCCTCTGTCTGATGGCCTTTCAAAATTTAAATAATAGATATTTCTACAAAGTTGACATTTGGAACAAAGTGAAACAAGCGATTTCTCCTCCACCATTAAGTGGGGTAGGGCTCCCTTAAGATGTCAGTAAACATAGTACATCCTTTGAAGCATCCTGTTCTTATTTTGTTTAGATGAATGGCATTTATCTCAATAAATGGTAGTATGCGAGGTATTTGTGATACATGCATTGCAAGAGCAAACATTAAGGTTTGAATGTCGGGAGCAAAGAGTGAAGCTATTGCAGTAGGGAAGGGTATTTGCAACAGTGGTTACTCTCCCTGTCCATTTGTCTGAATACTTTGTGTCTCCAGAGGAACTTTGATTTAGCAGAGGCACTGATTTATCTGGGAGACATTTCAGCTCCTTTATGCTGTGGTCAAGAATGAGGGACAGCAGCTTCTGTCAACTTCTAGTGAACCCTGGAAAGGCAGCCAGCTTTTTCCTTTCTCTACTTTGTCCCCACTGTGTTACCAGGTAGGAGTCTAGGCATCAGGCTGCTTCTGGGGCAGCTGGTACAAGCAGGCCAGCGTGGGCATCTTTAGCCTGTTGGTGTCGGGGAGGCAGACTGACAGCCCTCTCCCCTCCACCCTTGGCTTCCAGAACCTGTGTATATACATGTGAACAAAAAATAGACATGCAGTGCTGTAGAGACAAAAGTGCTCAAATGGAAATAATGGCTTCATATTATTTTTTTTAAAAAAACTGATTGAATAGTAGATGTATTATCTCTTTAGGGAGAAATCAATGCCTGCACTATAAAATGCCTGTTCTTTGGCAAAAACGTCAGCTTCTCTTTCAGTGAATGGGCTGTGTCTGAAGCACTCTGTTAAACGCTGCTCAGGGAGGATGCAATCCTCTTAGAAAGCAGGCATCCTGCTGGTCTCAAGTTTCAGCAGTGCACTCAGGAGCTTTTAGTTTGTACATGAAAAGCTTACTGGCAGCAGCTTCTGCGCAGGAGGACCAGGCATAATTGGATTTACTATCAAGTAGGAAGTAGGTAAGGTCTTTAGAAGGAGCTAAGAGGCTAATGTATAAGATAAAATATCACAAGATTTATGTATATTTCTCTGTTTCCTTGCATAAATCCCTTTGTCCTTTTCTTGTAACTTGTGAGGCTTCATGCAGTAAGCGTGAGGGAGGGTGTAGAGGCAGGTGGTGGGATGGGATGGGCAGAGGATGTTCTGCACTGGGGCATGTGGTAAGAGAGACAGTGCAGGGCTCTTTCTGGATCTCAATAAGAAAGGCCTGATAACAAATAGCTTAATAAAATAGCTGTTTTAATAAGCTAAAACAAAATGAAGCATATAGATAGCAAGTAAATTGTACATCCCTTCAGATGCTGGGTACCCTGCATTTGTGCAGCATCAGACGGAGCCCGGATGGGTTTTCCCATGGTGCTGCACAGATCCTGTCTGTGGAGAGGTTCCCTCTTTTTGGTCATTCAAGCTATTATATGATTTTCTTGCAAGAAATCAACTCTAGTAATCATTTCTACTGTCAAGCAGAATGGAGGTTCCCATGAGAACTTCTTGCTGCACTTCTAGATAAATATGAGGACAGGCAGGCAGCGTGATCACCAGTAGGGAGTGGGAGCTGCCTGCAGGCTCCTCGGTTGCTACAAGCTGGCTGGGTTTGTCCTGCGGCCAGGGATTTGTGCAACACAGCCTGAAGTCACGCTGGACAGGCAGCACAGGCCTGAGCCTACTCAGGTTCACTGTTACGTGGATCACCGGCTCCTTCATGTACGATGGTCTCCTGGTCAGGATTAGTACGGGGGGCCTGCCCAAACCTGTGTTTTGGAAGCCATGGCGCCCTGCTATTAGGTACCTGCCCAAACATAGCACATGCTGCCTGCTCTGGATGCAACTGGTTGGAAAATGGTTGCTGCAGTTTAGGTTTGGCATGTAGGATCAGGGAGCAGAAGAGGACCCGTGGCACAACGCTACATATCCACAACACTGCAGATATCTAGATCCAGCTTGGTGTATGACATAAGTTATCATACATTTTGCAGAAGCAAGGGCTGACTTGCTGCATAGGTAGGGTGTTGTTATTTAGAGTCAGCACGTGTCCCCTGCAGTACTGAAATTGCAGAGACTAAAAACGGTGCATTTCCCTTCCTGCAAAGATCTTCATCTTCCTTGTTAAGCCGTTTCCCTTCTCAAGGCTGCTGCATCATGTCCTTCTGCCTCTTCAGGCAAAACCCCTGCCCCTGCTAGATCCCTGCATCCAGCTTCTCTGTTCGGCTTTGAGCAGGCCGGAGGGACCGCTTCAGAGCGTGGCCTCCTCCCTCCTGGCCTCTGGTTGTCCGCAGCTCTCGCCGTAGTAGTTTGCATGCAAAAATCTGCTGTGTGCAGCCCAGTTATCTTAATTGTTTCTCTCTGTTCAGTGAATTGGCAGCTGGCAGGTAGCTTGCCGGCTCCTTTTTCTCTCATCTCTGCTATCTAAAGGATTTACATAAATATCCTAAGGCACTTTGCTGTTGAATATGCAAATATACTACATCAGGGATGCTGATTTGTGGAAATTAAAAGGCTATTTTAATTCCTAGGACTTGACAGTCCAGGATTAGACCATTAGCAGTCAGACCACTTCCTGCGTTTTCTCTGATGTCCTGCTGTTTCCTCCTTTGCATGTTTGCAAATCTGAATACAAAAACATACGTGTACTGGTAGGTTTTTGCAATATGTGAGTAAAGATGGTTTTTGCGATCTTTGGCCTGTGGAAGTGTGTGTCCCCTCCCTTCATTTCTTTATGCTTTAAAGAACAAAAACCTCAGAACTTAAAACAGGAGCCTGTTATTGACTTTCTTACTCCTTTTCTTTCTTTTGGAGTGCCTGATGCATGCAGCGGTGCTTTTTAATGCTGCTTAAAAGTAAAAAGGTTGCAAAGGTAACTGAGTACAAAGCTACAGCTGGACTGACTGATTTACAATCTAACACAGTAGTCAGATAATCCAGAAACACAAAAACCCCCTTGAAACGTAGACACTCCAAGACTGAAACTCCTGGTAGCAGAACAGCAGGAGAAAAGAGAGTAGATGAAGTCAGGAAAGGGAATATTGAGGGTCCTGGGCTTTAAACATCTGTAATAAACCATTTAGTGTAGGTTTATGTGGAGTACCTTTTCTTTAAAAAAGCACAGCTTTAGCACACTAAAAACATTGCTGTATTTTTTTTTATCTGTAAACTATGTGCATCTTGCTTCTGAATTATGAAAATAAAGTTTTGTAGGACTTGCCTGTTTTAGTAGCTTACCTGAAAATATTTTAGTAAACAGTTAAAATTGAGGCCATCTAAACAGATTAAAGATCACTGAGTTACCCACCAAATCATTTGATCTTTGAAACTTCACTCTTTGATGAAAACCAAAACATATGCAAAGGACTGTCTTTGGCAGATACAGTAAAACAATTCTTTCTCTTCAGTAGACACATCTAAAGAACTGGAATTGAACACATTTTAAAAATGGGAAAAATCGGCTTCTGGCTATTAAAATCCGTGTAAATATGTAATTTGGTAAAGTCCATAGAACCGTAATGCATTTTTTTCCTGATCATTGCCCCTAGTAGCATCGTGTACTCTGTACTGCACAGCAAGTTCAACAGAAAGTAAACATCATGGTTCCAGACTTCGATTTTTGAAATATTTATTTGGTCGATTTTTCCACGTTTTGCTGAATGAACTAATGACTTTGCATCGCTTGCCATTCACTTTCTTTCTGATGATTCTCTGCTGTTGATGGAGAAGTGGAAAGGTTCTATATTGTGCATTTCATTCTGCTCCTACAAGGCTATGCACCATACCTTCAAAAGAAACGATAAAACAATGAAGTTAGGCTAGTTTATGATTTCTCTATCATTAATATCAAATCTCTGCACTCATGGGTTGCTAACCGGTGTGAATTTGATGTGGAGCAGGCATAAGCATGCAATCATATTTCTGCTAAATTAATAGTGTTCAGTGCAACATCTGTGTCTCTACTTTCCCATTACCCGCCTGCTGCTTTCTGAGGTGCTGTCTCTGTTGCACGGTGGGAACGTTTGAAGGCAGCTCTCATGGGAGACTGGCTTTGTTTGTGAAACCTGTTGCTACTCTGAAAAAGGGTTTGAAAAAAGTGTTGTTCAATTATTTGTATAACTTTTGAATAGCAGCCCTGCAAAAACATCAGGCCAGTCTTACATCTGTACTTTCAAGATGCCATTTTGCCAGCAGCGGTGATGTGGATCAAAGCAGTAATAGTGGGTCCTATAAGTACTACTTCAGCTGATTGCAGAATTGCTGGACTGGAAGCGATCTTTGCTCCTTAGTATGGCCCTCTCGCAGAGGGATGGGTGGCAAACGGAGTTTGAACATGTTCAGCTGCTTCTGTTGCTGGCAGTTTTCCCCCGTGGTGAGAGCAGAGAGGCACTGGCGCCTGCCCCCCTCAGTGCCCTCCCTGCAGGAGGGCAGGGGTGGGCGGCAGAGGCCTGGGCTGCTTGGTGGGGTGGTGCCAGTGGAAGAGCTTCATGGCGAGATGGGCAATGTTAACTCGTGGGATTTCTTTCAAGTTGCAAGTTACCAAGATGCCATGGATCATCTTTCTGGAGAAGAGAACAAGAACCTGTGGCTGCTCTGCCTTTTGGCAGAAGAGGTCGCTGGAGTTGTTTGGACAGTGGCAGGCTGATGCCTCTTTCACTGCCAACCGTTTTGAAGTTAGAAATATCATAGCAAAGGAAGTGGGAAGGTCTGCCTTTCTGCCTTATGTGGTGTTCGGGAGAAGCTGACCCATACAAAATCCTAGCAGGCTTTATTCAGATGGCCTTGCCCTGCCTTGTTGTGGCTATCATGAGGTTCAAGGTATGTATATCCTTATCCTCTAGCTTGTTCAGTTTTGAATGAACAGGAGGAGTTGGTCCTTTTCTCCTTATCTCCCAACAGCCAATATGAAAATTCAGAAGTCTCAAGTCTGCTGAGCAGCTGCTGCTGATTTGCTGCTGCTGGTGGATATGGGTCATAGAAACGTGATCACTACGTCTTCTGCAAATCTTGCTGCTCTCAGAGGGGTATGGGATGCACAGTTTTGTTTTGTTTTTCTAGTGGAGAGTATGAAAAGGCAGTGATAGAATGGTGTAGATGTGCATGAGCTGACAATGGTCAGGTACATGGAGTTTATGTTAAAGAGATTATTGAGTCCTCCTGCAAGAAAGTAAGTTCTCAAGCGCGAGTAGTCTATCATTTTTACATACAGGGATGTGTGTGTGTGTAGAGCAAAGCAGCTGAAAAAAATTTATTTTCATCTGACAGTGAGCTAGGCAAAGATCTCAGCCTTTCTCTTTGTACGTTGCATCTGCAAGTCTGTGACGCTTCCTTGACTTTCATTATTAAATCTGCAGCATTTTAAGTGTTAAACTACTATAGATCCTAAGGGGTTACTTTTTATAGTAGAATTCTGGAAAACTTAGTATACAATAAAATGACTATAAATCACTACCCAAATAACCAAGCATAATAAAATTAACAAACTAGCAGTGGTGGATACAGATGTATTTGCAAGACATCTTCTGTTCCAAGATTTTTATGTCATTATTTGACTGCAGCATGCTACCTGTGCCGTTGGGGATGGTAACTTCTGTAGTGTGATGATAAACAAGACTCATTGACCAAAGAGAGGTCCCCTTGACATTGCTATGGTGAACGTACTTCATCACAGTCTTGTTAGGGCTGTCAAATAGCTTATATGAAGCGTGAATGAAGTGTTGGACAGACTAATTTTGTCAGGTATGCTTATGACAACAGTAGCTAACACCTCAGAAGGGATAGTTTACAAGCACTTGCACAATTAGCCCAATAGTTTTGTTTCAGAATTAATTACGTTTATTCATGGATGAACCTGTGACTTGTGTCTGGAACTAGAAGGTTAATCTCTGATAGCCATTGTGAAAAACAAAATTACTCTTCTAGAACCACCATCATTTCCTGTGAAGAAGGTAATCGTAAGTCTTTAGAGTCCTGATGATATTGTGAATGCATATGTTTATAATATAAGTGACCATAGAGTTCTTGGTTTTTCTTTTTACGTTTAACTTCAGAGTACTACACTATACAGCCTGTTTTACAATACTTTCAAGACAAGAACAGGAGGACAGAGTTGAGTCCACTGACTGAATTCTCTGTGTGTGTTTGTTAATTAATAGGACAGGTATTTTTGTGTTATGGAAAAAGACTTTTGATTTTACTAGTCAAGACTATTCATCTTCAATTTGGTAGAATTGGATTTTGGTGATGGGTAGCTGGGAAGAGCGTATGCGCATATAACAGTTTTCTTTATAGAGTTCGGAATCTTTCTAATAATGATCAGTAAATTCACTTCATTAATATTAATTGCATGGATGTGTGCATTAAGTGACCTTGAGAATACGTTGGCATACTAGTAGTGCCTCTGGCATGTTACATACTAAAACACAGGGAAATAACTGATCAGTTTATTCTTTTCTAACACTATCTGTCTCTTATTCAAAACCTTTTAAATAGTTTAAGTTAAAATTAAGTGGTGCTAAGAATAGTTCAAGCTGTAACTTCTCAGATTTAAATTTTCTTTGTGGTTTTGTTGTTTGATGAGTCTTGTAGGTTTTACAGAACCATCATTTCTAAAGTTCTTTCTATAGGCAACTTTCCACTTCTGTTCATGGCTCAGCTTTGCCTCTGTACGCTTTCTGCTACATCTTGCAAGGGGCTCCTTTTAAATCTCCCATCTACTTTGTCAGCTTTAGGAAGTGAATCAGGGTCCTCAATGGATGATAAACTGCCTATGGTGAGCTGCATCCATTCCTGAACCAAGAAATAATCAGCATATTTGATAACTCTTCTTTCTAGTCTGGTGTGAGATGCAAAATTTCTCTAATCCCTTCTTCGAGCTTTTGCGTAATATGGAGGCAAAATACATCTAAGATGACACTCAAACCTTGCATTCAGAGCGAAACTCGCATTTTGATACAGTTACATATGAACAGCCCTTAGTTTCTGGTGGAATTCATAAACTTTACAAAAACAGTCTGTAGACAATTGTAAATTCAGCATCTTGAAAAGCATGCATATGGAAGTCAGGTAAAATATGTGGTATGATGTTAGCTATTGAAAATTAACAATGCACCTGCTAATGGTAACCCCATTTGACAAAATAATTACCTTCTGCATTTGACTTACTGAAGCTTTACTGTTTAAAAAACCCATTTATTCTGTTACACCATCCATGTATAGAGATCCCAGATGCTGTCATCTAAGAAGGAATAGGTAACGACTATTGTTCATTAATAATAAAGTGATTCATTGAGAATAAAAAGATAATTAAGGGGTTTGTAGTTAAGTGACTAGAGATATAAAGTGAAAGATAAAAATAAGGCTTTTTTAGCTTATTAAAAATTTGCATTGAATACGACAAGGATAAAATCCACAGAAAATGGTATGTGTTAAACAAAAAAAAAAATGAGACAGCGAACATAGGAACATCTTGGATGTATTTAAGTCCTAAATAAAGCTGTTTAATATTTATTCCAGATTTTTTAAAATCCTTACCTAAAAGCTAAGATACTTTTTTTCCTTCCTATTAATCTCCACACATGATGAAAAATCCCAACTTGGTTTGATGTTTTGCTCCCTTTTCCCTGCCAAAAAACTTAACAAAACTTGAGGGTTACGGATTTCCTTGAGGCGATACTTGGGTCTGGTTCACCCACTTGAAGAATAGATTCTGACTTGAGTCATCATCAGCCTTGGTGCCCACTTGCTGGCTGCATGCTGGTAGCCCTCGGCCTGCGCAGTTGTAAGGTTGGCTTTCATAGGGACATGTCTTGAAGGTGCAGGAGCAGCCAACATTGACTCTGTTATTTTTCAGCTGTTCTCTAAAATCCTCTGTTCTCCCCCTGAAGTTAAGGTGATCAAACACTTACCATCACCTTGTTGTCATCTTTTCCTCCCTTCTTCCTTTTTCACAGGACTTCTCTCTTCCTACCTATTTATAGATACCATACTTTGGTTCTTTTCTAGATGGAAGAGAGTCAAACATTTTTTAAATACAGTTATTTCATTTATTCTTCTCAAAAGTGAGATACATTGCTGTTGCTATTATCCAATGTGTTTTAGAAGACTCCTGCACAATACTGCTGTGCTTTCAACTCAACGGAACAGTATCATAATATAGCAGGATGTTATTAGTAATAAAAATTCAGATTGTTCAGGCACAGAATCCTTTTAATATGTTTCAGGGCTCAAGACATGATATGTATGCATTGTTGATGATGTGCCCGCTGCTTCTGGGTGGCAGGCAGAAGTGGTTCCCAAGTGTTTGATGGGAGCTGCGGGAATGAGCGTTCCCATGCAGTAATTGCGCGAGATCAAGACCTGTCCCTTTGGTTCAGCTGAGTGACCACACAGGTGATTGCTGCCGATTTAAACGGTAGGAGTGAGACCCCAGGGCCGGTCCTGATTTGGCACAGCCTGAAACATGAAGTTGGTGGTTGTGCATGAGGCACGTGAAGGAGCACGTGCGAGGGAGGGAGGTGTGCAACTGGGCCATCGTGTGCTGGGGATGCTGAGGAGATGACGCTGTGCCGCAGCAGCGTCATGGAAGGCGTGAAGGAAAACTGCTGTATGCGTTCATCAGCTGTCAGAAAGTTGTGACCCGTGATAGTTTGCCTGTGGTGCCTAGAGTGACAGTGACTGTGTTGTGGCTTATAGCTTGCCCAGGGTAAGCCCGGGATCCTCTGGCCTGCTGCCATCCTTAACTTGGGAAAAAATAATGGTACAGGAAAAAGGGCTCCTTCCCTCTTCGTTTGGTGGAGGTTGGTTGACTGGCGTGTTTCTCCATGTTGCTACTTTCTGTAAGGGAAGAATTGTACCAATTATTTAGGTTGATGATCAAATTCATTAAAATCAAAGAGATTTTTATCACTAACCTCAGTGTAGCCAGGTAACTGCGTTATCCCCTGCTCTGGGGCCTCTGCTAACGGCTCCCTGTGTAACAGGGGACAAGCTCTCATTTTTCAAAGAGAAGATTGTTAGGTATCATCTCTTGTTATTGTGGAACCTGAACAATTCGTCCTGTGCTGACAGGCTTACAAACTGCTTACAACTATCTATCAAATCAGTTAAATTGCTTAATTCTTCTGTGTGCAGTGCTTCTTGTCCAGAGCAATGGTCAATAATAATGCACAAGGGAGATAATTGTCAGCAGTATTAGGTGGGAACACCTACATAAAAGAAATGTCTCTTAATGCAAAGATCTTGCGATAAGTTAGACGGCGGCAGTGTTGACACAAGTGTGAAGATAAATGTAGAGGAATGGATTAGTTCTAATTACCTCTAATGAAGTTCAGAATATTTTGGTATGTTCCATTCCAGAGTAATTTTTTTATTACAGAGTTAATTTTTTCTGCCTCTTCCACTGCTGGTGAAAAGAAGAAATGTTAATATCTCTTTATATTGTTTTACAGACCACTTTCTGATTCTGAACAGGTCAACTTTTTAAAGAAAACAAGACTATATATTCAGCAGCAGAAGTATAATGAAGCGGTAAGTCTGTTTTTGCTATATGCCTTCTAGAAACTTTTTACAGTAACTTCTATTATATGTAAATATTTACATTTGTTTAACTTGAAATGAAACTGGGAAATAAAACTTTTTTCCTTCCTCACTTTTTACACAAATAAAATCCCACTGTAATTCTCCAGAATTTTGCATTTTGACATCAGTTCTAATGAACAATACTGACTTGCTGTATTTTTTCTCATACTTCTTAAACTGTTTGTTACCATTCCATAGTATATTAACACACAGTGTATGTTTTTATTTTCCACTGTAAAAAAGGGTGAATTGAGAGAGAAACTGAGGAATGTAGTTCATGTTCACACTTCTTAGGCTGCTAGTTGCATGAAAAAGAGTATGATGTCTTGCTCCATCATAGATCCTGCTTTGTTTTGTTCTTTTATCTGAACCAGCTGCTCTTGTTTTTAATTTCACATTTCTGTTTGTCAGAGACTGAGAGCCATATGTGGAGTCATTCTGTCCTTCCCAGTTCTGGCATTACTTTCCTAAGCGTTTGCTACCACTCACTGTGTGACAGGGTACTTGATGGGTGCAGTTCACCAGTGCCTGTATTCTGACATTCACAGAAATAATTTGTAGACCTAAATGATACAAAGAAATCTTTCATTTTAAGAGATTTAGTTTGGTCATCGACTTTTGTGTTAAAAAATACATGAAAAAGTTGAATATGTAAGATTACATTTAACCTGCCATATGCATGGAAGAGTAATTCCGTTATGTGTTAGGGTTCAGCTCTTCTTTTTTCCTAATGTGTTTTTCAGGGTAATAAATTACTATTTTATGCACAGGACAGCTACATCTATTTTATACCTCGTGCCTTTTTATTCACCTCATTGTAAATTGGAAATAGCTCAGTTTTAAATCAATGGCTATATTTTGCTGTGGGAGCAGGTTTTCTGTTTGGTTTCCTAATACTACTACTTGGCTGTCACACATTTGCTTATAGGAGACATTTTATACATTTCCGCAGTAGAACCTGAGAGTTTGTGGTGTTGGTTATATATAAATTTTACCCCTTGTTCACTGGAGTGCCCCATGTGTTGAAGTTCACTCTTGATCACTAACACATCAGGCTTGTACCTGTGCCCTGGTTATCCTCAGCTTCCTATATCGCAGTGCCGAAAGGTCAGTGCGTTATCAGCTGCTGGGGTATAGATGATTCTTTGCCACCTCAACTCTACAGCTCTTTGCATTGCAAACATGCATTCATAATTGTATCCTCAGGAATGACGTGATTTTGTGTGAGTTTGCCCATTGGCAGACTTGTGATCTCTTCAGTAGTTGACATACCTTTTTCTGTTGATTGTTGCTGTTAAGTCCCAACTGGATACCTGGATATATAAAGGAACATGGTCATGTACGCTCTTCCTTACAGATCTTTTAATCACCAGATAATCCTCTGTGACCACAGATTACACAGCTGAGCTTCCCATCTTTGGGTGAATCACAGGGGTCAGCACAGCTCCATGTAAGGAGTGACACTCATGGTGGGAAAAACCACTGTTTTTATCATGGTGTTTCCCCAGTGGAGGTACTGAGTAAGGGGACCTGCGATTAGGCTGGGTACAACCCTTCTTGTGTCCAAATGATTTGGATCCTGAGAGCCCCAAGCAGCTGCTTTGAGAATGAAACCGGGGCTCCAGTTCAGTCTCTGAATTCACCTCTGGTGCTTAGGCAAAGTGCTGGGAGTATCAGGTACTACTGAAGTGGAGGACATCAAACCCCAGGAAAGGGGTATTTCAGACTGTGGAGAAGTGACCATGTTTCAGCTACATCCATAATCTTCCTCCTACGTAACTTCAGAAGCAAGTGACTGGTTTTCTTTGGGGGTCACTTATAGTGGAATATCTATATGGTCAAATGCTCATGGGAACAACAGGTGGCATGCTTGGTGTAGTAGGTGGGGTTCAAGGTGTGCTATCTGTGTAGCTTTCACCGTGGGACCACTGTCGTGGCCGGGGGGATGGTGAAGGAGCCAAATGATGGTTGACTTTATGTCCAACAGGAGTCCAAAGCAGTGTGTGAGCTCCAGTTGCTGTCAGTTAGGTCAATTTGTGGAATGGAGCTTACACTATTCTAAACCGTTGCTTACATGTTTTGTCTGCCTCTAGGTATCTCTGTGCAAAACGCTGATTAACCTTGCTTTGGAAGGCTTGTCTTACTACCATACTTACGATAGATTATTCCTGGGTCTAAGTATTGCAGTGGGTTTTGTGGGCTGGACGACTTACGTGATTTTGGTGATTATCAAGACCCATACCAATTTGACCAAGACTGTCCAGACTAACAATAAGGTAGGTCGGAAACATGCAGTGACTTTTTCTATCAGTTCTCAGCATTATGTGTATGCTCATTCTCTGTGCGAGAGACCAAATTGCACACCTTCCGCTTCTTTTGACTACGTGTGGAAACTGGCAAGCTGTGGAGTTTTCTAGCTACTGTAATCCTGCAGTGTTACTGTTTGGTCCATTTATTAGGATCAGTATTCCTAAGCCGTGGAAGTCTGAGTATGCAATACTGTACTTTCTCAGTTTCTTCCTTCCTACAGCTGTGCATTTTACTAGATGCTAATGCAAGTGTAAGCAAACGTAGTGATTTAAAACTATTAGAGGGTCTGTCTTTAACCAGAAGTCAATTTTCAGCATTAATTGTAGTAAAATCAGCACTCTGTTGTAATAATATTTGCTTGGAAGAATACAGACTTCAGGGTTCCATTTTGATTTTTATTCTTTACTGTACGGCCAAAAAAAAATTAGCATGTAAATTATTCTATTCCTGTCCTCTTTGGCAATGTGAAATCAGTTTTCAGAAGCTGTGCAGTCCAATCATGGTGCTTTTAAAATGTATAACCTGTTTTAATAGAAAGGTGAACTGTGGTTTCACAGATTGGCTTGCTCTCTTGCTCTTTGTGATTTGCAAGGGTGCAGCAGAAGACATCAAAGATGAAGGGAGCTCTTTTTGACAAGATTATTATGGTTTGATTTTTCACAAAGTACAAAATCCTAAGAAATTCATTTACTTTCAGTCATTCGTCAGGAAAAGAGATACTTCAAAAAGGTGAACAGGCAAAAAGTTAGCATGTCATTAGACAAGAATTAAAGCCTTGGGGTGTGGGGGGGAATCTCCCGAACTTCAGGAATTTCTTTCAGAATAAAAGGAATTGTTTCATTTGGTAATGTAAATGAGAATGAGCATGAGCACTCACTTAGCATCTTTACTGCCTTCAATATATTACTCGGAGAAAATTCCTATCATGCTGTCTTGAGGTTTTTACTACTGGCTGAAATGAGATAGTCTTGGCCTTTAATGAAAATGATCAAACAAAATTGAAATGGAAAATATTCATAAGTGCTGTACTGCATGATTTAGGTTTTCTTTCATCAAATAACTGAGAAGAAATAATCCAAGATGCATGTTATGTTAGATATGAACAAAATAATTACAATAAATAGACTGAATATTGGGTATATTAATAACTACATTAAGCAAAAACTTCACATTTTTAGTTGACATAAGATTTTCATTTGGTATATTGATTTTACTTGTTGAAGATGAATTTTATGCTAGTGACACTGGTATAAGAAAATTAGATTTCTTGAGTTCTTTGTCTATAGAATTTTTCATTCCCCAGTTTTAGTAAGAGGCCCTTTTCTGTAGAAACCTTTTTTAGTGTTCCTAAATACTTTGGGAGTCACAGTGTGGGGCTACTGCTTCATATATGGAAGTTATTTAGTTTATAGCTAATATTGGAGCTACTTAAAGAATTTTGCTGAGAAACTAGTCTATCATTGACAAATAGTCTTCTGCAAAGCACAGCCTTATAAAATCTGAAAGGAGCCTCTGAATAATGAAACTGCATATCCTATATATATATCATCTTTAACAGTTTTTGGCTTCTTACGCTCCATGTGAAAAAACTTCTTTTCTTTTAGAGTAGTGTTGTTTTGCTTAGCGAGAAGCCTAGCCTTTTAATCTGTTTTTAAACATCCACAAGAAAATGCAAATCTGGTTTCCATTTTCAATGCATGACCAACTATATTGGACTCTATAATATTTATGTCTCTATATGGAATAAAATGTTGATTGTGTGTGTTTAATCATTCAGTGATAAATTATATTGTGTCCATATCATATCTATACATATTCATTCTGTCTATATGTCAGCAAATGCAAAATTTAAAACTACTAAATTGCATTAGGTCAGCTTTATATATGACATTTTTTCTTACTTTAATGGCATATCTTAGCAGAAATTCTATCTTAAAAATCATCTAGAACTGGCATTTGCTGTCAGTTTAGATCGAGGCAGTTGTATGTCAGTTACGGGGGGGGGGGGGAGGGGGGGGCAGAAAAAATGCTAACGCATTTCCGTGAACTGCTAATTGAATGTCTTTTCTTCTCAGCATATTTAACATAGTCGCGTATCTGTCTGCATAACTCATTCAAAAAAACTGGCATTTGTGTAGAAGAAAACAGTGTCTTCAGTCATTGCCTACACAATACACTAAAGACTGCTCAGTCACTAAAGCTGCCTTTGCTATGTCAAGTTGCAATACATAAAGATAAAATTGTTTATTTAAAACTTGTACATAATCTTCCCTTACCACTAATCCTTCTGATATCTGAATGTCCCTAAATAAGGAAGAGTAGTTCAATGGCCAGGTAAAAGGTAGATGCAGGGTGATTGTTTAAATGCTTCTCCTTGCACAAACAAGAGATTGCTGCTACCTGATGATTAAGGGCTAGCCTACCTGTCTGCGATTACCCATTTAAAAAAATTTCCTTTCTCTCTTTGGTGCTCCTCCCTACACCTCTCTCAGTCCGAGAATGTGTTTCGTTGAGTACATGGTAAGGAGAATGTTCTAATCTCTTATCTTAATTTTTTTTCTTTTTTTTTTTTTTTTTTTTTTTTTTTTAGAAAAGCCCAAAGCTGGCATTGTAGGTTAGGGTTAAATATAATAACAGGTCTAGCTATGCTAGGAACCTTTTAGTGCCCTGTGACTCTAGTCCTCTGTTGTATTTTGAAATTGTAGGTTCTTTGAGTAAGGCCATCTCTCCTGTGGAAGGCTGGTCACAAACCTCCTTCAGTAGCTGTCCCTAGATCCTGAAGAGTTGGATTTTTTTCCAGTAGGATTTAATGCTTTATATTTTAATTTAATTAGTTCTCTTACAAATGTCCCAAGCAGGAGGAGGAAGCATGTGCTGATGGAATTTTCATTAAATGTTTTGACCGTAATGCTGTGAACTTGAACTCAAAAGGTTATGCTCCAGGTCTGTTTTTAGAATCTAAATTTAAGAGAGTTCTTTTTTCCAAGACCCTTAGCATCTCTGACTTCCAATGGATTTCAAGTATCCGTTGAACATAAATAACATTGCATACATTGGGCTTCCAGATTTCACAGATGTGCCTTGCCTGTGCAGATTTTACTGCAGACCTTATATAGAGATGTAATTAGAATTAGATCTTCAAATCTCATTGTTGTTTTTTCTCATCTGGCTGGAAACAGCATCCAGAGTTGTAGACATAGACACAAGGCAGCTTGAGTGGCTGTGTTAAAATAACATTTGCTTTACTGTGTAACTAACAAATGGAAAATAGTGTGTCGTTTAAAACATTTTATTGCTGTTTCAGGAATGTTTGTCCAACCATTTGTTTTTCAGGAATCTACTGTTCTCTTCTACGGTTTTGCCTTTGTTGGAATGATAATAGCTTTTTTCCTGTTGATTCAAACATGTCCTTGGACATATTATGTATACTGTCTCTTGCCAGTACCAGTATGGTATGCAGTTGTGAGAGAGTAAGTAAAGAATACATTTTACAAAGAATGTTTTATAAAACCAGGTCTGTGCTTCCTTTTTGTTGATGATTAAATTTTTCCCATAAGTTTGGGAGAAAGTTAGATATAATTTTATTAAACTTCCTGAAATGCTTCCTGAGCATTCCAGAGGACTCTGGTTTATTTTTTCACTTGACATATAGAGTAGTTTACAAACAGACTGATACAGCTGCCAATTCTAGAAGATATCTTTTCTATTAGCAAAAACAAATTAATGTCTTTCCAAGTCAAAATGTTTTTAGCACTCTTGTAACTGTAGCAAAAGGGTGCTAAAATCTTGGGGAAATACCTGTAGCAGCTGACTTCTTTTGTAAATTGGGACGGGTTGTTTCTTTTCTTCAGTAATTTTGAAATAGTCTGATCCTGCAAAGTGTCAAGTATGCTGAACTCCAGCTGTTCTTGGAGTACATGTGCTAGTCATGTTGAGGATTGTGCTCTGATATGAAACAAGCTCGTCTGTTTGGGTCTCCTTTTGCTCCAAATCCAAAAATACTTGTTACCTTCTGATTTGTATTACTTACCTAATCTACTGGCAATTCTGTAGATACCAACTCAGTATTATTCAGAGAAAATGAGACCCAACTGCAGTTAGATAATGAGATGCTTCATAAAACACTGGAAAAGCTACATGGGGATTTTTTTCTCTCTCTAAAGCAGCCGGTCACAAGTGGTGTTCCCCAGGGATCAGTATTGGGGCCAGTTCTGTTTAATATTTTTATCGATGGCCTGGATGAGGGCATTGAGTGTACCCTCAGTAAGTTTGCAGGCAACACTGAGTTGGGCGGGAGTGTTGATCTGCTGGAAGGTAGGAAGGCCCTGCAGAGGGATCTGGACAGGCTGGATCCATGGGCCGAGGCCAACTGTATGAGGTTCAACAAGGCTCAGTGCCGGGTCCTGCACTTTGGTCACAACAACCCCATGCAACGCTACAGGCTGGGGGAGGAGTGGCTGGGGAGCTGCCTGGCAGAAAAGGACCTGGGGGTGTTGGTTGACAGCCGGCTGAACATGAACCACCAGTGTGCTCAGGTGGCCAAGAAGGCCAATGGCATCCTGGCTTGTATCAGGAATAGTGTGGCTAGCAGGTCCCCCTGTACTTGGCACTGGTGAGGCTGCACCTCGAGTACTGTGTTCAGTTTTGGGCCCCTCACTACAAGAAGGACATGGAGGTGCTGGAGCGTGTCCAGAGGAGGGCAATGAAGTTGGTGAAGGGTCTAGAGCACAAGTCGTATGAGCAGCGGCTGAGGGAGCTGGGGTTGTTTAGCCTGGAGAAGAGGAGGCTGAGGGGAGACCTTATTGCTCTCTGCAACTACCTGAAAGGAGGTTGTAGCGAGGTGGGGGTCAGTCTCTTCTCCCAAGTAACAAGCGATGGCACAAGAGGAAACGGCCTCAAGTTGCGCCAGGGGAGGTTTAGATTGGATATCGGGAAAAACTTCTTCACCGAAAGGGCACTGGAACAGGCTGCCCGGGGAAGTGGTTGTGTCCCCATCCCTAGAGGTATTTAAAAGACTTGTAGATGTGGTGCTTAGGGACATGGTTTAGTGGTGGACTTGGCAGAGCTAGGCTAACGGTTGGACTTGATGATTTTAAAGGTCTTTTCCAACCTAAGTGATTCTATGATTCTGTGAATGTTTCATCAGTTATGATGGACATTAAGCACAGCATAACCAAAAATGTTCATAAACTCAGACTCGATTTGGATAAATAATAATCTGAAGCTTGTCCAAATACTGGCAAAGATGTGCCAGAAGTGAGAGGGGGAAAAAGCTGAAGGGTTTTACTGTAGATTTTATATCAAGTAAAAACAGGCAGAAGGAGCCTCAGGCCATCACCCGCTCTGATTCTAAACAGCAGGCAGGATCAGCCATACCTGAAACATTTCTTGTGCTCTGACCCCCTCCCCACTCTTCAGAGGTAAAACCCTATATTATTTCTTTTTTTAAAAAATAATGATTATCTTGTTCCGTCATTTTGAACAGACTTCCTGTTATTCAAGACCTTGCCGCAAATCTCTTGTCACATCATATACGTCAGTCTATAGGATTCCTCTTGGTTTGTGCACTGGGAATTGAAATACTAGTAAGTATTTTACCCATATGTATCAACAGGGTATCTCATTGCTAGCATTCTACCTCTTTGAGGAATTGTAAGTTTTATTAATGTGCTTGGTTTTCAGTCTTCTGTTGGATTTTTTTTTTTTTATTAGGTCTTCAGCTTTTTCTACCGCTCAACGCTTACTATTGGTCTTCTTGTCTTTGCTGGCTGGCCAGTGATCACACAGCTGTGGGTTCAAGCAAAGGTACGGTATTGCTTTGCTTAAAAAGAGCATTTTACATGGCTAATGGCTGATTGCATCTTAGGATGTTGGGACTGGTCTCTTTGGAATGCATCTTTAGATTCTTGTTCAGTTATGCTCTTATTCTGATCTCTGTCATGAGCAGCATGTAGCAAGGCAAGGGAGTTTAATATGATCTGGGTAGGTCTCTTATAAGTATAAGATAAGTAATAAGATGCTTAAGAATTTCAGGGTATCTGTGAGTTAGCTATCAGTTTTCCGTTAATGATAACTAAAAAATGTTTGCCTTAAAATCATATGAAACACACATGATTTATCTAATTGTCACAATGACAAAAGCATTGAGATGCATGATTGGTAAAAGTGCCACCATTTAAGTAATATGATAATTTATTGAAAAAAAAAAGATTATAACTGAAAAATGCTTGTCGATTCGTTGTTGTCTGCAATCAGCTGGCAAGCTTCATTCTGCAGAGGCAGCTTTCTGTACTGTTTTTCCCAGGAAAAAACTTTACTTCTGCAGATATGGGTGTGAAGTGGCACAACCTTTAATATAAGAGACATTTCTTCCATTAGTTTATTCTGACATCTTTTATTTCGCGGGATACTTAAAACCTAGAGTTCTGGGGTAACATTAACATTTTAATTAAAATTAAAAAAAATTGGAGTCAAATTGCTGAGTCTTGCTCTGCAAGAACTGTCAAGATGGTGGCTTGTATTTGTTTATTTACAATTTTTAAAATTGTATTTGAGTAATCAAGTAACTTGTCTTAAAGCTGGGTATACACGGAAGATGTTTTGTAGCACTGAAAATTTCCTTACGGGAACTTGAATCTAACTTCAGCTTGAAAACTTTAAGTGATATAACTCTTAATGTCTTTATTTAGAGTAAAATACCTGGGATAGGGAATCTTTTTTTTTCCTCCTAGCAAAGAGTTTAGAAAACAACTTAAGCGATTATGGTGGTTAAATCAAATGGCATTCAGATTCAAAGACTGGAAAATGTTACCATATTGCTAGAGAACAGGTGATTAGTTAGCGGCTGTAAACTTCTGACGAGATTAGTTTTGTTCCTTTCTTTCATAAGGTTACACATCAGCTTTCTGGCGACTGCAATGTATGTGAAGGCCACACTTTGAGAAAGTGCTCTTAAGTATAAGCTTAGCTTTAATTCACATTGTCTTTGATAGGATTTTGACAGCTGTGTAATTGAGATTCTTTTCTGTATTAAATTGAAGTACTGTAATACCAATGACCCTGTGCCCTTTTTTCAGTTGATGTTACTCGTGATAGAGGCAGGGTTTTTTTGCCTGTGGGAGATGCTAGTAGCTGTTAGTAGTTTGCTGAAGTATTTTTTTCTGCTTAGACAATTGTCTGTCCACATGACCTCCAAAAAAATCCCATTTGTTTTTCTTCTTTTAGACAACAGCATTGATCTGGACTCTTCTGTGTGTGCTCCTGGCAATATTTCCTTTAATGCCTGTTGTAGGAAGAGAACCAAACGTTCCTCTGGTGTAAGAATCTCATTCCTTTAAACTTTTTGTTTCCCTCTTTGATATTCAAAATTTAGGCTGACTTTTGATAGATGTGATGAATTGTATTATTGAAAGCTGGCCGAGACAGGTATTGAAATTCAGAATTTAAATAACATGATTATAGAGACCTCAATTATTCACTAATGTGAATGAGAATAGACTTTTAATTCTTTTGCCACATCCATTTGCTCTTTGTGTTATTCTGTAATTTCTTGTTGAGGGAAACATTTCTCACCATACAAAAATTTGCAAATTTTACATGAAAATAAAGGTCACCATTAAAGGAGGAGCTTTACTGCAGTGCAAACATGGTAAATAGCACTGACATGTGAATAAGAACATTTATTCAAAAGCAATTTACTTTGACAGCATCTTTTTGAATTCCTCCATCTAATTTTGAATAATCTGTCTTTGAATAGCACTCTCTACTTAATGAGATATTCAGGGAAATAGAACAAATAGGATAGGCACAGCTCTCTTCTTCCTTGGTGTCTCCTTTGTCTCTTCTTTTTCCACCTCTGCTTCTCTGTTCTGCATTTTCCTTTCTGGTGATTTGCATTTTTTTTTCTAGTACATCTTTGTCATGTGTCGCTCTCCTCTTGTGAGCTGCTCTTTCATCATACAAGCATTCTCTCATATCTGGATGCAATCCAGGTGGTTGGCCTGAAGGTGTTAGGCTTGTGGTATCTTTGTAGTTACTGCAGAGAGAGACTTGAATTGACCTAGACTGCAACTGGTCCTTCTGCTGTCTGGCAGAAGATACTGTACCCCCCCAGAGCGAGGGTGCCTGATCCTCAGTAAAATATGGGATTTGAGCAGTAATATATGATTGGAGATAGATAGAATTATGAGCCCAGATATTTCCAAAATTATTTACATTCTGCCTCGATATTTTTTCACTGTGATTTAAATCTATCTGTTGAAAACCCTTCTTAGTCTTGATACTTGGGCACATTAGAAATATTCAGGACAGATTTGCTTTGGCTGTATTACAACCTGTCAGCTGTAGATACCCATGTATGTATTTCTGTTGGCCCAAACTGAGGTTTTTTTATTCTTTAGAACATTTGAGCACAGCTTAGAAATCAAAATGGAATTAAATTACCTTCAGATCTTTCTTTCTTCCTGATACTTTTTTACATTCACCTTACCTAGGCTGTACATCTTCCTATTTATTCTTCTACTGAAATATTGTACCTCTGAAACAGTTTGCACCTGTCTGAATCTTGTCAAGGGAGTTTTGAATCTGAAAAGGCTTGAAGGAACAATTGAAAATATATGTGTATGTGATGCTTCAGGATATTGAAGATAAGGAGATGCTGGGAGAGAAGGTACAGGAGGGAGAAATTAGAGCGGCAGTGAGAAATAAGTGCATTTATTAAATCTGTTCTTGAGCAGTGGCACTATATGTCAGGTCAGGGGTTCTTCGGTACATTAATAAAACCTGTATGGTACGAACAGGGAGCTCCTGACTCAACTCAGTCGTAAAAAGGAAGCATACAGGAGGTGAAAGCAGGGTCAGATGACCCAGGAGGAAAACAGAGATGCTATCTGAATATGCAGGATAGGTTAGAAAAGCCAAAGCTTTCCTGGAGTTGAACCTGGTGTGGGATGTAAAGTGCAACAAGACAGCATACAGCAGCAAAAGGAAGACTAGGGAAAATGTGGCCCCACTGCTGATTGGGCTGGGGACCTGGTAAAGGACATGGAAAAGGCTGAGGCCTTCTTTTCCCTCCATCTTTACTGGTAAGACTGGCCATCAGGAACCCCAGCCTTCAGACTGCTGAGACCTGTGGGAGAGTCTGGAGCAAGGAAGACATAACCGTAGTGGAAGAGGATCAGGTTAGGGAACACTTAAACAAATTGGACTTGCACGAGTCTATCGGCCCTGATGGGATACATCCAAGAGTGCTGAGGGAGCTAGCCAATGTCACTGTGATAATCTTTGAAGAGTTGTGGCAACAGCTGGTGGGAGAGGTTCCTGAGGACTGGAAGAAGGCAGATGTTGTCACTGCTATCTTCAGGAAGGGCAAGACAGAGGATCCAGGGGACTGCAGGCCAGTCAACCTCACCTCAGTGCCTGGAAAAGTACTCAAGCAACTAATCCTGGAAGCAAACCATTTCTAAACATACGAAGGACAAGAAGGTGATTGGGAGTAGTCAGCATGAATTTATGAAGGGGAAATTATGCTTGACCAACCTGGCAGCCTTCTAAGATGAGAAGACTGGCTCAGTGAGCCAGGGGAGAGCAGTGAATGTTGTTTATTTCGACTTCAGCAAGGATTTTGGTACTGTCTCCCACAACATCCTCATACACAAACTGATGATGTACGGGTTAGATAAGTGGACAGTGAGGTGGACTGGAAACAGGCTTAACTCTCAAGTTCAAAGGATTGTAATTGGTGGCACAAAGTCCAGCTGGAGGCCAGTCACTAGTGGTGTACAGCAGGAGTTGGTACTGGGGCCAATACTGTTTTAACATCTTCATTACTGACCTAGATGATGGAACAGAATGCATCCTCTGCAAGTTTGTAGGTGATAAGGTGATACAAAACTGGGAGAAGTGGTTGATGCAGCAGATGGAAGTGCTGCCCGTCAAAGGGACCTCAAGAAGCTGGAGAAATGGGCATACAGGAAGCTTATGAAGTTCAAAAAAGGGAAGTGCAAAGCGCCGCACCTGAGTGGAAATAATTTCCGTGCACGAGGACAGGCTGGGACCAACTGGTCTGACCATGAGCCAGCAATATGCCCCTTGCAGGAAAGGCCAATGATACCCTTGGCATCACCAGGATGATGATGAGAAAGATGATTATTCCTCTCTTCTCAGCCCTGATGAGAGACATCTGAAAATGCTGTGTCCAGTTCTGGGCTCTCCAGAAAGAGAGATGTGGACATACTGGACCAGGTCCAGAGAATGGCCATTAAGAGGAATAAGGGATTAGAGCATCTGTCACAGGAGAGCGAGTGAGAGCTGGGACTGCTTATCCTAGAGGAGAAATTGAGAGAGCTGGAACTGCTTATTCTGGAGAAGAGAAGACTCAGGAGGATCTTATCAATATATATAAATACCTGTCTGGGGGAGAAGAATAAAGACAACAGACAGATTCTTCTCAGTGTCCAGTGAAGAGACGAGAAGCGGGCAAAAATTCAGGTACAGGAAATTCCATTTAAACATAAGACAAAAGCTTTCCCGCTGAGGGAGGTCAAGCACTGGAACAGGTTCCCCAGAGAGGTTGTGGAGTCTCCCATCAGTGGAAGTATTCAACACCCAGCTAGACATGGCCCTGCTGTAGTTGGCACTGCTTTGAGTAGGGAGTTGGACTAGACTGATCTCCAGAGATACCTTCCAACCTCTGTTCTATGAGTGAGTAGCCTGCAACTGTGTTCCTGTATTGGTTAAATCATTACTTGAAAATTGCTATTGAGATATGGCAATGTAGCTTGATTTTACTGAATATGAGGTATTTGTACATTTTTGGGTTATGCCTGAGAAAAAAGGCAGTGGAGTGGAGCAGTCACAAATGGACATTTTTGTCACTAGTCTCTCAGTGGAGATGCCAAGGGACAAGTGGAAGCGAGGACTGTGTGGTTTGACTACTTCCATATCAGGGTTGTAGCATGACAGAGAAATACACGCAAAAACTTCTGCTGCCTTTACAGTTCCTCTGTTTGCTTGATTGCTTAAGAGAGGCAATCAGAGGTGATATTAGTATTGATCTTTTAGTGAATCATGTCTATTATTTTGGAACAGTGTCTCAATTAGCAGATTTACTCAATAATGCTAAGCAGTATTTTTTTTTCTGTGTTTGTGTGATGAGTGACAATCTTCCTGTTAGTCTCGTTGTTGCATTTACACAAAGCTATGTATTTGATAGTAATGGTGGTGTAATTACCCTGTTAGATGACAAACCTGACAAACCTTGAAACCACTAACTTTAGATCACCGATCACTGTTCCTGTTTTATTCAAAATATTATTTGGAGGTAATCAAAAGTGCCTAAAAATAAAGGGTGGCAGTTCAGAAGAAGAATTTATATTTTTTTGCACGACTGCCAGGAAAAGAGTGTAACTGTATTTGTGGATGTCAAGCTTGTATAAAAACCAACCAAACAAACAAAAAACCAAAAAACCAAACAAACAAACCAACAACAACAACAAAAAAAAAACCAAACCCACCCCACCCACCCCCAAATAAAAAAAACACTACAAAAAAAAAATCACACCTGATTCTGGATTGGATTTTGTTTTTCTAAAGCTGGATGTTGAAGTTTCATTAATACATTAAGTCTTGATACTGTAATGAATTATTTTATCTTAGTGAAGAACACTTCTATGGAAATTTTCTGAACTTTTGATGATATTTTCTGGGAATTTATTGCTCTTTTGTTTGTTTTTACAGAATAGCAACTGGTTTGCTGACTCTCTTGTTCTCTTGCTTCTCATTGGCATCTCTTTGTAAAAGCGAAAATAAGTACAGAAATAACGAAGATCTGAAAGTACATTTTTATCAGGTCAGTTGCTACTTTTCAGTAATTCTGAATGTTAGAGCATTTTTACATGCGAATTTTTACATACTTTTGAAGAACATGTTCCTACAAAGACCACAATTTTCAAGAAGAAAAGGATTGTCCCTAGAAGTTTTTCCCTTGGCTATTTCAAGAGGACCATGTGCTCATGGTAATATGCATTTTTAAATACCATAATACAGTGTTCCCAAAAGCTCATCCTGTGCATATTTATGAGTATTGATACATAGATGTGCATACACATTTTGATGCTCAGAAAGTTTGAGAGTTTGTCCTGCCTTGAGTCTGCGTCTGTAACTTCCAATTAACTTTGCAGGAATTGCACATGCACACTGAGGACAGGCTCACTGGTTCAGGGGGTTCTTTCCAGTTTCTGACTGTTGAATAACAATGTGAGACTGATACTGAGCTGGTTTTCTGTTGGTTAAATCTTCTTTCAGATGAAAGATGACATTTTTTTCTGTATAGCTTCATGAAATAGGTAGATCTTTTCATAGTAGGTGCTAATTAAGTTCTAGAGAGCCTTTAAGATTCTAATAATACCTTGCATGTCTGCAGTCTTTTTTTTAAAAAAACTTATTACAAGATAATGGTTTTATTTCAGGACCAGCTTTATTGGTTATGACTTACGTGCTGGAGTTTCTTATTGAGCTAAGCAATGCATTCATTATATCAGTGATTTAGGTATGGAGCTCAAGTTGGTTAAAAGGAGGAGGGAGAAGAATAATGAATGCTTGAAATGCCTTTACCTGAGTGCACATAAGTGCATAATGTGCTGGTGGTTTCTCTTAACTTTTCCAGCTTAACTGTGGAAAAGAGGTATCAGTTCCTTTCCTAAGCATTTAGGATAGATATTTTCAGTATATGCTCAGCAGTGGATTTCTCACTGGAATGCTTGAAAGCAAATTGTACTTGATGGAGGAGTGAGAAGGCAGCTGGGTGGGCACCTGGCAGCTGGCCAACATCAACTCACCACACAACTGGTGCAGCATCTCATGCACTGTAACTTTGTGGAGAAGCTCACAAATGATGATGAAACAGATCTGTAGTCAAAAAGTTTTTAATGACAGACTGTTCTTGAGCCAACTTCAGACAGTCAGGAAATTGACTCACAGAGCCCTGAGGTACTTAATTAGATGAAAATGTTCTGCCTGGTTGTTCAGGGAGTAACATCTTTTTTTTTTTTTTTTTTTTTTTTTTTTTTCCCAACCTTTAAGAAGATCATAAAGGTCCTCAAATTGCTCCTTAACCAGAGGATATTTTACAATAGTGACATCTAATTACTAGTGTCTATTAGATTTTTATTTCGAAAGCTTACTTGGGAATGGAAAACATGGGATCCACCATTCACAATCTGGGTAAGGAAAGGATTGGGAGGGGAGATTATTCAGACTTAGAGGGGGAAAAGAACATTACGGAGGCATTAGCCATTTCTAAGTAAATAACTTGCTTCGAGGTTAGGTTGCATTTAGTTGCTTTGAAACGTACAGGAATAAGAAAGGAAAATGTTTGTCAGAAGACTAGTATGTCTAGGCAATGGAATTCCCTTGTTCTCTTTTTACTTTTTCTTTTGAGTTGGAGTTTTCAGTGGGGACAGGGAAAGGGATAATCTTCAAAAATGCTCGTTTGGAGCATTGTGAACATGAGTTTTGCTTTACAGCTCCCAGGCAGTTGTAAATCAACATCTCCCAGTGCAAGATGAATCCTCTAGTCAGATGAAACGTACCTTTTTGCAATGACAGACCGTGATCAGGGCACTGACATTCATATACATAAGCACACACAGTCAGGTTCCTGCTTTGCATCTGACAAGGGGTTTCTTAAAAGTAGTTTTTACAGCTCCCCCATATGTGGTGTTTGGAGGCAGTCACTGAAGGTTATGCTTTCCTCTGATAACCTTGTTCCTTCCTAGACAGGAAACTAAGATTGGTTGTTTGATGTTTCTTCATTTTGGGGAATGAGAAGATAAATTTGCCTTTCTTCGTTGTGTGCCACTTTCCTCCAAGTACTGACTGAAGCGGAAGGGAAAATATGGTGTCCCTTCCTCATACTCTTTATGGTTTGTCTTGGGGATTCCCTTAGCCACTCTGCTAACGTCTTTTATAGGTTCAACTCTGACTAAAAGCCTTTGAATTACACAATGGAGAAGGAATAGCTGGTGTTTTTAGTTTTTTTTTCCTTTTAGCAAAAAGCCTACTGATCTGGCCAAACTTCTCTGATTAGGATCCTCTGACTCTTTTTTTTTTTTTTTTTTTTTTTTAAAATCATTTTCCTCTTTGTTTTGGTAGTGTCTGTGTGCAAGAACCCTCTTTTAAATCTTTCATTTCACCTCACCTCAAATTTTTGCATCTGCTCATTTGGAATGAGTGCATTTTCATACAAGAAATAAGATAATATTTCCCAAAGGCTTATTTGCCCGAGTTGTTCTTCACAAGTTATTTTGGAATTGCATCTGAATAAAGAAACTTCACTTTTGAGTTCTTTTCCTATTTCAGTCAGAGAAAGAGATTCAGCATAGGCTAGGCTTTTTGTTGTGCTTATGATGATTTTTTTTTTTCTCTTCTGAAGACAACTTTCTTCTTTCTTGTCCAAGTGAGCTTCCTTTTCCATCTGGGAGTTAGCCTGTAGTGAAGATATTATGCCTGGTAAGGAACAAAGCTTATTCCATTACATTAATTGCTCTCGTTTTGGTCAAAAAGAAACCTGAGTTGGCAGAGACCCGCAGAGTAGGCAAAAAACCCGCCAGTTTGCATGTAGTCCTCCACAGAAAAGATAATTCCCTCCGATCCGGTCCTGAACTATTTATTTTTGTGTTAGTTTCTCCATGGATGGGACAGAGTGTACACCTGAGCAAATGAGTATGAACTACATACCTGTATGGATCCGAGAGGCCATTTACAGGCTACTCATTTATTCACTGGTTTTTGTACCTACACACTATAGATTTCCAACATGGGTATTAGCCTTAAAGAAACAAAAAAGTCCCAGATAACCAAACAGCATGATCAAAAAGATTTTTCAACAAAAGTGTATAAATAAAGAAATATTAAAAAGTAAAAAAGCAAGCTTGAGTAGCTTCGTATGGTTACTTTTACATTTCTGTTACAAAAACTTCAGTTATGGTTAGACCTAATTTTGAAGTTTTGATACATGTCACTGTTGAGGCAGAAGATACTAATTACACCCTCACAGTTTCTGAAAATTGCCAAGAGTTTCTCAGGTTTTCTCTTGATATCATTAAAGCAGGAATAACATTTTTTTTTTCTGAATTTTGTTTGCTATGGCAAGGAGAAAATTGTCTTTCTTTTGGTTAATGCTACTTCTGTCTTCTAGCGAGGTGGGTGTCGGTCTCTTTTCCCAAGTAACAAGTGATAGGCCTCAAGTTGCTCCAGGGGAGGTTTAGATTGGTTATTAGGAAAAATTTCTTCACTGAAAGGGTAGTCGGGCATTGGAACAGGCTGCCCAGGGAAGTGGTTGAGTCCCCATCCCTGGAGGTATTTAAAAGACGGGTAGACGTGGTGCTTAGGGACATGGTTTAGTGGTGGACTTGGCAGTGTTAGGTTTACGGTTGGACTTGATGATCTTAAAGGCCTTTTCCAACCTAAATGATTCTATGATCGTTGAGAAGTCATTAAGGCTTCAGGAATGGTGAAAACAGGAGTTATTTATAATCCATCAGCTAGACTGCTGCAGTGCTTACTGTACAACTTTATTTTTTTGCTGGAGAGAACACCAGTTTCTCTTTGCCAGCAGTTTCATAGGTGAAGTCCAGTTTTTGCTGCACTACCGAAAACACTGCTGTTTCCATTGGTTGATAACGTTGGGCCAAGTTATTATTCCTGGGAGGCTTGAACTTCATGTGGGTCCAAGGTGGTCAGTTCATTAGTTTTCTCCTCTAAATTAGCAGGAGAAATAAACAGTAGGAATCCGTGTCATATTGGTGGAACTAGGGGACAGGAGGAGTGCTTTCAACCAGCCTTGTATACGTCCGGCTGATGATGCTGGTTCTCCTACCATTCTCTCTATGGATTGCTACCACGTTAGATGCTTAGGAGAGCTCCCAGCCAGAGCTGCTGATGAAGAAATGTTGGGACTGCAAATGTCACCCTTGGTTTCCTCTTTCTAGCTGTGACCTACAGATGAGTGTTTCTCAGAGCCAGCTGTTAAGCTGTGCAAGAATAATCTCTGACCTTTAAAGAAGGTTGTAAAGGGGCAAAGAAGACACATTCTTAGCTGGAGACCTCAGTTTGCATCGCCAAGTTGCTTCTGCACTGTTCCACAGTCCTGGAGATGCTGGTGAAAGCTGAGAGCAGTTTGAACATTACTTAAACTGCGAACACAGGAGTCTCAAAAGCAGATGCTGAGCCTTTCCCTGGACACTGGCATAGATCTAGCAGCAGTAAACTGGGTTTACTAACATGCCCAGGTCATCACAAGTCTTCCAAGGCACAAGATATATTATGGGAGGTGACACAGTGTGAGTGCAAAGTGACTTCACCAGTGGCTAGGGGATAGCAGAGGGATTGCCAGAGCTCATGACACTAAAGTTGAAAAGGTGTATCAAAGGGGAGAGATCTGGCCTGAATACAGCAAAAGTATCCCAAATAAACATCAGAGGTCTAAAGGGGCCAATTCCTTGAGTTTTGGAGGCTTAACGCTTTGACCTAGCTTATTGATGTCACAAAGAAATACAAGTTACATGTTCTTGTGGCCTGAAATTAAATAGAAGCAGCAGATACTGCGCACCTGTGAAACCGGGCCAAAAAAGAATGCTGATGGCTAAATGTGTCCTCTGGGAAGGTACCACTAGGTATCACTGCATCTTGCAGGAGAATGGCAGCTATTCATATGGTAAAAAGTGATGGATGTGAACACTGCGTAGTTGCTTTGCACTAAAAAAGCCACAACAGCAATTATATGTTGTAATGCAGTTTTACAGCACATGTTTGCACAGTACCGTGCATGCTTGATTTGCCTTTTAGTGGAACTGCGGAGTTGTGAATAAACAGCAGTAATTGAAAACTTGGCTCAAGCATTTTCTTGGATAATTGTCATCTTTCAAAAATGACTGACTCGTGGAGTAATTTTCCTATGGTTTTTTGCACCTACTTGATGACTGAATGCTGTCTCTTGAATTAGTCAAGAAAAAAAACCCTCTTCAGCTTCGCTGCTTATCCAAGGCAGAAGGCTCTGCTTGAGGTGGTGCAGACAATTTCATTTGAACAGTCTGCTAAGATTGCAGCTTCTTTCCATCTCTTAAAATCCACCTCCAATCTGCTCTGCTTCTGCTGTCTCTTCTTACAGGAGCTGCGGTGCCCATGCGAAGCTCTTGCCTTAACAACCCTTCCCCTTCACCCTGTACCTGATGCTGCTGCAAAGCCAGATGTTCTGCTAGTTCTTCCTGTTTGAGGACAAGTGTTTCTCAAAAAAACGGGAGGCATATGTTTTCTGTGGTTTACATTAGTGTTTAAGTAGTTACTCTTGACAGAGAGCATATCATGTCAAATCAGTAATCCAGGGCACTTGTTTAAACTGTTCAAAAATAGCACAAATAAATAATAAGAATAAAAAAATAGAAGGAAGTTTTAAAAAGTATAGATTGTAAAAAGCTAGATATACTCGACATTACATATGACTTCCTGTTCTTATGTTGATTCAGATGAGGTGTTTATGCAACTCCTAAGCATATTTACATATTTAGTATGGGATGGCAGAGATCCATACATTAATTATGTGTTTCATTGTCTGATTTCGTCTTTCTAGATGTTGAGTATTGCACTTTCTACATACGTTGTGAGCAGTACCCATGACAGTCTTAAGAACAAACAGGGATTGCCTGTATTGAATCAAATTATTAGCTGGATGACTCTAGGTAAGAATATCTTCCCTCCCAAACTTGTACATTGATAGTTTGTGGGTTTTGGGGTTGAGTGGGGGGCAGTGACACATTTTTATTAACATCTTACTTTTGCACATATTCTTTTATTTGACTCCTAATAGTTCTTCCATGTGTTTGCTATTCTTTCCTAAGTGAGGTTTCTTTGAGGAATGTGTTAAAAAGTCTTCTAAAATATTACTCCTTTGTAGGTTTGTAATAAAATGCAAACAACTTTGATTTACAAGTAGCTTTATCTTTTGTTCTTAATATTCTGAATACCTTGAAGAGCCCTTTTAGGGATATAATTTTATAAATTCCCTTGTTGTTTCACTTGGAGCCAGGTAAGCGTGATCTGAGATGTTCTGCAAGCAATCCAGTTAAGCATAGGGAAGTGAAGGAAGGTTGTTGCTGTATTTCAATAGAAACTTGAAGTTGCAGCTCATGGCAGAGACCCTTGGGGTATGAAAATGCTTTTCAGAGCTGCCTTGCAAAGTACCTGTGAACTAATGATGCTATTATATGTTTGATATCTGTTAGAACCTAATTATTAAAGAAAAAAGCAATTTACAAGTCTATGGATCTTTCACCACTCTAAAATTAAAATCTTAAGATGATTAAACAGAGCAAATGTAATTATCACTGGGGTTATGGAATACAGTAAAGCAATACCTTTCGTATTTCAACTATAAAATAATTTCTGTAGGCCTCCATTAGAAAATGTTAAGCATTGTTTATCCCTGAGTGATCTGGAATGTGGGATTTGTTTTAGAGCTAAATGTATTACATGCAAAGTTTGACAGCAGCTCTTTGCTAGAAGTCAAGACCAGGAATTTAAACATAGCTTAATGGATGAATTATGACTCTTGTAGTTGCTGGATGTCTTGGACATTCCTGTAATGGTGACATTGTTTTAACTTGAGCAGATCTTGTTGGTTTTAGCAATCCTGCTTCTGTTTGAGCAAATGGATTCAAGATTAATACAACTGATTGTGATCAGTGTGTGTGTGGGCAATGCTCTCTTTGTAATGTAGTTTTCTTTGGAGCATTTTCCTTTCCATCATGCTTTCCTAACTCTTCGTAGCCTGCTAACCTAAGTGGGAATCTCTGTGTGGATGAATTCCTTGCAGTTGTAAAGTCGATGAAATCAATGATGTCCTGCTTGGCTTACTGGAGCAGGAATTGAGGGTAAAGGTTATCTTTCTCTCCTGTGTAAGGGTGAGAGAAAAACATTTTTCGTCTAAGAGACAATTTGGGCAGTCAGAGAAGTCTAGAAATTCTCTTTGCTGTCGGTGATGTTTCTGTGATAAAAATAAAGCTAACAGTGAAGTAAACTGTATATACCCAAAAAGTCTGCTTGCTGCCACGGTGGTATTGAATATTTTAGCAAAGTCTCTCAGGCTGGAAGTAATAATTTTAAGTGAATACAATATACTAGGTAGGAGCTTTATGTATTTGCTGAAGTTGCTCTACATAATTAAACACAGAACTAAGCAGGTAAAAAGCAAAGGCATCCAACAACATGTCCTCAATACTCCTGTTGGAGAGAAATGCCTTGTCACTACCATAACCACAACTAGCATCTGCCTTGTCACTAGCGTGTACCACAAATGTGACACCATAAGAATTAAGGTACCAAGGTCTACTGTGGCTTTTCCAGGGTTGGTGGCATTACAGGTGGTCAAACTCCTCTTCATCTTTGCTTAGTCGTGGAAGAATGGCACTGTTACTTACTGAACTCTCATTTTGCACCTCTCTGTGTATTTATATAACCAGGAACACACAGTTACCAGTATTTATTCATAATAATACTGATATGAGTATTATTATCGTGTCAGTATGATAATGAGACTTCTGAAGTTTTCTAGCAAATTTTCCCTCCTCCCCAGCTGTTCATTCTGATTAATATGAAGCCTACCTTTGTTTAAAGTTTTAATTCAGGCCTAAAATTATTTTTTTGAAGAAAGACTGGTTTTTGGAGAACCAGGCAAATGAATTAGTGATGGATGGGTTCCTGCAGGCCTGTATCCAGCTGGCTTTAGGTGTTACACTGTATGGTTCGCGCACTGTACGTTAACCACAAACAGAGGTAAAACCAGAAGGCATAAAGTTAATCCAGCTGCTTCCCATGTTCTTCAGAACCATCTTTATGTTAGCAGATATTTCTAAATGAATGTATATTATGTTTTAAAGTTTTCATCAGTGGAAATCTGTCATTGTAACTAGCCACATTTTGAGGAATTTGGTGTCACAACTGTGTGCAGGGGACACATACAGAGATTTGTATAGGTCAGCCAGAAACCTGCAGTCTTTTGATGGTTAATATCTGATGTGTCACATCAGAGATGGAAGGGAAAGGCTAATTATGACCTACCAGCCACTCATCTGTTCTCATCTATGATTGCACTCAGAGAGTGATACACATCTGATGTTTTGAGTGTCATTCACAGAGGCCGGTTGCCACGCTGAATTTCTTTCCAGCCATTCTGACTTGCGGTGAGGTCCCTGGAGTTCCTCCTTGAGTCAGGTCTTCTTTAAGTATAGAAAGCTACAAGTGATGCTGAAAGGCTGGAGCACCCTTGAAATGAAGTCACTTATTCTGTAATTGTAGCAGTGGCCAAGGCTGAAAGCCAGGAAGTAAAACATACTGACCCACAGGTTTTAGAAATAGCCTCATCTCTCATTCGTTGATATGTTTACTATAAATTCTAAAGTATACTATGACAATAAGCACAAGCAAGCACTTTCCATATATTATAATTTTATTTCTGTTCCCTAATAGAGTGATGATTAATTATGACTTACTGTTAATGCAGTCTTCGAATGATTCAGTAATGTGAGGGCACTATACCACAATGGAATCACACCAATGTTATTTGTCAGCACACTTTATTATAAACACATGAAATTTTCATATTAAAAAAATCAGTTTTAAAGATTAAATCACAGCAATGCTTTTCCTTCTCCCTTTCCTTGCTTCAAGCACTGGCCACTTTTCCTCTGCTTTTCTTCCTCCTTACTCACTCTTCAAGTAGCCCATTTCTTCTCTTCCCAATTTTCCTCACCTCCTGCAAACTGTTGGGCCCTGTCCTCACCTTCAGAAGCTTCCCAGCTAGAGGTGTCTCTTTAGAGGCGGCACGGACTCTGCTAACCGGGGCTGACTGGGCAGTTGAGCAATGGACTGCCCTAAGGAGGCACTTCCAACTCTTAAGATACCACACCTGCATTAGAGAAATGCATTACAAGTTGAAGGCTAGAGGTATGAATCATGACAGATAGGTCCCCTGCAGTTCCTTTAATATTCCTGTTTTAAAACTTTAAAGTAGAGAAGCTAAGAAGTTGATAGTTTCTGTATCTTTACTACCAGCGTTTTCAGTTGCACCTCAAAATGTGGCAGGTTTCCTAATCTAATCCAGTGGAGCAGTGCCTTTGTAACCGCAGTCTTTGAGCTGCCGGAGGTCCTTGGGGCCATGGTAAGCGGTTCTCATAGTAGTATTAAACAGTCAAGTTTGACTCTTTTTTGGAGTAGTGCTTCTGCATCATCTTAAGGACTTATTAACATCAGTTCATGAGAAACTATAAAGGCTGTGAGGTAGAAAGCCAGGGAATTAAAGTGATGGGGAACTAAAATTACTTTTGATAAATATTAAGCATTCCAAACATTGGGTTTTCTTTAGCAAAAGTAACTTCTGAAAATAAAGGCATATATGAGCAGTATTGAATTTCTGTACATAAAGTGTCAGGATTTGAAGAATGTTATCTTATTACTGAGGGTGAAATGTTTTGCATGTAGTGACTGATGGATCTCTTTTTATTGCAGTTTCTTCCTCAGTGTTGCCGTTACTGAGCCCCACGCTTCTCTTTCAGCGACTGTTCAGCATATTGCTCTCCCTGATGTCCACCTACCTGCTCCTCAGCACAGGGTACTTCTTTCTTATTCTGTTTAGATTGGTCTTACAAATGAAAATCAAGGGCTAAATGTGAAACTGTGAATCTCATTAACATTTCTGTTAAAGGTGTAATGTGTGCTTCCAGCTGTAGTCTCACCATTTATCTCCTTGTTTAGTTTCCTAAATAAAATCTCAGGGGAACTTCCATATTCCTCCTTGTATTATAAACAGTTTTGTTCACATTTCTTTCAGCTAGACCAAGCAGTGGCTGGAAACAATCTTGCACCAAAATAAGAAAGTCTGGTTTAGTTTGTCTTTTGTTGTTTTGGCATGTGCTTTTCTGCTCACAAACAACAGAAAATAACTTCTCTCCCAGCTGCTCAGCGCTGGTGTCTAGTTATGGCTTAAATGATGTGGAGCAGGAAACAGGTAGCCCTGAAATGAGGGAAAATTTTATTCAGAGAGGTTTTCATGGAAGTAATTTTTTTCAAAGGGATGCTAGTCCCCATAAAGAGTAGGGTTTGTTTCTTTTTGGATAAAAGACAACTCCTCAGAGCTTGTAAATGAAGAAAACACTGTGTCAGCCAACCCTTTTTTTTCTAGACTCACTAGCTTTTAAGAGCATAATTAATGGGGAGTATAGGAACCATTCTTTCCGCCTCCCCTCCCACTTATCCTCTGGATTTAATTACACTGGAAAATTAAGTGGAATAAAATATCTTGCAGCAGACATTTTGCAATAGCTGCCTCTTGTGGATACTCTCATTTTAGATGAAGCATCTCTCTTTTTTTTTTTTTAATCTCCTGCCACCCCTTTCTCCCACTTCCCCATTAAGATTTGGATCATAATCTTACTCCTGTCTGCACACACACTCTTACCCTCAACCTTCTTAGGCTACTGGCTAAAGCATGAATGTTGTTCTCTCTGAGGCTGATAACCTCCTCCTTTGTATTTTGGCCCTGCACCAGACCACTTAAATGCTGACAGCTCTCTGCTGTCTTCCTACAATGTTCAAATAGACCAACAAATTTAGGAACAATTCTTTTTAAAAAACCGAAACAAACAAACCAACCAACCCCACAAAAAACCCCAAACAACCAATCATAGCAAAAACAAGGCACTCGGTGCCAAAAGTATCCAGTGTTTCTCTCCTCAGTGCTGTGTTATACGATGTAACGATAACCCAGTGCATGGCCCAGGTAATTACAGCACTGCATTAGGTGCAGTTAAGTGGAAGTATTGAAGCCAGCTGAAGAGCATGGTTGCATACAACCAGTTGTCACTGATTCAGTTGAAGACATTCAATTTGTAGGCAAGTGTAGACCATTGTGACAATTGTAGGTACTTTTGTTAATGACAACCCAACTGTTGTTGTCTTTATGTTTAACTGCTTGTCATTTTGATAATTAAAGCAAAAATATCTATTCAAAATTTTTTGTTCCGGTTTGAAACTGCTTTGTAGCTACACTAGTAGGGAGGCACAACAGAAACAATACCAAGATTAACTGCAATGATTTTCTTATTTTTAGACAAATAAGTGTGTGTCCAAGGAGGAAAAAAAATAAAAAGGAAAAAAAATTACAGTCTTGTCGGTATTAGTGTCACAGTCAGTGTCAGTATTAAATTTTATCCTGAAGGAAAAAAAAAATGAGAGGCACCATGAAGTGCAACTGAGATGTAAAGGGCAAGGAGAAACTAATATTATCCAGTGACAATCTATGCCCCTAAGTTGTCTGGGGGTTTTTCTCTCTCACGTAAGTACACTCATAGTTTGCTATGTTTGAGTGCTGTAGGAGCCAGAAGTAATCCTCTGAGATTGGGGCTGTAGCTATAACAGCTTAGTGGCCTTGGTTAGAGTGTGACTTGACACTGCTATCGCGATGGGTTGGCATATAGGAAAGAAAAGGACATTTCACTTCAGTGAAATGTAATGCTCTTTTTATTATACAGATGCCTCTCTCCTTGGGACTAGACTGAGATCACCATGAGAATGAGTTTGTGTGGTTAGGTCCTAAAGAGACACAATCTCTGGTTGCTGTCTAGGTTGGACTGTAACCCCGCAGTTCCAAATAGCTCTCATTACAAAATTTTGCAGAAAATGGGTGCCAAATGTGATTCTTTTTTTCCTGTTTCTTTTTAATTTTATTCCAGTTTTGTTAAAATTAATCATGACACAAAGGGCACTCATCCACTGTTGTGGCAGCCATCAAATGAGAAAATGAGTGCAAAAGATGACAAAGCTGAAGCAGCCTCTGTTTCTCCTACTTTTACCATTTAATTACTGTATGCCTTTAAACTTCAATCATCCAGCTGTGGGTACTCCTCAGAAATGGGGAGAGAAGAGAATGCCACTAGGTCTTTGGTATATCATTTGTGTAAAGAAAAAAGAAAAGAAACATGTCAATATTTGCTGTTAAATAGTTGTTAGTGACTGCATTTACTATGATTATTATGTTAACTCTTCAGGTATGAAGCTCTGTTTCCACTGGTGCTGTCTGGTTTGATGTTTGTGTGGATAAATATGGAGCAAAAAGCACTGCAGCACTATGGTCTTTCTCTCAAACCAAAGGTAACAGCTCCAGATAGCTATATCAGGTTAATTATCAGCTTTATCTTTTTTTTTTCCTTGAGGATATAATAAATAATTCTGAGTGGTTTTCATAGAGCAACACTTTGCATTTCTTTAAGTTTGGGAAGCCAGAATCAGCTGTTTTATGAAATAGGAATGGGACCTTTTAAGAGAGAT
Source organism: Nipponia nippon (assembly GCF_047370975.1). Lineage (NCBI taxonomy): Eukaryota > Metazoa > Chordata > Aves > Pelecaniformes > Threskiornithidae > Nipponia > Nipponia nippon. Next base: position 90,582,194 of record NW_028262290.1, on the reverse strand, counting down.
TTATAATTTATGTTACTGAAGATATTCCACATCAGAGCCATTTATAGGAATGCAGGAAATCAGTTTGACTTAGTGGTATGTTCTGTAGGCTACAAAGCTCTGTTTGTCAAGTCTAGTGCTAATTCAGCATAAGGTGCAGTAACGCTTTAGAGTAAGTACAATGTCACTGTACTTTTTTTTTTTTTATTCTGATGGCAGAGTCACAAGTGAGAGGCTGAAAAGAAATAATTTGATTTCTGAAATGACCCATAGGAAATACCAGAAATCTTAGTTTGACTTTGTCCTTCCACTCTTTCTTCAAGGACAGAGTTTCATTTCTGATTAGACAGAGAAGGAGCCAGAGACTAACTTGGAACTAGCACCTTTTCGGATTTGCCTGGAGAGGAAGTTTTGTAATCAATGCAACTTCTTTCACCTTAAAATTTAGTATATTGTCAGCAATTTTCAAAGCCCATGCTGCTTGCCCTGCTACTTAGCTTTTTTGATTAGGGTCAAGGGTTTAACAAACTGTGGCTATGCCATTGATTTGGTTAGATCTGAAGTGCCTGTTGCGGAGTCGTCTGGGTGCTTGGAGCCAGGCACATGTGCAGCACCGTTCTCCCCCGCTTCTCCCAAATGCGCCATCCTTGGTGCAGGTCACAGAGAACCTGAGTACAGGTGCATGGGAGTGGCCAGAGTCACTCGTAAGAGAACTGGCGGTACACATCTTTCCTTCCTTTTGCAGCTCATAACAATTAGGGAGAGGTGCCGGGAGGTGAAATCTGGACCAAGGCAGTCACCGGAGCGGACCTGACACATACTATGGTTTTGTGGTTCTCCTGCAAGGGAGACAGTTTTAAAACTTGAGAGAGAACAGGCTTTACCCATTCAAGGCTGAATATCAGAAATGAAAACAGGAATCGCTTTTTATTAATGCTACATATAGTTATGATATTTTGTGTGAGCATGTTTTATAGTATCTTAAGTGATAGAGGAGGAATCTGAATGTAAAAATGTACATTTAATGTGAGGCTATGATTGCAACCGGAGGTTTCTAGCACAGCAGAGTCATCTGTGGGATGGACTTTCTCTTCCACTCTAGAACCCACTCTACCTTTTGCATCTTGTTACAAGGCATCTGTGGTGCTTGCCTGTCTGATGGTGGTCTGATGTTCTGTTTGTTTTAAAATAAAACTCTGTTTCAAGCAGTATTAAACAGTGATGAACACTTTATTAACCAAGTGCAAATGAAAAGAACATAGGTAAGCTGTAATTAAGTTTTCTGTTGTCACTCCCTGTATGTCATTTGACTTTTTTGGTTTCAAGTGAAAGGAACAATGCTTACCCCTGCTTCTCATTTTTAGGTTAGAGAAATCATCTCTAGAATGCCTGTTAATATAAGCCACAAAGTAAATCTTGTATTAGAGAACCCAGCTCGGTTCTCTGATGATGTGAGATTATTTTTAATTAAAATGTTGTCAGTGTTGAATGTCTATTACGTGATTTTTTTTTTTCTTTTCTCCAGTGAAAAGGAGTTCATTGACCTCTTAATCTCCATGAAAAAAATTTCTCTTCAGGTCAAGTGATATTGTGGTGAGAACTGAGTGAAGGAGATGGAGAATATTTTAGTATTCACACTCACAACATAAGTCAACTGAGGATAATTGCAGTCTTTTATTTCTGTGGGTCTTTATCCACATGTTCAAGTGAGCAGTGGAAGTGTGTGCATGTAGGAGGAATATTTATGATGAAAAAAGATGATAAGTCTAAGGTATAGAAGCTCATTTTTAGTGTAGGTAACAGCGGAAGCTCCACTGTTCATTTGATCATCTCACTTGTACAATCTTTCTGGCAGATTCATTAAAGTATAATGAAAATATGGGAAAGGTTTGCAGTCCTCATCGTAATACTGCTTTAATAACAGCTGATAGGGAAGTAGGTTTATTTTTCATTCATTTCAGTAAAAATATGGTGGTTCTACCAAAGTACATCAGTTGATATCATGTATTGGTTTCTTCTGCTGTCTTTCCAGCTTGCTGTTTTCAACTTTGCCTATGCTACTGATATAACTCAGTTTCGACAGCTCCACCTAGATGACGTCCGCAGGTCCTTCTTCTTTGTATCCTTTTGCTGGTTGCTGCATCCCAGGGAAAAGATGGGTTTGTTTCAAAAGGCCCCGCAATCAAAATTTGTAGCCTGGTAGGCTCTGGAAACAGAAGCTGGTGAAGATGATTGGACTCACGTTGCTCAAAAGACAATGGTCTTGTACGTTATGTGTTTTGATAAAGTAGTAAAAAATTCAGTACGAACTGCACTGTTTTGGAATCTGGCTCCCTGGCCACTTTAAAAAGTTTAGTCTCATGACCATTACAGTTGAGGTTAACTTTCTTCTAAGGAGTCCTGTTTTCAGTCTGGTTTTGGTTTACTACATTTTGGCTGGAGGGAACTCATTCAGCCTTCACAAATCAGTTGGAAAAGGTGATATTAAAGTTATTCTCACTTTCTCATTTTTAGAGTGTGGCAGTGTGTTAGGAAGAAAATGTTAGGGGGCAGGCATTGGCCATGGCCAGACAGATGCGAGAAGAAGAAAAGTTCCTGCGGACTCTTAGTGAAACGTGTTCCCAGAATCTAGCCTAGAATTATTTGTCACACATGGTTTCTGCTGTTAGAAATGATAGAGGCTTGGGAGGGAAGGGCTGTTTGTTCACTAACATAGCAGTTATTTTGCATTACTGTAACTGAAACTACAGCTGATTTTGTTTAATACTGTACCGACTTGATAACGTTGTCATTTTTCTCTTCCATCGTGGGACTGCAGTTAAATGAGTGGTATTTGGCAGCAAGGGTGATGGGTGTGCAAGTGGGAGAGAAATTATGAGCCAGTCTACAACATAGGAGTTTCTAGTGCAGGTGGGTTATCATAGCTCAAGCTGGGGAGGGAGTTGTCTCAATACTGGTTCCTGCAAAAACAGGCTTTATAGTTTGCAGAATAACCAAATCTGAGAGGGTGGATCACAGTCGCAGAGTCTATGCTGTTGGAATTTGGGAGAACGCTGTTGGACATTGGGAACCTGCAGCAGAGGAAGTGTGACAGATAACTCATTAAGAAGGCAGTTCAGCGCTAAGGAAGGAGGCAGAACCATTTGCTAGGTGTTCAACGTTTGTGTTTGCTTTGGAGTATACCTGAAAAGCAGCTGAGATACCTTGCAGTAAATTATCAATTTCATTTGCAATTTTGCTATTTTAGCAAAAACTAAGCTAACTTTTAATAAAGCTGCTGCTCTCTGTCAGGTGCTAAAAATTAGCCAAAACAAAAATCAAACAATCCAATTCTATTTTTTAAAGCTCCAGTGTAGTACTACTTTAACACTTGGATGTAGCACTACTTTAATCTCCTCTTAATCTAAAACATTTGAATGTATTTTGTTCAGCTCCTGAAAAAATACATAATCTGCAGGTCTCGTTTGCAGAGACCAGGTGTGATACACCCCTGCTCGAAAGACGTTGTGGCTTTTTTAATTTAGATGCTGTTTAATGTTTAGAAATGGTAGTGTTAGAAGAGAAACCTTTTCTACTAGAGCAGTCACATTGCAACCATGACCCTGTGAGCTCTATATCTTAAGATTGTCTCAAGGTTCCTATATAGGGCCCGAAAGTCAGCATGTGCTGAGAGACCTTATAGCCTGGTCTTCCAGAAGAAGATTCAGATTGCTTATGCTTAGCATTTTGATTAGACCTATGTGCTACTGGTATCTTTTTGTTTCATTGCAGAACTGTTGTTATAAATCTTAACTGGCAGAACTGTGCTATGCTCTTAGACTGCTGTGTTACTAAACTTGAAATGATGTGATACTCTTGGGAAGCATAATTTCTTTAATTATGCTGACCTAATCCTTCCAAAATACTGCGTGCAGAATCCCAACGATTCTGCTGAACAGTTGGTAGTAAATTGTTTATGCAGAGACTTAAATGATCCAGTGCAGGAGCTATAACAGGAGTGGAAGGACCAGAGGGAGCTCTGGCAACAGCACCCATTGTCACTGACTGCCCTCTGCCTGATGCAAAAAAGCAGTTAAAAACCATTCTTCTGCTGAAGAGGTGTGAGCTGTAAGGGGCCCCAATGAGCTCAGGAGGTAGAAGAATATCTTTCATGGGCTCATATAGCAGCAAGTGTTGTACCTAGATGAAAAGGGTAGGGTTTATAAAAAAAACTTCCCGCTATACATACTGCCAGAGTCGCCCTCTCTCCCTCAAGTAAGGAAAAAAACTGGGAATCCCGTGTTGCGATGGATAGACTCAGCATAACCTTTGGACAACAAACCTATGGGAGGGATAGCACAGTAACCTTTAGTCTTGTTTCGTAGCCAACTACCTCTTCCACGGTCAATTCCTCAATAAAGCCATCTCTTTTGGTGTGCAGTAGACATGCATGCGTTATTACTTTCTGCAAAAGCATGTGTGTTTGAATGCACAGCGGGGATTGTGGTCCAAGGGCTGTTCCTGTCTTTCTAGGTAGGGGCCCAGAAAAAACAAGCTGCAGCTTTCTGGCCGGGGCCTCAAGACAGGCTCTAAATTCTTACCCAGGCAGTCCCTGTCTTTTAAAATTGATGTAGTCATGTGTGAAATCTTGGGTAGAGCTAGACAATACTTTGGATTCCTTAATGCAGCGTAAAGCTGTAATAATGGGTCAGCTCTTGCAGTTTCATGATAGGATTTTGAAAGTAAGTTGGAATGAAGGGGGGAAAATGCTGGTTTTGTTTTCTGCAGCCATTTCTGTGATGTGTTTTCCTTAAATACATTCAGGTTTTCTTCATAGTGACAGCCTTTTTTGGCACCGGAAACATAGCTTCTGTTAACAGGTAAATTTTATTTATTGATTTGAGATGCAGGGTACAAAAAATTCTTCCTGCAGTTGGTGTACTAAATATAAATTTGTTTAGCAAAATCAGGGCAGCAGAATTAAAGCAATAGTCAGTGGAATAATGATAACAATTTATTTCATTTCTGCTCTCTGTAACATGTTCCCTAAGAGCCTGAGCTTGTTGGTTATGAGGTCGTCTCAATTTCCATTAGAAGTTAGTGGCAGCATGAGCAGAGAGAGCTCAGCTGCTCACCAATGGCATGGCACCTCGAAAGACAAGAGCAGAGAAAAATTGTAGAGAAAAAAGGGAGGTAGGCTGTCCTTGCTAATTTAATATTTGAGCAAGAGAAGAGAAAGTTGGAAGCCTTGTTTAAAAATGTATATATGCACAGTGTTTTACAGGAGTAACTAAATGCTCTGTTTTTTAATGGAAAATGCCATTTCAAGGATATGTTGTAATGTCTTTTTCATGTTTCTCTAGTTTTGATCCTGCTTCTGTCTATTGTTTCTTGACTGTGTTCAGTCCCTTTGTGATGGGAGGCTTGCTTTTGCTAAAGGTTAGTAATCTTACCTTAGTGAAATTTTCTCAAAGAACTGTTTAATAAATAACATATCACATACACGGTTGTTACTTTGCAATTTACAAAAACATATATATGTATTTAAGCTTCATTAGCTTTCTTAACCATGTGTGACACTTTCAGCCTTTGTAGTGTTTCTAGAGACGGATCCTTCTGTTTCCCAAAAGAGAAAAGCTAAAGTACATGGAAGTATAATTTAACTGCATTAGATCAGTTTATTGTATTAAAATGGAAATTTTAAGTGTTGAAAAGACTTAAATTATTTAAAAAAGTATAAGCTTTCCCTATAGTATAATGTCTACAGAAACATTGAGGATATATATGTTTTTATTAGCTCTATCTACATTGCATTAAGTACAGGCTTTGAATGCTCTACTGATTAGGTTGTCACTTTACAATGAATATTATTTTTTATATTTTTTAATAGTCTATCAAAGATTGGATTGCACTTCCTGTTTGCAGGCAAGGTGTGGGAGCTCTTTTCTAATATTTGAGTAAAGAATCTGCCAGAGGGGTAAAGAGGGAAACAGGAAGGGAGACATGGAATTTATGGGTTATTGCTCAAATAAGCAGTATTTCCTGCTTCTGCCTTTCTGCTGCTTCTGTCCCAGAGAAAGCAGACTAAGTTACAGGCGTACTGCGTGTTGTACTGCAGGACATAAGTCAATAATGCCAACCCTCTGAATGCGAAAGAACGGGTTTTAGCAATGCATTTACACTACTAACTTAAGGATTACAAGTCAACTTTGGAAAGAGCAAAAGGCAAAATTCATGTTTCTAACTTGTTTGTTTGTTTTGTTCTTAATTTACTGAACTGCATACATTTGCTTGTCTTGGCTTTGGAGGAGCAGTGTGATCCTTGCCTTACTGAACGCATTCTATATTCAGATTTTTTTGTGGTTGAGATGAGATTGTCCTATCATGCTTGGAGCTCTGCAGCCTGTCACATGAGATATTGGATCTGAATACTTCTGTCTTCTAGCCTTGTTGAAGCATTTATCACTAGTGCTAAAATGGATAAACGAAGTGAGGATCATTAATGTGTTTTAATTATAGTTTTCCAGATTACCTCATGGCTTATTTCACTGCAGTTCAGCTATGACCATGGAAGGCGTTTTTTATTCATTTCCTAAATGTGTTTCCTGCAAAATGAGTTTCTACCCTTTCTTGCCAATATTTTATTTTTGTAACATACACATTCTGTGATAATTTCAAAGGCAGGAAAATGTTTCCACAACCTGCCAGGTTGTTTTGTAAATATGGCTATAAACCAAAATGTAGCTTGTGTTTTAAACAGGTTGTAATCCCATTTGTTCTGGTATCATGTGCTTTCGAAGCTGTTCAAGTCACAACACAACTGTCTTCTAAGAGGTACAGTAACTGTTAGATTTCTGCATTAGTAAGGGTTTCAAATCTATTTTGCAAGATTTCAGAATTGTCAAATCACAATCTAAATTTAAAAAAAAAAAAACAAACAGTAGATCACATCGTTACTTTTATTTGTTATTATGGTTTGGGTTTTTGTTCAGTGATTTTGCAAGCTCAGGAATTCTTTTCTTAGTGATAAATGAGTATATATGGAAGTGTTGGCCCTGTCTGAAACAATCAGATATTTAATATTCATTGTTGACAATACAGAGGAGGAGCACTTCTCCCCCGTAATGTAGAAAAATGAGCAGAATTTAAAGTCTAATTTTTTGTTTTATACTCCGTCTCTGTCTACAGTACAATATTTTAAAAATAACCTATTTATAATGTAACCAATTTACAGCTTTGTAGCACTGACCTCACCACAAATAGCATTTAGAGAAAAAAAAAAAAAAAGGCTGCATGCACTTCCATTGCAGTTCAATGCTTCTCAGGTGTGTTCAGTACTACATATTTTTTTGCAGTAGGACTAGATGGCTGCCAGTCCTTTCTCCATCTCTAAAGACTTTTCAGAGAGAGCGTGGGACGGGTGCACCACCTCACAGAATGCTGTATCCAGACTTGAACTACCCTCACTCTTTTCACTGTCTGAAGATTTTTATTGTTTGAACTGTTAGCCCTCCCTACCGCTTTCAGCGCACCCAGCGCACATGACTGAAACCTCTGCTCATCATGTGGGATGACGAATGGTGCTGAGGCGGAGGAGGTCCCTGTCAGCCACCTGGTTTTGAGTTTGTCACCATGGGATGTTGTGTGGGGTTGACTGAAAGTCTCGCTGGGCGGTGGCAGGGGGACCGCAGGGACTCTGTCCTGCAGATTGCTCAGCTGAGCAGGAGGAAGCTGCCCTCGCTCAGTGTGGTGCCCTCTGCCTTTCTGTTTGTTTTCATCCTGCCTGTGCCCTGCCTGTTGTCTCCTTATACAATGCCACCCGCTACTAACAAGGGACACAGCAGCCCGAAATATGACTTCATGTCGGAAAGGAAGCACAAGGCTGACTGTCCCTTTTACCTTCTCTGCCTTAGCTGTGTGTGCAGCGTACTTGGGCTGTCCCTGGACCCCCAAGGAAGGATATTCGTCCTCCTCACTAAGGCTTTTACAGGAGCAGGGCTGCGTTGAGGAATTGGGGTTGCTCAGAAGACTAGCTAGCGATTTACATTTCTAGGGCTCAGGCATCACAAAGGTCAGAATTTCCTAACTTGTGAACACTTGCCTTGGCAGCACCAGTGATATTGCAAGCTTTTATGGAATGTGGATCTGAGTGTGTGAGAGGGGAAATGATATCAACTTCTTAAACCAGGGGACAGGAGTACATCTGTGCCGCTTTATGAGGCTGTGGTGGTAACTCCAGCTGGTATTTGTGCCAGCTTCATTTAGCTGTGCTGAGGTAACAACAGCAGTGATACTGTCACAACGTCAGCCTTGGGAACAAGGCAGAAACCACAAGATGTGCCCAGGACCCCTGGAGAGGTGGTGCTCTGATTGTCAGCGCATGAAGTCTCTGCTGCACTCTATTGCTCTTGCTGCCCCTGCTAGATAAATTAAGCCATCACAGAAGACAATCTTGTCTTTGTAGTGTATAAACATGCCCTGAAATTAGTGTTATCCTTCTGTTGTGAAAGGCTTCATGCAGTTCAGAAGGGCAAAAAGTAGATTTTTGTGATTTGGAGAAATTGCTCCTAAACTCCCCATTTACAGATTAAAGATTTTTTTTTTTTTTTTATTTTGCTGTTCTTGGGGAGCGTTCTGTCAGAATATGTTATTGGAGCTTGCCTGTGAAAACAGCCCTCTAGTTGAGCGCCTCCTAGGCGCTACAAGATGGCAACGTCCTATCTGAGTCGTAGGTAAGTGGAGAGAAGGCTTTCAGTGCGTCTGAGATACAGTTGGTTTGGTGCATCCTTATTTACTAATGAAGCATAGCTGACGTAGGCAATACCAGCAGCTTCCTCATCAGGAGGCATTGGTATGGGTGTTCCCCCAGTACATGCTCATGGAACACTGCAGCAGGATGTTTTCCCAAAAAAAGCTTCATGGATTTATGATGGTGATACTGATAAATTAACTGTATTCTAGTTAAAGAGTTTTTTCTGTTAATGGGTCAGCTGTTTGCAACATTGCTTCAGTGTCATTAACTTCGAAACTAGTTTTAACCAGTTATTGCAATTGCTTTCATGTAATTTAGGATTTACATAGTTTAATGAAAAGAAGATTAGGTTAATGGGGGAAAAAGTAGCTCTGCATGCTCCCTTCTGGTTCCTTTTTCTGGCCGCAGCCTACTTTCCAGAAGCAACCTGCTGCCTGGCAGAGAGGCCCGTGGGTTTGGGAGCACGCCACCAAAACGCTGGGCATGCCCAGACCAGCTTACGGGCACCCAGAGATCTGGAAGCAGGGCGAGCGCCTCCTTTAGCAGCCTCTTACCCAGCAGGGTGGTTGTCAGGACAGGACCGATCACCTCAGGTATCGATCTGCCTATACCAAGCAGCTTTGCTCACTCTTGAGTCCATCTTGAAGCTTCTAAATCATGAGCTGCCTGCATCAGGAATGGGCACGTGGTGTTTGTAAGATGCTCTTATTCTCCAAAAAATGACTCATGTTAGGTTTCTCTGTTGCAAAATTGAAACTCTGTTAATGTGAAATGTCTTTTTCACGCAGGGTGGGATTACAAATGCCAGATATCCTAGACATATATTTTAACTGCTCTCTAATGCATTGAAATGTATCTGAGGGATTGAAAGGCAAGTGCAGGAAATCATATCTTAGTTTGTTTATAGGGGTTTTAATAAGCTTTGTAACATCTGTGGCTATAAATAAAGGTTGATGGTCTGGTTTTTGGTTGTTTTTTTTTTCTTTGCAGCCTTTTCCTCATTGTTCTTGTGATTTCGGACATTATGGCTTTGGTAAGTTGTTGTTGCACATTCTCTTCAAATAAGATCAAGAAGCAGAGGGTTCTCCTAATTCCATCTGGAGAGATCTGAATTTGTTTCAGACTTCAAAGTTTTTGTAACTAGGGCAGTGAATTGGATTGAAATCATAGCATAATTTAGAGATAACACTCCTCCAATCACCGCTCTGAATTTCATGTAGTTGATGCTTCTGAAGAAGCAATATTCTCATAATAATAAGGGACAAAATTGAAGTAGTAAGTTATCATTCCGAGTTTTTCATGTGCTTTCCAATCAAATTCCTAGGAAAAATTTAAATAAGAATATCAGTTTTAGCTGTGTGCAGGGGTTTAGTTAGTTTTTCAGGAATTTTGAACCTTTTACTCACCCTACCTTCCCTTGAAAAAGAGAGGAAAAGGAGAAATGCATTACCCACCAGCTCTGTTAGAGTTGTCAGAATCCAGATCAGCAACATCTGAAAAGACACTTTGTGCCCTTTGTAATAAGCTGTTAGGAAATGCTGTCTTTAGAAAGCTTGCGTCCACAACCCAAGCTAGCTAAAACAACCCAAAGCTGAACAATACCCCAACATAATCCTTACAGATTAAAAGTACATTTTCGTTGCCTCCTCAAACTGTCTTCAGCCAAGCAAGCAGTGCCACTGGGTATCACGAGGTAAACAGAAACCTTTTCAAAGCAGCAAGTAGAGCTGGTGTTCTCACTTTGTACATGCTGTTTTAGTTTCGTCCCTTTGGAGTAAGTATTCCTGATGTGATTTCCTTGTACAGTGTGATCTGTGGATCCCACCTGATAGGAAAAAGAGTGAGTAAAAAAACAAATAATGATTAATTTGTCTGTAGAGTGAGAAATGGAGAACATATAGTTTTGTGTAGTTTCAAATAAATCTGTGTGACTAATCTGATTTTTGATAATGTCCACAGGAAAAGGATTAAAATACCAATAAACCAAACTGATAGCATTTCACTAATAAAATCAGTCTAACTAGACCAAAAGAAGAGTGCAGGCATGTACTGGTGTGTAGCAAGCCCCAATATATCCAGGTCTTGTATCTCACGTATTCTCCTTTTTTAGTTTAACTATTTTTAAACAATTATCAAATATGTACTTGGTGTACAAACCAAAATATTACCAAAGAGGTTTGATATGCAGGAGCTGTGCGTATACCAAGAAATGAGAAAGTTGGCAGAAAAAAAGAAAGGGAAGAGAACTGGTTTGTGGTCTTGAATCAATGTGGCCACCAGCTAGAATTTGGGGGATTCACTAATAGACAAGTGCTGTCTTCTCCCAACACTATTCCCATTTTACAGGTGGGGAACTGCCAGAGCTGCCCAAAGAAATTTGTTACGGAATTCTATGAAAACAATATGCAGCCTTCTCTTTGGCACTAGGTGTTATTTGGGATCCCGTTATTTCAAACAATAAGGTGGCTTGGCTGTTCTTATTGAAAAAGTTCTCTGCTGGTAATCTTCTGTTTCTTGCAAGCCCAGCTTGACAGAGCTTAGTCCATCTTTAGCTGTTTGTGCTTGATACCATTTTAAATCTATTCCTGGCTCCTAGACTATTCTTTACTTTGGTCCGAATAAGCATTCCAGGAAAGGTCTTGCCCTTGTTCTACTTGAAGAATTAGAAACTTGGAGTAAACAGCCTGAAAACATGGTTTTTAATTTTGTGTTTCAAATTGTGCAATGTTGAGGTACTAATCAAAGTTGTTTTATTTCCTAGCATTTTTTCTTTTTGGTTAAAGATTATGGAAGCTGGCTGGATATTGGAACAAGGTACAGTATTTTTTTGCCTCCATTGCATTTTTAAAAGGCTCATAGGTTAATATTGTTGTTTATCTACTCAGAACTCTTGTAATTTTTTCCAATTACTCTCCTTAATCAAATGCTTCAGTGAGGTTCCCTGTACTTAAAAGGCATGTGCACGCATGTGTGCACACATATATATATCCCAAGCTAAAACTTGTGTCTTAAAATCTGTGCTGGAGCAACATGGAGTAAGTAATGAATCTAGCATGGCAAGAAATACAGTTAGTAGGATTTGTTTGGTTTCTAAAGAACAGTAATTACACAAAAAATATTTTAATTACTGTTTTGCATTTTAATTAGTTGTAATCACTGTTAAAATAACAATTTATCAAAATTGTTAATTGTCTTGCATCTAGTTAAGCCTCCATGTACAATCCCCCATGAATTAATGAACCTTGTGCAAATATGTTGGTGGCTACCAAGACCCATGCATTTATCCTCCCCCTAGTTGGGGAAGAGTAAATCTGTGGCATTTAAACGTAGAAATCACAGCTAAAATGAGAGAATTTGTTTTGCGTTATGAGTTGTACTAGCCTCCACAGCATACATCATGGGGTACGTTTTCAACTGTGCAGTCTTATTTGTGAATAGTCCAGAAGTAACAAATACAAGGAGTACACATTTCGGATTTACCTTCCCTGAGTTGTGGAAATAGATAATATGCTGTAATAAGCTTAGTAGGGAATGTGGTGTTAATAATCCAGCCAATCTGGTCACTTGACACTGTTATTTAAACAGAAGTTGAATAGTGACCCATTGTTAATATTCTGTTTAGTCTACATTTACTCTCTGCTTTGCGGGGCCCCAACATTCCCTCCGGCGCATGCATGCGTGTACACACGTGAGCACACGTATTCTGCTTGTTTTCTTTGGAGATTCAAATTCCTGCTTGTAGCTACCTTTTGAAGGGTTCCTAATGGGAGGAGATACAGTTAGATCGAATGGTGGAAACAATGGTTTAACATCACACTTCCTTGCTATGGTCAGTTTATGACAAATCAGATGGCCTCATCCTTTGGTGTGAATTCCTATGCAGATTAATAAGGATATTAAAGACCTCAGAAAAGCTGTGTTCTGCTGGGCAAGAAGCTTTCTAATTGGGACTTAGGAAGCAAAAATATAAATTGTTACGAGTACCCCAAAACTTCCTTTCTGATATACGGTCTTCATAGCGTAGAGATTTACAATGGTGATAGATTGTTGGATCCATTTCAGCTGGAAGTTTGCCTTATCCTGAAGAGTTTAGGGGAGCTCACTGTGCACAACCATAATTCTGCCTCTCTGTGTGTGTGTTTTGAGCACTGAAGAAAGCCCTGAAAAAGTCCTTTCAAAAGAGTAATTTGTGGTTAATTTTTAATGTGGTAATGAATAACGCTCAGGCAGTCTTAAATTTACCATTACTTCACTTTCGAGTGCTTGACTTTGCCACCTGTGCTATTTTATTGTAGTCTCTTTATATATATATTTTATATGTATGTGTGCCTATGCACATAAGATAAAAATGACTAGGTTGCATAAGAAGAGAGGTGAAGCCATAGGCGCAGAGCTGAAGTGGTCCTTCTTTTACCTAGCATGAGCAATAGTTTGGCACCTAAACCTTCTCCTCTGAGCAGATTTCTAATGTGTGAGCCTCAAGCTTGGCAAAATTAGCAGGCAACAGGAGATTTTTTTGTTGTTGTTGTTTTGTTTATTCCTGAAAGGGAAGATGAGCTTCATGGGGTTTTGGGCAATTCCCAAAACCAGTGGGAGAGAGGTACTAACATGGCTCTTTCCTGTCCTCCTGCTACAATTGCAGTGACAGCTCTGTGGCATTCCCATTGCAGTGTTGTCTGTTGTTGCTTTGACAGCAAGGTCTGAAAATATCCCATCTCAGCTGACATTATAAGTGTTGCCAAAATTTTCCCGAGAAGGCTGAGTCAGTTAAGGAAATGATGGTTCTATTTTTTTTCCCAGCTGTTTGTATCTCAACAAAACCTGTGTAGGATTTCATGGAACAAAGAATAGGAGCACCCTTAGGGACAGCTGCTCTCATCTTTTCCCCCCCTTTTTTTTTTTTTTTTTTTTGTGGCACTGATAGGAAGAATGTGTGCATGTGCAATTATCAGGGTTTGTTTTATATTACTAGTTGTCACATCATTGAAGTCACAGGTGGAAAAGCAGCAATTTAATTACCCAGTGAAGATTGATTCCTCTAACATCTGTCAGAGTCCAGTGGTATATGTGCTGCATCTGCAAATCTTCTGATGTGTATTTCCATACTCGTTCTTTTTTGCGGTGATAGCTTTCTATGGATTTTCTAATTACCTTGCTTCAAAACTTTTGTGTGTCCTCTCTTAATAAGAATGTGCAAGTTCAGTAGGAAACCCTCATTAGGCAATACTTCTGTTTTTCAGTACCAGTGCTCAGAAGTTTCATGTGTAAGAGCTGGTTTTAAATCCCTTGTGATTAAAAAAAAAAAAAAAGAAAAAGACCTCCACTGCTTTTTTTTATGGTGATGTTTTGTTTCCTAGTGGATCTCTCTCATTGTTTGGAAGTAGGGTTTGTTTGCTGAACTGACATATTTCCTTTTTTTTTTTTAATTTCACCCCTAACTCCTGGCTTTTACATCTCATTCTACCATGCCTTACCGACATTACATGTCATTTTACCGTGCCTCATATTTGCCTTAACAATGCGATGTCTTTATTTCCCTGGTTGAATTTACCATGCCACTTAAGTATTGTCTTTGAATGTAAAGAGATTTCTACTCTTCCTGCTCTTCCGGATCATTAATGAAATGCTGAGCAACAACAGATCCAACATGCAGTCCTGTATTACCACATTCAGCAAATTATCAACGCACCATTGATTCCCTCCTCTCAGTACATTATCAATTACCATATATATTTATGATGTCTTAGAAAGTTTTCAAGCCCCTTTGCGTAATGGTCATGCCAAAATCAATGTGAACTTGTTTTTCAGAGAGTGCTTTTCATTGTTTTGGTATAATAATGAGATAATAATCTTGCAGTGAATGCAGAACTCATAGCAGTGGCTTATACAAGCTTCTGAGGTCTGCTAACCTTACCCTCTACCTGTATATCTTGAGGTCACCCTAAATTGCATTGTATGCCCTAGAAGAACACACCATTACATTTCATAAAAATAATAATGCAGTTTTCCTAGTATTTTTGATGTATCAGTGTGTAGTCCGTGATCATGAGAAGTTTGTTCTGACAGGTTCTTTTATTTTTTAATAACAGACAAAGGCTAGCTTTTTGGCTTCTTTGTCATTAAAATAATATCTCTATGACTTAAAAGGTATGTTTATCTATATCTATAGATCTTTAGGCCTGTCTATAGGTCTCTAAAGCCTACTATATCTATACAGTATATGCAATTTGTAAATAGCTGTATATTCAGATAGTCAAGACAAACCCTAAAGCTTCTTTATATGACAGTATTCTACAGTTTTATACAGACATATACTGTACTAATCTCTCCCTGTTTTTATAACAGTTGCTGAAAGATAAAGATACAACCTTAACTGTTCTGCAGTTTCAAAGTTCAGGGGACATAGATAAAGCACAGGAGACTGTTTTTTAGATTTTAGGATAACAGAATCGTTTTCAGGTTTGGGATGCTGGGGCTTCTAGGTCTGACTATTAAACCAAAGGTCTTGTAACTAGGAGGAAAAGTGTTTACCAACCACCAGTTTCTAAAACGGGAGCTAGGAGTGATGTGCTTCATGATTTGTTTTGTGTGAAACAGAGGAGAGAGGGTGTGGGATCCCGGCTGGAAATGCAGTAGATCTAAAATTCAGAATCTAAATCTGGAATTTCAGTGTATGCTTAGGAACAGTCCCACGGTTCAAAGTAGCATGTCGTGTAGAAATAAGGTCCTTGGACTCTTCTGGAGAGTGCTCTTCCAAGTCCTTGCATGAGTTGTTTTTGTTTTACTTGTTTTATTTCTAGTTTTTTAATTGCTATGGTAACTTACTCCATCTTCCTGTCTTCCCAGCTTCTAATCAGGTCTGCCATCTTAGGAATTAGCCTGTCTTGGGAGAAAGCCACGTCTTGGAGCAAGATTGATATATCCCTTCCCCCCCCCCCCCCCCCGCCTCCTCATTTTTTACTGATCTTTGATTCTTCTTGCCTCTGATTAGTAATCCTCACCAATGTACACTGTTGCAAACAAAGCCAGGAGACGGTAGTACCTCATATGTTCTCCTTTTGATTCCTTGCCACTGAAACAGGTGTCTTCCTCCCTGATACAAAATTTTCCTAGCACCAGCTTTGCCTGTTGACCTTGATCTATACATAGGGCACTCACCTTTCCCTTGAACAGTGCTGCCTTACCTTAGATCATCTGTGATCCCCTACACCAGCTGCCTCTTCTCTACCGTTACCTGTCCCTGCCCATCTCATCCTTTATAAGCATTGCCCCACTATGCTATTTTCTTGTACCTGTTTAATGTCTCTTCTTCCTCCCCATGGATCTAACTTGCCTGGAGCCTAGAATCTTGCTCCTTTTTCTTCTTAGCTCAGGTTTGACTTCTGATGGAGGAAGCTTGTTTTGAGAATTACCTGTTTCACTGTAACTACAGATCCAGCCAAGGGTGCAGTTCTCGGTTGTGTAGGGATCAAGATTTTGCCACTGCTGTTGTGGCATATACCTGTAAGAGTCTTGCTTTGTTTATTTGTTTAATTACAGCATTACTCCAGCCTGAGGACTAATTTACCAAGCAGAGCTGCCTGCAGACACCGCAGTACCAGTTGCTGGTAGCCCCAGAGATACTGGCTGTTTGTAATTATGTGACAAGTAGACTGAAATTGTTTTTAATTGTGCTCTATGGCATAATTTATGTATGTGTTTCTTTACTCTGAACATCTGATGTTTTAATAAAGCAGCATTAACTATTCAGCCTTTTGCAGTATAGCAAGGGAGAACTGTGTGCAGCACTCTCCTCTTTACAAAAGTATGGAGGACCCAGTCCCTCGACTGACAGGTAGCTAAGCAGAGTTTGTGGAGACTTTTTTCCTTTGACAAAGCCCTTCTCTGTGCCCGCCAAAATCACTGATTAACACCCATGTCTGGACAAGCTCCCTTTGGGGCGGACAGGAACTCAGATGCCTGTGTAAGGACCATGCTGATGGCAGCAAGTTGACGATCCTCTGGTGACTGTCTCAGGGTGTCTGTAGGAATAAAGGCAGGGTCTTCATTTGGCTTCTGATTTTCAGATTTCTCATTCAAGCTTTCTTTGAAAGCTAGAAGGAAAGTGGTGTTGCTGCTTACATGAAGAACTGTAATTCTGGTGCCAGGTGAGAAGGCAAGCTGAGGTGTTACCAGTGATGCATGAGACGTTAAGCCATCCAGCTATTTAGCAGGGTGGCTGTTCCTGTAAGAGCCACCCAAACTTCTGTACCTGTGGTGCTTACACAGTCCCCAAGGGCACGTTACGCCATGAAGATAACTGCAAGGAGGGTTTGACTTTCAGTTGGCAACGTGTCCTTTCCCACGGAGGACTGAAACTGAGCCTGTAATACACCCAGGTGGACTTCCAAGGGCAGCTCTTGAGGGAGTTGTGATATCTTTGTTATTGTGCTGTGAACTATGAAGTCTGAAGTGCACTGACCAGGTGAAAATACGCTTTGCGCCTGACTTCATGCTCTCGCTGTGTCATCTTACACGTTCCCCACAGAAACAGAGCAGCAGTATGGCTCTTGTAGGCGTGCTGTTCTGCTTAGCTAAAGCTGGAGGGGGGAGATGCCTATAGGAAAGGCATGTAGGAAAGATGGCTCCTGTCTGATATTTTAAACCTTGAGTTGTTCACATTAGTGAATATTTTCAGTTGCGTGGTGTACAGTTGGGAGTTTACAGAGATGCAAGCTGCAGGCTGCTGGGGTGGATTATGCTTATTGAGGTCTGAGCCCAATTGTGCTGGTGGATTTTTGCAATTGATTTCTTAAAACTATGTGTTTTGAGCAAGGTATTTGTGAGAAGGTTTAGTCAGGCTCAACAGAAACAGAAAAATGTTGTAGCATGAGTCAGCTCCCTTTAAGTGTTCTCCACCCACTTTGTTCAGACCACGGCTCCTTTGGTTGCGGGTACCCTGGCTGTGGAAGAGCTTCCACTCATTCGTGAACTTTTTGGATCACTTTTATTCTCTCACACTGCTTAGCGGCCCAGCTTTGTTAAGAGCTGGTGCTTCTCCACTTCACAGAGCTAAATTGCACTAGGCTGGTGCCAGGGTTGTCAGAGTCTCGGGGTCCTGAGGATTGATAGCGTTGGCATTATGAGCTTTACTGCTCTTCCGTGGCTAAACTCTCAAACTGAATGAGTCCTTTGGCAGAAATTCCAGGTCATTAAACTGGCAAGTGCTCCTTGCAATCCTTTTTTGTGACTAAACTCAGACTTCATTGCGTCTGAAGTTACCCTGCTTGTCCTAAAGAGCCATCTGCTTTGAAATAGTGGAGATGGGTGCATCAGGAGGTATGGGTACCTCTCATGTCTCAAGACCTGTATCTTCAGTAGTCCTAGGAAAAAAACAAACAGCTGCACTGAATGCATGATGGATACAGATGCAGCAGTATTTCATCTGCAACTCTAGCCTGAAATGTCAGGCTGAAATTCTGATTTCTTAATGGCTAGTGGTTTACATTAACAGTAGCTCTGTTCAGACATTGAACACAAGATGCTGAATATCCTCAGTCAAATCTCAGTCTGACCCGAAATAGCCCATCTGTAACACTAGTGAACATCAGGTAACAGAATTTGAGCGAGTGGAGAACAAGCTCTCTGCTTGTTATCCTTTTAATTGTTAGTGACTTAAGGACTTCCTAACCCAGAAGCTGCATCTTCATATTGTGTTTATTAGCCACTCTTGAAACCATGTGTTACCACATCAGAGAAATCTGCAATTTTTAGAAATGTTGAGTGAAAAAGTAGTGTGGTTTTTTTTCTTAAAGCTGCTCATTACTGGAATAGTGTTTTCTCTAGAAAATTTCACTTCAGCTGACATAAATATCTGAGTTGTCTTACTACCAAGGAATGTCTACCTGATGGCAAGTTCTCCCTAGATTCTGCGTTATCACTTCACAGCAAACGGAAGTTTTGCAATGGTTTGTCACATGCGTTGAATTACCCACTTGAATGAAAAATAAGCCCAGTACCTCTTATTCACTCGGTATATGCTCAGTTGTGTTTTCTGTTGTCCCCACCATTTTATTTTGTCACAGACTTCGGTTTTTACACGATAGTGCTGCTATAATAGCTGTCTTCCAGGAGCAGCATATATAAAATGACATACTAGGCCAATAATTAGGCTTAGTTAAAAAGAAAAAAAAATATTCAGAGGGTTGTTTATGTCAGGGTTTTTTTACTCTGCAAATTTGTATTTCTTTCTCACTTCTTTTCTCTCTCTCTTCCTTGCAGCATTAGCCACTATGTGCTGGTGATGTCGTTGACCATATTTATGATGCTGATGAATGGACTGGCCCAGCTGCTAACTACAAAGAGACTTGAACTTCCCAGAAGGACTAAACACCATTCCACATGATAAAGCGATAAATCTTCCTGCCTTGTTCACATCCTCAGGCTTCCTCTGAACCAACCTCCACCTCTGGAATGTAAATAGAACTTAACGGACTAGAGTGCCAAAATCCCACCTGGGGTTCAGAGTGCTCTGCTAATACAGGTTAAATGCTGTCCCGTGACTGGAATTTGCATTTGGAGATTGCCATTTAGACATCAATGGGCTTAAAAAAGCCTCAGCTTTATTATCCAAGTGTTCATATTTCTTGAAAATAAAAACAGCGATGAAGTCCTTTTTAAAAGAAATAGGCAACCATCTTTTGGGGTTTTTTTTTGGTTGTTATAACTTGTCTGCCAGCTGTTTGTCTCTCACATGCTCTCTCTCATTAGGAGTCTGCAAAGTCCTAGCTTCATTTCGTGTCTCACATGAGCGTCTCGCAGACTAAAGCATAAATGAAATCAGTCTGGGCAGATCACCGATTTGTGTGTTGCCAATGTGGCATACGCATTTGAATATCTCTGAAACTGGCTACGCTTTTTGCAAGCTGTGTCAATGTGCATGTGAGAATACGTTGAGGCAGGTTGACTGGTGCGCTGTGAAGCTGTTGCTGTAAGACAATAGCTTTTAGCTAACCTCAGCGTGAACTGCTGCCGCTGACCGTGCTCTCCTGCTGCCTCCTGTGTGTGGGTGAGCTGAGCAGTATGCCGGCTCAGGTAATTGATCCAAATGAAAGAATTGTAAAATAGCATTCAGACAGATCCCCTGGTCCAGCTTGCGATGGGGCAGGCAGGAAGGTTAGGGCTGGTTGTTTCAGTGGCAGCCCAGGGTCAGATCAGCGTAAAGAGGTCATGAAGCTGCAGTTGGACTTGGTGGGTTGCATAGGAGTGATGCCACACAGAGAGTTTTTTCCTTTCTTTCCTTGTTTTCCTTTCCACTTGTGTTCTGCTCCTGATTACAAGTGTCAGCCTGGGTAATGGCTGCAGCATGAATCAAATGCAGACCCAAATCCCCTGGCTGTACACTGATTACAAGTGAGAGCAAAGAGCCAGGGTGCTTAGAGGCTCTGCTGCTGTGGGTGCTCCTGAGGACCCAGTAACTGTAAATACATTGCGTGAGGCTTTGAGATAGACTTGTAACTTCATAGCCCTTTCAACAGCAATCATCAGCTTCTCTACCACTAGCCCACAGCTGATTAAGTAGCACAAACTACAGTACCCACCTACAGGTCAATGCTTCATCACTCCCTGAAGTCATCTGTTGTGAGAATTAAACAAAAATTGTATCTCCTGAAGCAAAAATTGTACCTCCTGCTCAGCAGGAGGCTTGCACGGAGCTAGGTGTCCTGCCTTTGAAACAGCTTTTTCCATCAACACCATCAATAAAAGGGCTTTTGAAGCAGATCCCTTTGCACAATGGAGCGAGTGAGTGAAAGAAAAAACTGTCTTCTTTCTGTGCTATTGTATGATGGCATCACTAAAAATTGTGCTATTTATCGAACATATATAAAATTATACATGTTCCTTTTCCGAGTTAAGTAAAGGTGGCCCATCCACCTAGGTAAGGACTGGTAATTAATGTCTTTTGGTAGGATAGAGGATGCGTCATGACTCTGAGCCCATTAACTTCCCTACATACTACCAATACCCTCTAAAAAGCTTTTGTCATGCTTGCCCTTCTGCCTTTCGCCCTTGGCACTTCTGAGGGGGTCCTGCTCCCACCTTAGATAGATAGAAAGAATCATTTATTTACAATTCATTAAGTAACACAATTACAATTAATTAATTCATTAAGATCTTTAAATATTCCGTGCTTGACTAGCAAATATCTATACAATATCTACTGAAGAAAATAATGCCCAATTTGATAAATGATGAGCAACCTTTTCCTGTCGGGAGCTGGAGAGTCCCAATTCTGCTAATAACTCATAATTACCTTGGTACCATTTTCCACATGCTCCTAAAGGAAATCCTATGAATTTAATTATATTAGTATTTGTCAGTTCTTGAACTTGATCTTTAAGATGTTGAAATTTCTTGACTTTCTCTGCTGCTGCATCTGCCAAAGATGTTGATTTATTCTCATATCTGACTGTGATGTCTTCTTCTAGGGCCTGATCTCCTTTAACGAATACCAGGTCTGGCTTGTATAATTCATTTTGTTCGTCCTTCAGCAGCGGCTCCTGGAATACTACCCATTACTTCTTTTTGGCCTCATCTGCCAATAATTCATAGTTGATTATGTCTCTTAATCCTAGCATCCTGTACCACAGGGCAGTAACCAGTAATACGTGAACAGGTCTCATTCTCCACCTGACAGTGTCAGCATGATTTAATTTGAGTCTCTTGTCTGCCCCTTGCTAAAAAGTCTCTTGTGGGGTAGACATTAGCTCTTAGCTGTAAGGCCATGATAAGCTTTCTGTGAGGAATACCTCTATAAAATTCAAGCCAGTTGTTACTGATTTTATCCTTCTCAAAGTTGGAAATTCCACAGCCCTGGGATACCAGCCTGGTCCAATTCACAAATTCCTGTTTGTCAGTTACAGGGTCTTGGAAGGATGACTTTTGGAGCGGTATCTCCCATTCTGAGGCTGGTTCCTCTCTGCCTAATTCCTCTAATACCACCATAAACTGCTCTCATGGTCCCAAATAGATGGAATTTTATCCTTATCCCCTCCTGCAATCCACAATCTTTCAAATTCTTTCTCAATACCTTCCTGCCGAACAACTGCTCTTACTGTCTCGTCTGAAGACTGCGCAGTTCTGTGAGGTCTTTGAACCTGTACATGGGGATCAATCCCGAGAGTCTGGTAATACCTAAACCTTCATCCCAAGTGCTAGAATACAGGATGGCATCACAAGTACTTGCCAGAAAATGTAACCATTCCTTGATGGCTGCTCGAATTGCCAAATCAAGGGTTTCTAGGTACGTAGCTTTCACGTCAGCTTGGTCTGCCAAGTAGATCAGTTGTGGAATAGTATATCCTTTAACGATGTCAGCTTTCTGAAATGGCTTCAGTGAAGCCTTCTCAATCCATTGTAACCATCCCTTCACTTTCTCCAGTACTGGTTTTGATATTCCAGTCCATGGGTCAATACATAAGCCAGCTGCCAGGTTCAGTCATATTGAGGAGGAATCATATTAATCGTCCATGAAGGACAGCATTGATCGTAGAAGGGTCTTTTGTTGGCTGGATGTAGAAGCTGTGGCACTTCTCCCCTTGTGTTTTGAGGCCAGTTAGTTCGCAAAAGACCTCCAAAATTTCAATATTTTTCTGCATTCCTTCCCATGGTCCACTCAACAGTACCAAGTTGTCCATGAAAGCTATTGTAGTTATATTTTTCGAACAGTGTTGGAATCTACTTCCTTTCTCCTCCAACTTGCATAGTAGGGAGTCCACAGATAAGTTTAATAAAACTGGGGATGTTGGATCACCCTGCTTTACACCAATCCGAATCTCAATGGGATCCGACTGTTCGTTCTTCAGGTCAATATGAGTACTGATGTTATGACACAAGTTTGTAATCAGGGCAATACTATCATTGTCCACGCCCTTCTGTTTAAGAGCTGAAATGATGTGAAAATGGCTCATGCTGTCAAAGGCTTTCACTTAAAGATTTCATAGAATCATTAAGGTTGGAAAAGACCCTTAAGATCATCGAGTCCAACCGTTAACCTAGTGCTGTCAAGTCCACCACTAAACCATGTCCCTAAGCACCACGTCTACCCGTCTTTTAAATACCTCTAGGGATGGGGACACAACCACTTCCCTGGGCAGCCTGTTCCAATGCCTGACTACCCTTTCGGTGAAGAAGTTTTTCCTAATATCTAACCTAAACTTCCCCTGGCGCAGCTTGAGGCCGTTTCCTCTTGTCCTTATCGCTTGTTACTTGGGAGAAGAGACCAACCCCCACCTCGCTACAACCTCCTTTCAGGTAGTTGTAGAGAGCAATAAGGTCTCCCCTCAGCTTCCTCTTCTCCAGGTTAAACAACCCCAGCTCCCTCAGCCGCTGCTCATACAACTTGTGCTCTAGACCCTTCACCAGCTTTGTTGCCCTTCTTTGGACATGCTCCAGCACCTCCATGTCCTTCTTGTAGTGAGGGCCCAAAACTGAACACAGTACTCGAGGTGCGGCCTCACCAGTGCTGAGTACAGGGGCACTGTCACCTCCCTGGTCCTGCTGGCCACGCTATTCCTGATACAAGCCAGGATGCCATTGGCCCTCTTGGCCACCTGAGCACACTGCTGGCTCATGTTCAGGCGGCTGTCAACCAGCACCCCCAGGTCCTTTTCTGCCAGGCAGCTCTCCAGCCACTCCTCCCCCAGCCTGTAGCGTTGAATGGGGTTGTTGTGACCGAAGTGCAGGACCCGGTACTGAGCCTTGTTGAATCTTGTACAGTTGGCCCCGGCCCATTGATCCAGCCTATCCAGGTCCCTCTGCAGGGCCTTCCTGCCCTCCAGCAGATTGACACTCCCACCCAACTTGGTGTCATCTGCAAACTTACTGAGGGTGCACTCGATCCCCTCATCCAGATCATCAGTGAAGATGTTGAACAGGACCAGCCCCAACCCTGATCCCTGGGGAACACCACTCGTGACCGGCCGCCAACTGGATTTGACTCCATTCACCAAATTTTGATATTAACACAGTCCGACATTCTCTTACCATGTCTGGTACAATACCAGATACCGACCATAGATTGAAAAGTTCCATTAATTTGGTATAGTGAGGATCTATCTTGATAAGATCTCTCAAACTAAGCCCATCTGGTCCTGTGTTCTTACTTATCTCCTTGATGTTTTTAGAGATCTCTTTTGCTGTGATCATGGCTTTGAATGCTGAGTTTGCTGCCTGACCAATAGTTCTGAGGGCACCTAGGCCCTTGATTGTTCCTA
Source organism: Nipponia nippon (assembly GCF_047370975.1). Classification (NCBI taxonomy): domain Eukaryota; kingdom Metazoa; phylum Chordata; class Aves; order Pelecaniformes; family Threskiornithidae; genus Nipponia; species Nipponia nippon. The sequence continues at coordinate 90,558,230 of NW_028262290.1, read as the reverse complement.
GCCATTCCCATCTGAACTTGAACACCTTGTGTACCTTGTCCAGTGGGATACTGCACCTTAGGGAGTCCACATCATCCAGGTTGATACCAGCAAGTTTCCGTCTATCCAGGTAAAACAGCCGCTGGAATTGTAGGAATTGCCCCTGCTTCTTGGCCCTCTTCTTCATCCAGTCCTTTGGTGGCTGAGAAAGAGCAGCCCTGCAGGCCGTTTGGTGCTTCTGACCTTGGCTTGCTTTCAACTCGGTGGACTTCCTAAACAGGCATGAATCAACTGCCTCATCTATCAGTATTGATGGATCTTCCTTCCCTTTGATCACCTTTCAAAAGAATGGGCAGCTTTTTTGATATCAGCCAGTCAGAAATCACTCTTCAGTAGTGGGACCTCAGTCCACCTTCTACATGCGATCCAATGTCCACAGGATGTTCTCCCTCTTCTTCTAGATGTTCCCTCCATTCTCGATCTTTTTCCCTTCTTCTCACAGGACTCTTATGAAGTCCTGTTCTCTTATCGCTTAACTGTTTAGTTGTTTTCAAAGAATCATAGAACCATACAATCGTTTTTGACGGAATATGTTCCGCAATCAACTTGGTGTTCTTACACCCCTCATACTGCTTATCCAACTTCCTCAATAGCTCCACCTCTTCCTCCATCCAGCACTGCCAATGTACGCTTGTGCCACACTCCCAACTTGCAGCCAGGCCTTCCGATCTGGGAACTGATACATACGGTACGTGGTGCTGGCAGCCGAGGCTAGACATTCGTCATGAGGGCTGCTCCAGTACTCTTTCCAGCCATCTGGCTGGCATTTGGCTGTGGTCACATGTCTGTTTAACACTCTGGAAACGAGTCATCCCTCCACAGGAAGTTTGGCTGGGCAAAACCAGTCACAAACCTCCATCTGCTTGTTGAGTGCTAGAAAAATATCATATCATGGGCCTGCAGTCATCCGTGCAGCTTTGGAGTGCCTCTTGAGAGCGTCTGAGCACTAGAGAGGGAATAATTTTTCCACTAGGTAGGTGGTCCTACCGGGCATGTTGCTAGCACAGCTGGCCTCAGTCACAGAAGATATTTCACATTTGTTACAGACCATACCTATGCATGCCGGAAGGTGGGCATGTGCCCACTGCTGGTAGTCGTACCATACAGCCAAGGCAAGGAGCAACCATGAGCAAATGGAAAGTTGCTGCCACAGCAAAGACTATGTGTAGGCATGGGAATCTGCCATGCCTGTTCTCCCTAGATCCAGCGAGTCTCTGCTATGGAGAGCTATCCCCACCTCAGCCCCAGTCTACAAGGTGGACTGTATCAGTGCAGGGTACTGTATCATCAGCTTTGTGTGACCTAACTGATGTCTTGAGACCTCTGCCTACAGCACTGTCATTTCAGTACACACAGCTGTAGGCAGCTGTACCGTTGAGCATCCCAGCCTCCATTACTGGAGTGATTTCTTTGCAAAACTACTGTTTGTACGGCAAATTCACTGATGGGAGCAGCTGAAGAGCTGGCGTTTGTGTGATGTGAAGGAATTGACTGAAAAAGCAGGAAGGTGGGACCCACAAGGCTGCCACCCTGAAGGCACATCTTCTGCAAGCATGTCAAAACTGCTTGTTATCTATGACAAGACCAAGCGGATGTCCTACCTACCAAGTGAAAACACTGGAGGTACATACTGTCTGGTGCTGCAGGCTCCCCAGGAGAATGCACAGGAGCTCAGGCCTGATGTCTTTTCTTACCACAGTGGGCTACTAATAAAACAGCGTCTCACCCCATTGCATCTGGTGCTGCTCATCTATGGTACTAGGAATAATCCATATACTCTGGTATGCAGGCAAGTGGAAACGAATGGCTGTCCAAAGTATGACCTACATCAAATACTCTTTCTGCTTATGGCTTCCATAGGGTCTCTTTCCACAAAGTAGGTTTTGTTTTTTACATCCGTTCTTGTAAGAGCAGAAAGTGGACAATGAGCACGGGGGAACATTTGCAACACACGCATTGGTTTTTCCCTAGTGCTGCTCTGCAGGGGTCTGTTCTTGTTTGCCATTTGCTCTGATTGGGCCATAGTGGTAGCAACCTTAGCTGACTTTTCCCTTTCCCCCGCTGGTCCCTCGCATCTCTGTGCCATTTGTGAATTCCATTTCTAGCCGAGTCTGCGGGAGAGCTGGAGAGCGGCTCTCGTGGAGAGGCAGGATTGGCTGTGCTGTTCCTCTGTCTCCCCAGGGGAGGCTCTTGCCGGAGTCTTGGCCTGCACTTTTGGGTTTATGCCAGCACAGGGAGGTGTCAAAAATTCTCCCACTCAGCTACTTTACACAGCCCCATGGGGCGTGTGACAAACTCGAGTCTTCCATCCCGTGGATGCGCGCTCCTCTCCTTTCCAGAAACAAATGTCATCAGCAATAATAAGTCCTCCCCAACCTTAGGAGCAAAGGTAGGGAATAAAATTTTGTACTCAGCTGAGTTTAAGCTTTCTTTTCCTCTACTTGTGGGTCTTTGAGCATCATCCCTCTTCATGGGCCCCAGACAGGACTTGGGCCACAGAAAGGGGGGCTCTGATCCAGCACAGCCTTGCAGGCCAGTGCAGGTATCACCCAGCCCCTGTGCTTTCTGCTAAGCGCACGACGGCAGAAGTACCCTGAGCCCTCCTGCCTGCCTTCTTTCACCTGCAGCAGAGTTGGAGGCTCTCTGACTCCTAGAGCAGATGAGGCTCCAGGCAGTGAAAACCTCGGGCAGGGAAAGGCAAGTAGATTGACATTATTATTTATGCCTGGGGCTGCACAATTTTTTTTAACTATACTCATAGTATAAAAACCTTTGCAAAGCTTATATCTTCTTGCTTTCAGAGCCATGGACCCCTGAAGAGCTAACCATAAACCTGGAGTGCCCATCAGGTGGTGTGATGTGAGAGAAGCTGTACTGAGGAGCAGCTGATAAAAAGATCTTGTAATCTTCAGCGCAGGAATTGTTCTCTGCTGTTGTGTTATCAAGGCTGTACGCAGCAGCCTTTTGATATCCGTCCAGGGAGTGAGTTGTTTCTTCAGCGATGATGAAGCTTAGATTGTATCAAGACCTCTTATGACTCAAACTAAATGACTTTCCCTTCCCCCTCACAGAGTAAACCAGATTTTACAAGCTTTGGCAATTTCAATGCGTGCCGTAGCTGTTAGTTGTAATGCTGCTACAGCCTTCACATTCCTGAATGAGAACAAAGACGTGAATGAACGTTCGTGGTCTTACCTAAACCTTGCTCTCTAGCATTGCCCTTGAACTGTGGTGTCTGGTTTGGCCAAGCCACGATACAAATGTCATTTCAGCTCCTACCACCCCAGCTAATCCGTAAGGGTGCGATGCTCATCACTTTTCAAAATTGTCCGAATGAATCCTGCAGTCCCTTTTCCTGTGTCTTTGGGGTGGTGAGGGTACTTCTCTCAGATGCCTTTGGCAAAGAGGATGAGAGCATGGAGGGTGCCAGGCTTGCTGCTGCATCCTGATAGATGTGGGGTGCTGTGAGCATGAGCCAGCTGGAGAGAATATTTTGGGGAGCTACAGCTGTAGTGGGGAAGGGAGAACATCTCTGTCTTACACCTGCTCTGGGGTGTGCTCTGTGTCACAGTGGTGGGGCAGCTCCAGGTGCCCCCTTCTCCATCATCACATGGCTTCATCCAGCCTGAAGGCAAGAAACTTTGGTTTTCTTCTCCTCTGTGTTGTCTTTGGGCAGCTGCTTTGTGAGCTGCCGTGGCTGGGGAAGGTTTGGGAACCTATCTTGCACTGCTGCCACGTGAGTGGGACAGCCCCAGATCAGCCCTGGTCATCAGTGAGACAGGGCTTGTGCTGAGCTGGAACTGACCGTCACAGCGGCTGGTGGTCACCAAATTATTTACAACTTTCTGCTCAACTAGTCTCACCTGGACTGGTTAATAAGGATGTGTGGGGTCGAATCCAGTTCATCGGCTTAAAGAGGCTCTGAACTCAGCTGCTTCCTGCAAGGGCTCCCTCCTCACCCCAGGGCAGGGCGTTTCAGCATTTAAGGAGGACTGAAAAGGGGAAGGAGAAGGCTGAAAGCATGGCACTCGCCCCTGTCCTGTGACATTTGAAATCCAGCTTGTCGATATTTTCTTTATTTGTTTATTTATTGACTTACACTTGGCAACAAGCCTCATAACTTTCTAACTTTGAAGGTGGATAATATCAAGTGGAAATAGAGGAAAACACACCTTATTTTGTTTGCATGTTATTTTCCATGTGAGTTGTAAGAGCAAATGCCTTTTTTTTTTCTTTCTTATTTCCTTTAATGTTACATAAGGTGAAGCTAACATAGAGGTTTACCTTTCCCTCGGGTCAGTACCGCTGACCTGTTAATGGCTGGATATCATCCAGTGCGTTCTCTGAGAGGGGGAGAGAGAAAGCACTGCACCAAGATCCCCAGCCCAATGTCCTTGCGACGGGAAGCGACCAGTGATGGAGCCCACTTCTGCTCTGAATTTCTTGCCATCTGAAGCCCTGCTTCTTGGGGTGTCACCTCCGCTGCAAGGAGGTCCCTCCTGACCTGAATTGTCCTGTGATCCAGTGCAAAGGCTGCCAAGTCCTGCGTGCCCTGTGCTTGGGCCAGTGGCTGAGCAAGGGGCAGGATAGTGCAGAGTCAGGCCTGGGGAATTTGAATTTAAACCACTGCAAGTGCAGTCACACCTGGGTCCAGCGTTTTTGCCTCGCAACAAGATGGCAGGAGAAATATGAGAAAGCCATGCGTCACTAGCATGGCTCTTTGCTGTTCTCACCGCCTCCTCTTCCTCCTCGGGGGTTTGCAGTGTTGCTCCAGCAGTACCTGCTCAAGCCCAGCCCCAAGCTTCAGGAACCGCAAGCTGATCCAAAGGACATGTGTCCAGTAACAAACGCTGGAAAATTGAACCACTGGCATTTAGGGTTGGGGAAATCTCTGAGCAAGACCTAAACTCCTCTAGTGAAACTTAGCTTATCGCTCTTGCAGAAATGCTAAAGGACAAGGCATTCTGAGTGCAGTTCTCGTATTGACTTTCTGTGGAGTAACCTTTACGTATCTCAATAGATGTGGCTTTTTGTGCTGGACATCATTATTCTCTCTTCTTGGCATATGAGACAGTGCAAGACAAAAACATCAGAGTAATTTCAACAGGGGCTGAAATTTGGTGCTGTGAGTCGCAGTGAGCACACAAGCAGAGATGGGCTCTGAAAATACTGTTATTTTATTTTTGTATCAATTTCTATATTAAGAGACACTAGAACCTACTGTACAAAGCAGTGCTACCCAAAGCTACGTTTAGCTGCTTGGATGTTTGTGTCTCCATCTCACCAGATCTGCAGAAATGAGTGGTTATTTTCCATCAGGGGCTTTGAGTAGGAAGCTTGTTATATCTGACCTACTGTGTAAGGAAAATATCTGTTTCACCGCCGTGCATTTTTTCATACAAGCGGTATCTTTCTGTGTCTCTTCTAACCTACGTTAACACGTTATATTTCCTTTAAAATGCTACGAACTTACTTGCTTTAACGTAACTTGGTAATTGACTGGTATTTACAGGCAAAAGTAGAACTGAAGCGTGCATGTAATTTTTAAAGAATTATATAGTGAAGGAAAACCTCTTAGTATTTGGGATGATGGCCAAACCTTCATCTGGGACCTGAATCGAACACAAGTCTTCTGAAATGTTCTCCCAAGCTACTCCATTCCCTGGGGCTTTATTTCCCTGCCAACCCCAAAACAGTCATGCAGTGAACCCTGCCTAAGCTTTTTTCCCCAAGCGTGTCTTTCGGCGGTTCCCCTTGAGGGTCCCTGCTCCCCTTGCTCCTCTGCCTGTGTCCTGGGTGGCCCAGGACCTGACCTGCCAGCCTGGCTCTGCGGCAGGAGCTTGGGACCATTGGCAGGGTCAGCGCTGGAGCCCAAGGCTGTTCAGGGGATGAGTTTTGTCCTGTTCAGTAGGTCGTGATGGCAACCGGTCTATCATGGGGGAGCCTGTTTGCTTGGTTTGCTGCTTTTGTTTGCTTAGAATATTTTTTTAATGATACTTAAAGCTTGGGGTTTGGTTTGGTTTTTTTTTCAATTAATGATTGGGAGACCAGCTGGTGGCATTAATTCATTTTAATATGACTTGATCTGGGAAGTGCTCGAGCTCCCTCTTAGAAAAAGTGGCTGACTGCATTTTTTTTTCAGGCAGTTTGCTTGACAGAGAATAAATTTTTACAAAAATTGCTCTACAGAGCAAGGGAACAGATTCTGTCATTTACTCATTTCTTGCAAAAGTACCTGACATGTGGGGAAAAGCAGCCTTTTCATTAGTGGATGCATGGAAGGCCCCACGGGCAGGAGCACAGAATAACTGGCTCTGCAATCTACGGAACTGCAGCTAATTGTATTTTAAGGCTGTATTTCAGCAAGGTGCCATTGCTGCCTATCATTCCAATACAATATCTTGGAACTGCTTAGCAGCAACTCTATTTTCTCTCCTTGTGGCAATTTTAATTCTTTGTGAAAAATCATGGGAGCTGTGAGCTTTCTGAATACAAAGCAACGGGGCTCGGGTCAGTGGAGGTGACATTCCCCTGTAGTTCACAGCAATTAACCTCAGCGAGGGGAAGCAAAATTAAAATGGTCACTTGTGTTTGGGAGAATTACCTTGTGATACATTGCAAATACCCTCATCGTAGGCAGTTGTTTAACTTAATCTGTGCCACAGTTATGCAAATATGCTTATCATGCATTTGACAGCTTGCTCCCATTTTCGCTCTAGGAGTGGCGGTGTGTGTAAGATGGATCGATGTACACGCTCCTAAAGGCAAAATGCGTGACACTTGTCAGGTTAGAGCTAAATGGTGTTATTTATTTGTTTATTTTGCAATTCTGTGAATGTGCCTCACTCTTAAGAAGAGGAACACAGTAATGATTCTGTTTAATTAACGGAGAAGTGACTTTCTTGCCAGTCCTAAGTGCCGTTTGATGTATCTGAGATGTCACAGGACCGGAGAACTCCTGTAAAGGGCTGAGAAAGCATTATTTGTGCTTGGTGCGCGGAGCTTTATGAAAGCAATTTACATATTTGCACACTGAAGCATAACTACCAGCACATAAGCAGGGTGGTAAATGATTAACTACAAAAGATTGACAGTTTGGGCAAAGATCCAGCAGAGCACTTAAGTGTGTGCTTAACTTCAAACAACCTGGCTCTGCTGACTGCGGTGGGGCAGAGTCAGGTCCTCTCTTAAGTACAAGAAATTGCTTGTGCACTTCAACTAAACATGTGCTTAAGTGACCTGGAGGACCAGAGTCTGGCTAAGAGAGCTTATAAAAGGGAAAAACTTTCTCGTATAACACTTAAATCAGGATGGCAGCAGTAAGTAGGACTGTAAACAGATCGGAGCTCGTCATGGATGGAGCATTCCCAGCTCCTGTTGATGAAGTGGGAGTTGTCAGTTGCCTAGCATTTCTCCGACTAATGACAAAAATAGAGGTATTCCAGCAAAAGACTAATCTAGTCTGCCCATTTCAGAACAGCATTTTGTTCTGTGCATTTTGTTCTGTTTTGTTTTGTTTTTAATTTTTGGGAACATAAACATATTAAATATTTTATTGTTGTTCTGTGAAAATCTCATTCTGCTTTGGCCAAATATTGCTTTCACTAAATGGCTTAATTGGAAATGGAATTAGGCCAAAAAAGCTAAAACCCCCAACCTCCCAAAAAACTGTTTTCAGTTTCCACTAACTTGAAACTCTTCCCCAGCATTCATCCTGCACTGGCCTCACGCTGCCCACCAGGAATCCTGTTATAACTTTGCTTCATCAGAAGCCCCTTTCTTGCAGTGTATTTGGAAGTTACTGAAGCTGAAGGTGGAAAAAGCTGCTCTGAACCGCAAGTGTGAAGCCAAGGTTGAAGGTCCAAATCAGGGTCATTCTGATGAAATGGGTTTTGGACTCCACGTAACAAACTGTCTTCGGACTCTGGGGGAATGATTTCATGTATCTGAGTGAAATTTAGCAAACTAGAACTACAAGTGAAGTCCACTGCTTTCTCCTTGTAACCCTTCTAAAGGAGAGTATTTGCGCTTATATCGCTGTCAGAAACATACACTCTTCGGGTTACTACTTCCATCTCCAGCAGATACCTGAAAGCAGTGGCTACTCTATGGTCATCAGGCATTCACTCAAGCATGTAACCTTCACAATGATCCCTGTATGCTTTTACTTCAGCACGGACAAGTACACACTACTGTTGCCTGTTCTTTGCTTTTTGGGAAGCTTTTTGACTCCATCATTTTAATTACTGTTTTTTTTTTCTTTATTTTACCTCTCCTGATATCATCTCTCTTAAAATATGTCTGAAATTGATGGTGGTTGAGCGAAGCTTAATTAAAGCGTGTCAGTGTGATGGTTTCTTTCATTCAGGAGACATGCAGGAAGATGATAACCTCCTTTTTTGGAATAAAAATGAACGGATTCCGTGCCCAAAACATAGGCCCTGGGTACTTAATAAGAAGCAGAAAAGGATGGTGAAAGGATGTTTCTAGGGCCCGAATTCGGATCTAAGCAATAAGATACTGTAACTGGAGTGTGTATTTTCCAGAGTAGCCAGGAAACAGAGAGAAAAAAGGAGCTAGAAAGTCCTGGAGACAGAAAAAAGTTGGAAATACGATCCAGAGAGAATGGCTGAAAAATCTCTTTCCAGGTTTGAGTGCAGGCTAGAAAATGGTAACGAAATTATCTCTGATTTGATTCAGGCTATCTTCAAGGCTTTTGTATTTCTTTTTTTTCTTTGCAAAATCAACAGGATTGCATAAAAATATGTGACTCCATCAGCAATTTCTCCTCCTAATGGAAACAACTTGAACAACAACGAACGACGATCAAACAGCATGACATACAACTACTATGAAAGTAGTCATAATTTTATAGTCAGAGGGGAGGAGGGCGTAGAGCTTTCTCCATATCTGCTTAAAGCATCAAAATAGATTTTATGCTCCAGTAATGCATGGACCTTAGATATAAGCCAACAACCGCCAAAATCAGCAGGAATTTCCCAAAGCCCGTAAAAGCCAATGGATCGAAACGTCGATCATAGATCAACAGTCAAAACGCTCTCTCAAGAATGTAACTTAAAGACTGGTTGTAACAGAATTCAAGCGCTGAATTCAATTCATAAGTCTATTATCATTCCTTTTCTAAAGCCAGGTTTGATACACTGGATGGGTATGGAGGTTGTGGCTTTGTGTCTATGAGCAACGTGCACGTGCTGTATTAGAGGTGCCGCGTTGCTGCAACTTTTCCAAGTAGTGGTTCTGGTTGAAGTGATGAGCTGACTGTCTTCTCAGATGCAACCCACCCCACTCCCTCCAGCCAAATCCTCCAGCTCCCGTGATCTCAAATGTGAAATTGCAACCTTCACTCAAAACTCTTTGTATTTCGAGCATGGGCAGGAGCAATGCCTGATCGGCTGTGAAGAGGGCAAAATCGCTAGCATTCATTTTCATAATCAATCCTGATTCCTTGGGGAGAAGGTACATTGGGGTGGATTTATCACTAGCGAATTAACTTGGGAGTGGGTGAGGGACGTGGAGGAGGAGCTCACAACTCTGGCATTAGCATTATTGGATGGTTTGGGTTTGCTTCTGTTACTAAAGGAAACTATATATAGTCTTTTTTGTTGGTTTTTCGTCTGGACTCGGACAATTCAGAAATCAGTAAATCACATAAATTCATGTCAGGAGAGGCAAGTTTATTGTTTTCTGTTTAAAACCAGTTCTTCTATGTTTTGTCTTGCCTGCAAAATCCTTCCTGCTTCTCATATGCAAGATAATGCAGGCAGGCAGCATTTCTAATATAAGCCAGAAAAGATGTAATGATAAATGTTTAACTGCAGTTCTCCATTTCATATGCTGAAAGTAAGAAAAGGGAGGAAAAAACCAGACATGTTAATGATGTCCCATCATCATCATATTCTCTTCAGCTAACATGGGAGGAGGATGCATAATTACCTGGACAGAGACTAAGTCTATTGACTTCTGTTATTCCTCAGCTGGAGCTGCTTTTAGTGTGTGAGCACAAAAAGCTTTAAGGAATAATGCATAAAAATGCTTTTATCTTTGAAAAAAGCAATATTCAGCTGGCTTGGCCATTATGTAGGTGAAAGCACAATGGGTACCAAGACTGCCTAGTACATTTGCATGAGATTAGTTGAATCATCTAAGCCAAATGTCCCCCCTATCTGTTTCAGCCTGTGCTCAGGTGCTGGGGAACCTAGAAGCAAAAGCAGCGACGAAGATGCAACACCGCATGAGCAATCCCATTCTTTTTTCGTGATAAGAGGCGCCAAAAGGCAGGAAGAGTCATGGGAAACGCTAGGGGGGAAATTCGCGGCCCTGGGCTCTGCCACAGCCTGTGACCTCGGGCAACTTGATAAAGTGTCTGGGATCACTTTTTTGCACTTGATTTCGTTTTGAACAAAACTTCATGACACCGAAATTCCCACTGCAACCCACAGCACTTGGTAGGAAGTACAGCCGGCATCAGTACTTCCCCTGTGAAATCGGAATCGTTTGACGGGATGACCCACGCTTTACCCCTTCTCTGAAAGGCTAATAGCCTACCTGGACACAGGGGGCAATTTCCTATTGCTGCCTTTGTACTGCCTGCAGCGGGAATCTGATCCCAGTTGAAGTGTCTGGGAACTGCAGTAATGCAAATAATATCCCCCCCTCCCCAGCATCGGCTAAACGCCATTTCCCAGTTTTGATCGCCTGGTGCTGATACAGTCCAATGATAACGCGCTGGAGCCGAGACAGATGCTGGCCTTTCCAGCATAGCGCTAGTATGAGTATGGGCTTGCCAGGATGAACGGGGTCTTTTTGCGGGCTGGTTTTGTGTTGTTCAGAAGCCTTTGTAGGCAATTTAGAGTATATGTCCCCAGGACACTGCTTTGGAAAACAGGCAGAGGGATTGGGGTGTGTTAGCTCAGCTGCGGTTTTATTAGCAATATGGGACATGAAATAACACAAAGTTTTCATCTGGCCATAGAAATTACTAAATAGAAGTACTTTACGACTTCGGGAGTGTTACATTCTTGTCATGTTTCAGCATTTGCAGAGACAACAGATGAAGCAAATTAAATTATGCATGCACTAAAGGAATGCATTGTTAGCCACAGTCTTTGTTAACTTGCCTGCAAATAAACAAGCACAAATAAGTAGAAGATGTATCCTGAAGATTTGGTAGGTTGGGGTTTTTTTTTGCCTTATGCTTATTCATGTAATATATATGCATGTGTGTGCATCTGTAGGTGACCCGTCAGCCATACCTGCTGCACTTGTTATCTGGTGGGTCTCACGGTGTAGGAGAAACCACATGGCTGCACATCACTCATTTGCATTCCGGTTGTATACAGCTTTGGCAGTTTTTTTATGCAACTGAATGTATGCAATCATCAATAACACAGTCTGCAATAAGTCCCAATTAACGTTGCTGCAGGAATCTTCCTTCATGTTTGTGCTGGCTTCTGTAGATTTAAACACTCAACCTTAATGATGCATTAATGTTGTTTTCTTTTTTTTTTTTTTTTTAAATGCTGTGTTTGCAGTATAAAGTCCACAATTTATTTTGTTCTCTTTGCCCAACAGGGACACTTTTTCCACTGACTCTTTAATAAGAAAGAAGCCTTCATGAGTTCAAAAGCCATTTATCTTTATTAGTTGTATATTTTGCTCATCACCTCTCTTACATTTATGAATTAAATATTTATTGATTTTTTCACAAAGAAGAATGCCCCGCTGCTCAGCAAGAACAATTACCACCAGCTATGCCCAGAGAACCATAAGCAAAACAACCTTGCATTACTTCTATTAAGTCATGTCAGAAGTGACAGGAATGGAATCTATCTTTTAATGGAGATCATTGTGGGGTTGGGTTTTTTGGAAGAAATCTGTAAAATGGGCTGTGAAAGAAGGGCTTGCATCTGTTTGTTTGCTTTGTTTCATTTTCCTTTTTTGCTTCATGATACACAAGCAAAGGTGAAGGAATTTTTATTCTCTTCCCCACTTATAATCTCGTCGATAGATTAAGAGAACTGATGAGTATTAGTTCTGTCCGATATCGTGTGAAACCTATTCAATTATAACTGAAAGGCATTAGCTTACTCTCATTTTTTGATGAATTAATTTTAAGGCTCAAGGGACCAGTGTGATCAGCTACCAGATATTAGTGAGTCAAGCCTACGACTCTATCTGGAAGCCACTGAAGAAAGGCGTGCAGCCCTGAGCAGAAAACTTTCTGTTCATGTAGCAGACATGACAAATCCCCATCATCTCTGAAAACATGGAGCTTGTTTTCAACCTAGATTGTGTACCTTCAAACTTGCAGCCATGAAGTTTGATGCTGGGTCTGTATCTATAGCACAGAAACCCCCCATCAAGGAAATCGGTCATGGAAAATAACTCTAAAAATTGTTTCCCCCCCCCCCCAGCGATATCCTGTGTTGTTTGAGGTTACGGCCCGTGAGCAGAAGACCTGGCGGAGCCTGGGCAAGGCCGTGCCTGTGCCTCTGTCCCCTGGGTGTCCGGCCACATCCCCTGGGTGCCCAGGCAGGGGACAGCCGGACAAGTGGCGTTTGCTGGCCCACCGGCCAGTTGTGCCCACTCTTGGTCGCATGCTTTTCCCTTGAATCTCTTATTCTCCCAGGCTGCTATGTTTCATTGGCCTTGTAGAAATTCAATTATTTTTGAGACTTACACCTCTGAGACTCCTTTGAATTCAGCTGAAATTGGCTTCAAGAGAGAGGCAGGGAGGGATGGAGGAAGCCGCCTCTCCTGAGGACATGGGCTAATAACTCTGGCCTCTCTCTGCCCATCCTTCCCCTCCCTTATCACAGCCCTTAGCAGCTGGAGATTAAAGGCAACTTGTGCCCTCTGGTAGAAATCATCTAGGTAGATCACCTTTTTCTGGGCAAATACTGCCTCTGGGGAGGCAGCCCTCTGCACCTCGTGATCCAAATGGGCCAAAACTAAGCCCCTGCCACTGTTCACTGCCGACTCCCTTGAAGTCGGCAGGGTGCTCTGGACACCTGAACTTTGATTTTATTTTCAGGATTGAGGGAGTTTGGGAAAGAAAGGGAGCTTCTGTCCCCTGATGTGTGCGAGAGGCTCCCCCGCCGGGCTGGGCCTGCAGCTGGAGCTCGGCCCCTCTCTGGGGAGCTGCCGGGCGCCAGCCCTTCCTGAATGCTTGTGCAGCTCTAACTGCTTTTGTTCTACTTCTTTTTTTTCAGCTGGGCTGGTACCACCCGAGAAGGGGGATCACCCTAAGGAAGGACACACAAGAAAACATGGGAAAAGGCCCTTTTGCCCAACATCCTTCGCTGAGGGACACCTTGGGTTTAACACTAGCGGAGCCAGCGACCTCAAATGGCTTCACGCTGGATGCGTGTTTCAGCGGGCTCCCACAAAAAACACTTTTTGCCAGCGCTTTGGAGTTTGCTTTTCTTTTTAGAGGAATAGAAACACAGGGAGGAAAAAGCCTTTTCCTCAGCAGCACTGTTGACACAGTCGCAATTTTCATTATTGGTGCTTTTCTTCCGCGGCAGCGATAATGTCACCTCCCTCCTGCTCCTCTGGGCGCTGTTGTGACAATCGGTGTGAGGACAGTGCGCGGGGCAGACGCCGGGATAGTGTCAGGCGTTGGGCCTTGCACCATGTTCTTCAAAACACTCTTTAATCCGCTCTTCTTGCAGGACTTATCCGGCTTTGCTTCTCCCTAGGGCTGCAGCCCTGCGTTTGCCGTTACCTCTTTGCAGTGAAATACCTCTGTAACCATCAACTGAAAGGCAGCAAAACTGAAAGAGATTTTTGGTGTGTCCTGTCAGAGAAGGTTTGGGTTAATGCCTTCTTGCCAAGCACAGGCCATCCAAAGCTATGCTCTAATTAGTCATACTCCTACTACAAGAAGGACATTGAGGTGCTGGAGCATGTCCAAAGAAGGGCAACAAAGCTGGTGAAGGATCTAGAGCACCACAAGTCTTATGAGGAGCGGCTGAGGGAACTGGGGTGGTTTAGCCTGGAGAAGAGGAGGCTGAGGGGAGACCTTATTGCTCTCTGCAACTACCTAAAGGAGGTTGTAGCGAGGTGGGGGTCGGTCTCTTCTCCCTAGTAAGAAGCCATAGGACGAGAGGAAATGGCCTCAAGTTGCTCCAGGGGAAGTTTGGGTTGGATATTAGGAAATACGTCTTCACTGAAAGGGTAGTCAGGCACTGGCACAGGCTGCTCAGGGAAGTGGTTGAGTCTCCATCCCTGGAGGTATTTAAAAGAAGGGCAGACCTGCTGCTTGAGGACATGGTTTAGTGGTGGACTTGGCAGTGCTATGTTAATGGTTGGACTCGATGATCTTAAGGGTCTTTTCTAACCTTAATGATTCTATGATTCTATATTTAAGCTCTACTGGTATTGCATCTTCATATTATTGTTTCTAGAGCAGGTAAATCCTTTCGGTCCTGAGGGGCCTGTGCCCGCCAGGGAGAGCCCAGGGCTCTGCAGCAAGTTCGTCGCTGCCTGTCAGAAACGGCCCGGCTCCGCCTGGCAGTGAGTGATATATTCTCTGGTGGTGTCAATCCAGTTGCAGCTTCACCCATGTCAGGTTTGTGATGAAAGATACTCTCATTTGCCACCTCCCCCTCCTCCCCAGGACTGACTCTTTGAAAACCCTGGCTGGCTTTCAGAATCTGGCAGTTAAAAGAGATAACAACGGGCCTGCCCGTGAAAGCTAACCATCCTGAATGAGCTCATGAGAAAATCTGATCTAACCTGCCTGTCTGAACAGTATTTATAAACACTGCTACCCAAGGATTAGGCAGCCCAGCCCGGCTGCACTGATGTAGTCAGTGAAAGCAGCTGTTTATATTTCCAACTTTCTGATGTAGCAGGGTTTTATAAAAAAGTCACAAGGTCACACTTTTTTTTTTTTACCTTTTTTAATAACTTTTTTTTTTTACTTTTTTTTCTATTTTTTTTAAACTTTTTTTTACTTTTTTTTAAACTTTTTTTTTTTTTTTTTGGCAAAGCCTCTAGAGGAACAAGCAGTGCTTCACAATGCTGCTGCCTCCATTTATTTAAACATTTCAGGATGTTGATGTCATGTTCCCACCCCCCATCCCAAACCTCAGCATATATCAAGATTTGTCTTTGGAGCTGTAAAGCAAACCAGGATTCATTCTACAGACCAGAGCCTCACTGGGCTTAAATTCCTACAGCTGCACCTATGATGGACATGCTGAGCTGATTTACACCAGATTTAACTGGGAGGGGAAGTCACTGGTTTGGGGCAACTTGCATGTAGGCATAGGGACCACAGCCCTGCTCCCAGTGCTCTGCCAACGCAGGCCTCCAACAAGGCGCAGCACTTGGTGCCCGCTGCCAGCACTTGGTGCCCGCTGCCAGCAGGGCTGGGCTTTTCAATCAGGTCTGGCCAAAATACAGCTGTTGTACCCCTCCCGGGTTGTGAGCCACTCAAATGGGGTGCCCTCGGGCTACGGGTTTCAGGTGGCCTGTTTAGACAGAGGGGTTGGAGGATGATGGGAAGCAGCTGGGGATGAGGGTCTGCCTGCTGAGCCCAGGAGCTGGGAGCGTTGGGGGTCCTCCTGGTTATTCTCTTCCTGATGGCTGCAGTGTTCCCCCTGCCCTGCGTTCCTTCAGGTGCGTGCCCTGGGCTCTTGCTGTATGGGGGGTTTGGTATGTGGCTTTTATCAGGAGGCAGAAAGGCTTTCAAAGCTGCTAGTGTATCTGTGCTGGGTACCCTTTGGGCTCAGGGTCCTTCCTGCTCTCTTGCTGCACAGCAGAGGGGCTCCCATGCCCAGCTGCTGTTGAAGGAGATTTCCTCCTCTCTGCCCTGCCAGCCAAGCATAGGGCTGTGCTGCTGCTTTTGTGATACCCCAGGAATGTTTTTTTTTCCAGCTGTTTGTTGCAAAAGCACGCTAATCCTCTGATTCCACCCTGGCAGGAATGGAAACCCTTGTCATTTTACATTACTTGACAGTCAGCATTTTCACTAGATGAGATTGAAGGATAAAGGATGTTTACTTAGGACTGTGGGCGTGTGGTACTAGAATAAAGTTAATAAAAGAAAACAATTATTAATATTGTACTTAGCTTTAAATATTTTTTTGGCTATTTCTGCAACCCAGCTAGATTTCTGGGGTAGTTCACTGGCTGCTGCCCCTGGGGCTGGCATATTCTGGAGTGTTTTCTGCTACCTCTTCCTCTGATTTTAAAGGTAGCTGCTAGAGCAACTATTCTGGTTGCCACATCTTTCATAGGAAAACTTTCTTTTCTTCCTGGCTGATTGCTGCTTGGTGCCTGTGACTTATCCCTGGGACCTGGCTCTGTAAGGACTTGCATCACTTCTGCCTTCCCGCCCCCTCCCCCCTTTTCAGGTTACTGAATTTACATTTCTATTGTACAAGTAATTACCTCATTCCTGGCTTCAGGCTGCATGCTTTTGCTTAGGAAAACACTGTGGTGTGACTCTATAAATGATATATTATGAGAAATGTTAACAGTACAAACTCCTTTTATGATTTATAATTGATAGCTCGCCACAAACTTTGCATACAGCCTAAATGTATAAACACGACCAAAGGGTGATCTGAGGATGTGGGTCCCAACACAGTACAATGCTCGGCTCCCATTTTATTAGATTTTTCAGGACTCCAGCCCCACCAGCTACACAAGAGGTGCTGGGAGTTCCCATAGCCGATGACGGGCAAATCCCATACCCATTGCCGTGCCCCTTTTGGCACTGCGTTGCTGCTTTTGCCCCGATTTTTCTACATCAGCATCTTTGGCAGATGCAAGCCCACAGAGGCGAGGGACCTCCAGCGCCCGGCTGGTGGCCTTGAGGAGCGGCTTCTCCGGCCCTGCGGTGTTCAGGGCTCGGTGGTCCCTTGCCAAGACGATGGCATTTTGCTGCCATGAGACAGAGGGCAGGGGCTGATGGGCTCTGCCAAGGAGGAAGGAACTCGCTGTATTTGCCAAGCCTAGTGCTCCTTGGGCTGTACGTACAGATGGGTGTGAGTGTGCACACACCTCTCTACCTCCCTGTCCCTCACACCCCCAAAAGGGTCCGCAGGCCTTCCCTAGCGGTCCTATGGATGTGACCCCACGGACGGCTGGCTGCCCTCCGCTGTGGCTGCAGAGAGTTAATGCTTCTAACTTTATTGCTTCGATTAACCCCTTGTGTTAGATGGGAAATGCCTAAAGTACACCTCCCTTATTCCCAGTCCTGCTCCTAGAGAAACCAAGTGACAAAAATACTACTTTACATCAGCAAAAGTACGAGTCTTGGAAATCCTGCTGAAACTACTGAGATCAGATCTGGGCCCCAAACAGCTGAATAAAAGTAGCAGTTTGGGCTAATTTAAAGAATCTCTTTTTCCAAAAATACTCTTAAGGAGTTTGAAGGGTGTGGAGACTATTTTTTTTAATCTACTTTCAGTTAGAAAGAGATGGCAGTGAAGCTGGTAAAAAGTGTAAAGAATCTTTCTCTGAGAAATTATCTTATTGACTTTGTTCTTTATATATATATAAAAGAAAATATAACAAGAAGCCTTGCCCTTTCCCCAAAGCCCAGCCTCTTCGGAGCTCACTTTATGATCTTTAAAAAGATAGTTTGGAAAAACATTTTTAACTGAAAGGCAAGGCTAAAGAGGAAATGTTTTGCTGAGAAGTTATTTCTATCTGAAAAAGTAGCTCTCCTTTGCCTAGTTTCTATATTTAAATTTTTATCAGAGAACAAACTATTTTTGCAGGAAAGTTTCTGTGCAGAAATGTTGACTGGTTCAGTGCAGGAGTCAGAGTCTCCACAGAGGGCAACTCTTCACTGAGCCGCGTTCCAAGATACAAGCCTCCAATTAATGCTCTTTTTCCTGCAAAATACTCTCTGTCACTTGCTGAGCACCTCTGGCAAATTTCGGGCTAACACTTCTGTACAGCAAAGCTGTGCTGGGGCTAAAATAGGGCTTTACATTGGAAAGCAACTTGTGACCTGTCATTTTTCTACTGCATCTTTGTAACGGATGTAAATCCATGAGGTTAACTGTCAAGATGGGTCTGAAGGACTCATTTGTCATATCCCTACACGTACATATGTTTGCTCTTCTCAAGTAGGGATGATGTTCACAATTTGCAGCCAAGGCTAGATTCGTAGATGATAAAGCAGCTCTGAAAGGTGTATGTTTGCTTGATGTATCCCTCTAAAAATAATTCACAGGATTAAAAATCTCTGTCAGAAAGCCAACTAAATGGTAAAGCTAATAATCTCTGCCAGGGTCCCAGGCATAGGTTGTCACCTAACAAATGGTTGGGTTTTGTGGACCTTTAGAAGCAAACATCTACAGTACAGCTCATGGGTTAGTAATACTATGATGCAACTTAGCGACATTTTAGAAGCATGGGGGGGTGGGGAGGGAAATATCAATCCAAATATCATGTTGTTGTTATCTACTTGAAAACAAGAGCACTGAGAGTGAACTCTTTTATCGGCCTAGAGGTTTTAAGTTGACTGTGTTAAAACAGCAGAGCAGCAGGTTTTTTAACAGTTAAATGCTAATACTTTCCTTTGTGAGGGTAATCCTGTTTTAATGTTTCTAATTTATAAAGAAGCTAATTTCCATTAGAAATCATACCACTCTCCTTCCCCATAATCTCACAATGCATTTACAGTGATAAAGGCTGAAAATGAACCACCTTCTCCTTATGACTGAACGGACCTGTGTGTGCTGGAGCATGGCAACAGGCCGTCCCGGGCAGGGGGTTCCTCAGCAATGGGCAACCTCTTTCTCAGTCACTGCAGATTAAAAGGGTTCAAGAGCTGTGAGAAGGCATGGGGCTCCCTGTGAGATTGGGTTCACAGTATAGGGTGGGCTGCAAAGCCTCTCGAGAGTCCCTGCGGGGTGCAAATGGGATGGAGGGCAGTGGTGGCCCTGATGCTCTGCGGCGAGGGGCGAGCCTGGGCAGGTGGGCGATAACCCAAGTACAGTTTTGCTGCTTGGTTGCTTGGGTCCAGAATAGGCACCCCAGATGCTCGGGTCGGCTCAAAGGCCCCCTGCTACGCAGCACCCTGGGGCTGGAGAGGGGGAGGCAGAGCAGGGCTGGGGGTCCCAAGCGGGGACACCACGGCGGGCACCCAACCAGCAGGCTGCCGTGGGACAGGGAACCGCAGCAAAGGAGACCCGTTTCTGGGTGTTGCCGCTCTCTGCATTGGCACGGGGGAAAGCCCTGATTTGGAAGGGTGCAGAGATAAAAGTACAAAGCCCCTTTCCCTCCTGAAAGCCTGACAGAAGATCAAAATGTTCAGAGAGAGAATTTTCTTGTCCTCTCTCTTGATCAAAGAGTTTCCTTCCTTGATCCACTTGCAGGATGACAGTGTTAGTAGTAATTGTTGCCCCTTTCATCCTCATGGGTCAGTCTTTTAAAATCTAACTCAGATGGCTACTTGGTAGAGAAGCATGTTTCACTATAGTAGTTCTTACGTGTGTTTTCAGAAACATCAACTCCATGGATATCCACCTATTTGAGTTTTTAAATATTTTTAAAATCAAAAAAGCCTGGACAAACCAGCCTAAAAGCAGCTTTAAGTTCAGAATAAAAATGAAAATTGGAAAATGCATTCAAAGCTTTCATAATTCAACATTTCTTGATTCCTGGTATTAAGAAAAGAAATGGAACTCAAGAGTTTTTTGGTACTGCGATCTGGGGGGACTGTCTCCTAGAAAAGCTGGGAAGAGGGATCTGAAAAAAGGTTTTGCTTTTAGTTATTCACCCGTTGCTCATCTTAGCATGAGATCTGCAGTTGATGAAGCTATGCAGCTTGTAATCTTATGATCTGTTGGGTTTTTTTTTTGCTGGGAAAACAGTTTTAATAAAGGGCCGAATTTATTACAACACTTGAATGCTACAAATCATCAGTGTCTTGTAAAATTCCATCTTGATACAAACACGAAAACACAAAGGCTTTTGAGGCTGGGCTTGATGGCTCTGCACTATTTTCTCCCTCCTCGTCTCCCCCTCTTCCCTTCCAGAATCACTGATGCATCTCTAATAGGAAAAATGCGAAGTGTGCAAGTTGTCTTGGCACTGTGGCTCAACATCTTGTCATGTTGCACTATTACGTTGACTCTTCTACACAGGGAGAGAGCATGAAAAAATCCCAGAAGCACTGCTCTGGTTCAGGCAACCACAAAAGCAATTCTCCTTTTTTGTTGGCTGTGGGAAAAGAGATTCTACAGAGATGGGCATCTCGGAGCTAATCAGCTGGTTTGACTTAAAGGGAGCTGTATGGAGGAAAGCCAGTGGCATATTGCAGACCTAACTGTGCTCAGACTTAGCTATTGTTTCTCTCGCCCGCTTTTTGGATGTGGAAAGAAAAGAGGAGCTGCAGAGTTCTGCTTCCAAAAACTGGGTGTATTGATCGGTCATAATTATCCTATAAAATGGGAGGGGATGAAATAGGGAAAATTGACCCAATTGTTTTCAAGACTTCTGAGGGACGAATTTAATTATTTCAGTATTTCGTGGTTATGCCCACTGAAGTCCTTCAGCTACGTGTGTCTGTCCATGTATTTTAAGATATTTATAGATTTCCACTATCGTGGTAGCTGTGTCTTTTGCAATCCATAATTCAGCACATCGCTCTGAACAAATACTGGTGACAACCTCCCTCTTTGCACAAAGGGAACTGAGACAAAGCATACGCATTTGTTGAACTTGGAGGGGTTTTCTTCCTCGTTTAAAGAAGCAGATTTGTTTCAGTATATGTTTTGTTATCATGTTTAATCTATTGACCCAAGTCTCGAAGAACCTCAGCACGATGATTTTGAAACATTAAACCCTATCCTAGATGATGCAGCCGATGCTCTAGTACTTGTAGCTCCCACACACCTCCTGTAACATAGCCTTGGTGCAGTCTGCTGTGGGTAAGCAACGGGACCCAGTCCTTTCCAGAAGCAAGGAGTCCTCAGCAAAAGGAGAGAAAAAGGCTCAGCAAGGAAGCAAAGACCTTTGTCCCACCCTTTTTTTTTACTTGATTACAGAAGGATTCATAGCAGGCCTAAAGCTAAATTCTTTGATCGGAGCAAAAGCTTCCTAACTTTTTCTCCTTGCCTGTGGTTTTTGTAGTGGTGCTTCATGAAAACAAGGGTGCTCTCTCTGTTCTACTTAAGAAGAGCAGCAGCAAATCACCAGCCTGTTAAATTGTTGGTTTGCTCGTGTGATGTGTGCCTGCTGAAAATGCTTAGGTCAAAGTAAAACTGAACAGTAAAGCCATGTGACTGCTAACGGAGAGAAAGGGCATGAAGAACAATGCAGTAGCATATTAGAAAACACTTGTTATAGGCTTGATTGGAAAACTGTTGAAGTTAATGGTGATATCTCCTTCAGCAGGTTTGGATCAGGCTTTTACAGAAAAGCGTTCAGGCTCATTCTATGGTTGCTTTATATATGAGAGACCCATGGTTTGATGATTGCAATGGAGGGATGCCTCAAAGGGCTTTGCACAAGTCACTTGGGCGTGAGCAGCAGCCTGGTCATGCTCTGTTAGAGCAGGGGCCTGGGATGATGCTTTTGGGGGTCATTCCCGATTCTCTGCTCTCAAACCTTGCTTCAGCAGTTCCGATACTGCAGTGATTAGATTCCCTTAGAAACTTGCATGGTTACAATTGTTCCAAGCCTTGATGTTGACACAGTTGTTTCACTATTAAAGCTTATACAGGAGCAGTCAGCCCTCCTTTATTTGAAAGGTATGCCAGACAGAAAAGGCCTCTGAAGCAATTCTTGCCTCTGTGTTGGAAAGGTTTGGGTTTGGGCATGTTAACACTATCTCACTGGAGGTCTTTGGGCTTCCCGGGCCTGGTTGATCATCAGAGGCGAATCCTTCCCCCCAGAGCCCCGCTGTAGCATCGCATGGTTCAGGTGGGAGCTGGATGCTTTAGGCAGGGCTCTGCATTGTGGCTCAGCACCCCACGCTGCATCCCTGCAGATCCGGTGTGCTGGGGACCGCAGCGCGCAGGCACCGCAGCGGCTCTGCCGAAGTGACCCTGGGTCCAGCCAGACCTGCCAAGCTGCTGGGCATGGGCTGGCCCTGGGTACCTGGGGCATCTCGCTGTGCTAGAGGTGGGAAGGTGCTGAGGGAACAAGTCCTCTGTCTCTGCCAGACTGGCTGGCTAGCTCCAGCTCCCTGCTACACAAAAGTAGGGAATCTCCTCCTGGAGCTGAGCTGCTTTGGAGCCAGTCCTTGGCGTCTTACTATGTCGGGACAGGTAAGTCTCCCAAAGCTTGAGCAGAGTTTTCATAGAGCCAAGTTCAACCCACAGCTGTGCTAGTCTGCCACTAAGGCAAGCCATCCTTGCATCCTAGCTGAAAGCTGCCTCTCAATAATTTATTCCCTGCTATGACAATACACATTTTAATACTGGTGTCAGTGTGTCCACATGAGCATGCACTGCCTTGCCGCGTTGCTTGTTTAGCAGTACCGAAGCTGGGAGGGTCCGGGCCTTCGCTCCCTGTCTTTTGCCTGTAATACAGAGAAGTGGGGCAGATGGTCAGGTTATTTGTTTTTTTTCAGTGAGGAGAAAAATCGGAGTTGGTTTTGCCACCACATTGGTAGCTGAGGTCACCTTGCCTCTGCTACGCTCACATCAAGACATCTGTCTCAAGGTAGCAGGGTGTTTCTGCAGGGAAGGCAGAGATCCTGTGGGATTTTGGGCCCTTGGACCAGGGAGGCTCATAGTGCTCCTCTGCCCCGCTCTCACTTTGTAAAAGGGAAATCTTCCACATATAAAGTCTGGTAGCTCTTCCTCTGAAATATTTAATTTCCTAATGGATAAAACTCATCCCTTTAGAGATGGCCATAAACCCCAGAAAACACAGCTTTTGGGATGCCGAGGTGATGCTGTGGCTGGCTCACAGTACGAGAGTGGATTACACCCTGGTGTTGGCAAAGCGTTTTGAAACTCTCTGAGGAGAGCACCCTAGATTCATAACTCATAGGATTTAAGGCCACAAGGGTCTCTTAGATCATCTAGCCTGACCTGTATAACGCAGGTCATAGCATTTTGCTGAGTAATTTCGCTTCAGTCCTGTAACTTCTGTTTGAGCTACAGTGTACCTTCTAGGGGAACATGTAGTTTTAATTAAATGAATCCAGAAATTAAGATTTGTTTTGTTATTCAGTGGTAGTTTGGTCTAGCAGCTAATTGCTTTCAATTGTTTGTGATGAGTAAAACAAGTTGTATCTTGTTTCTAAGCTAAGTTTCCAGCCCTTAGATCTCATTACACTTTTGTCTCCCAGAAAAAAGAGCCATCTATCAGAAATATCTTTTTAATGTGAAAGTTTTAGCTATGAATTACAAAATCCTGAAGTTCAGGATCTTGATCACTTCAACTGGACACAATGAAAAGAAGAGAACCTCTGTGTTCCTTAGATGGATCATGCTTTTTTTCTGTACATTTATTATGCCTGCGGAACGGACTTGGTATTTGTGGAAATTAACAAAGCAAATTCCGTCGAATACATTAGCAAACACGGCTCAAAGCCTGTTCTTCAGCCAGGCGGAGGAACTGTCTCCTGCCTTGGAAGAAACCTCAGCTGAAATAAAAATTGACATTGGAGCAATGCAAAGCATTTCATCAGACCTCAGACACAGTTGAACTTAGCCTTGGGCCAGAGGCTGAGTGAGTTCATGAACCTCAGCTCGTGCTGGCAAAAATTCAGCTGTGAGAAATGTTGCTTCTCCTCCTCCCACAACAACTTGCACCTTTGACCACGCTCCCCAGCGCCACCCGTACAGGGAGGACATGGAGGGAGAGAAAAGCAGGAGGAAGGAGTTTGCATCTCCTGTCACCACTCATTTTCCCTGGGGGAGGATTTGGTTGCCCTTCCCCACTTTTCCCTCAGTGTGCGGGGATGCGGGATGGCATGAGAGTGCCTGAGACATCCATGATGCAGACTGCCTTGATGGAGTTTCTGGGTTATAGGACACTAAGCCTGCCCAGAGGAAAAGTAAATAAGCAAGGTAACTCCCATCCTATCTGATAATGTTTGTTGGGGTGGGGAGGAGCGGCATACTTTTGCTACAGCAAGGCATCTCCATCAGAAGCTCTCTGCTGGTAAACTGCTCCTGACATAGAGGCAGTTTGTAAGAGTCCCCTAAACAAAATATATAATGACTGCAAAATCATGTTACTGCACCTCACAACTTCTATTTTTAAATCATAAAATGGAGCTGCTTGCTCCAGCTATGCTGAAAACGTTAAGTGGGGGCCTGACTTAGTTTAAGAGAATCTCTGTCAAGGTTGTTGGCACATCTGGTTAGTCACCACGGTGAGAAGTCAGCTGTGAGGAAGAGCTGCATGATTAGCAAGTTTGGGTTTTTTTTAATACAGAAAGCAAATTCAGCATGAGCAAGGGTTACCCACAGATGCCATCATCTCTGATAGTTGTGCAAAAGATGCTAGATACCTACATAACTACTTTCATGTTTAGGTTTCCTCCAACAGATGTTTATGGATATTCTTCTCAGCTTTCTATTTTGGCTGCCTGCCCTAATTTCACTTTTATTTTCCGAATTCTTCAGCTGTGCCTACACTGGAGAAATGTGCTCTGATAGATTGGTGCCTGCAGCATGTAGTACAATAAGAAGCTGCTCAGGAGTGAAGCACCTATGTGTTGCTGGGTTGCCAGACACCGTTGTATCTTCAGTCCTCCATGTCTTACCGTTGCCATTCTGTGGGGCCAAGGCGGGTGGCAAGAGATCTGTTAAAAACATCCCTTTTACTTAGCATGTGCCGGTCCTAGAGTAGAGAAGTCCTTGGTGGCTCTTTTGGGTGTGGTCAGCATTCTCTCAGCTGGAGCTTTCTTAGCAGGCTAGTCCCCACCTGCAGCTCTTGACAGCCCAGTTGCTTTTTTTTTTGTTCTGGCTTAGCCTCTACTGGCTGGTATATAGCCCTTCTGAAAGAAACCAAACCAAATGGAAGTTGGTTTGGTACATACAGGTGATACTGGAATTCATAGGTGTGATGCAAGGTACAGAGGAAAGCAAACAGCAAGCTTGGTTGAAAAGCTCACGCCATAGTTTCGTGAAGAGCCACCATAAAGGAGATATGCCTCTCTTCCTTGGCTCCTTGTTCCTGCCCTCCTCTTTGTTTTGGCACAAAAGATGATGTAGCTGGAGATTAGGGTGCTGATCCCGCTGAAAATAAACGTGAGAACCAGCAGTCTGCTAAGTTGCTGGCTGCAAGTCGCGAGCAATCTGTACAGAACTTGCTAAAAAGGTGCAAAACCTGGTGCCCGGTCTGGCCATGAAAAGCAGTTGTTACCTATCTCCCAGCCATGTTTCTTTCCTTGGTCAAAAGCAAGCTGAGCTATTGAGTCTATAAATGTGTTGATAAACCAGCTGGATCCCTTGTCAAGCCATCTGATTTTATTTAATCTTATCTCCACATTTCTTTTACAGCCAATTTCTATTGTATGTCTAAGGAAACTGTAGCGCTACTATCTGCTTTGGTAATTGTCTTTCCTGTGTGTTGACTGGCATGTTGGCAGATGATTGATGGCCTCGGGCTGCTGCATAAAAGACCCAACAGTGGCAATGCTTGCAGGACTGTGGCAGATGCTTTGATGTTGCTAATGCGGGGTGCTGGGTTAATGTTAGACTGTAACGCTCGCAAACATAAGTGCCATTGATTTCATTGAGACGGCTGGCCTGTAGTCATCGCTCAGATCTGAATGCTTCGTAATATTACGTTAGGCATTTCCCTTATCCCACTTGTAACAATTTCTTTGCGATGAAGAGGCCTGTGCAGCACTTGCAGAAGGGCGTTTTATGTGGATATTTGTTTTCTATAAGTATATAAAGAGATATCCATCTAGATGTATAATAAACACCCCATAAAGCAGCTTGACTCTGCATGGAGATTTGCAGCTGTGTTTACGTAGCCTGACAGTGCAATATCCATACATCATCCCTTCCTCAAGGAAGTCTTGCTTCTCTTTTATCTCTTCTTGCCTTTTAAAGGCTCTGAGTTAGAATTTACTTTGCTCCCACATGACCAAAGCTTACCATCACCCCATTGCATCTGCTTCTTAGCAGATGTTATGCAAACATAACAGCATAATAAAGTGGTGTGCTAACTTGATCCAAGCGCACTTGGAAGAGCTACACTTGAACTTCAGCATCACTGGTGGGAATGCGGCTTGAATTAATGAACATCTAGGTCAGGTTTAGACCTTGTTTTCCTCAGGCCAGCAGGCTGCGAGGCTCACAGTCTCCTTGGCTGGAACTGTGCTTATAAGAGATCATTAACACACTCTTCCCCAAATCTCTCCAAAGGTGCGAACAAATGAGCCAAAGCGCTGTTTCTTTTGTGCTCTGCTGGTATCCCTTGTTATCAAGGAAGGGGTTCTGCAAGATTCATCAATGGAAAGCAATTCCTCGCCTCTGCGGGTGGCTCGGCGCTGCAGGCACAGGGCTCAGGCCTTTCAAAGGAATTCTCACCTTCTGGTTTGATTAGCAAGGCTTTGACTTACTGGGGTTTTCTGAACTCTCTCCAGGAGCTCGGCTAGGCAGAGCTGCCTTGTTACTCAGTCCTGCTCTCTTGCGTGAGGTCTAAGTAGGGATCAATTTGTTCCTTTGTTAGAAATCAGGCAGGGCCAATGGAGCCTGTTACTCTACATGTCCCTAGGAATACCTAAATAACACCATTAGACTACACGTGCATCTGTGCGTATGGCTACACATACTCATGCAGAAACACACGCACACTTCTCTAATACTAGAAGTTTCCTGTAGGTGGTAGGAAACTCCAGAGTTTACATTTACCGCTCACAATCACAATTTGTGTTGCAGTGGCAGTAGGTAGAAGCTCCCATCTCCTTGTGCTGGGCATCTTCCACACACAGCGGCTGAAACGGTTCCTCTCCAAGTTGCTGGTACGGAGTTTCTTCCACGCGGTGTTTGTGGAAGGTCGTGCCTCCTCTCCTTTGCTGCTTTCTGTGCTCCTGGCTGCAGCGAGGCAGGGGAGGTGTGAGGACGGAGGGCAGGAGCCCCAGCGGAGGCTGCTGAGCTGCAGCCCCGGTTGTCCCCTTGGCCAGCTGGTCTCCAGCGTGATGCCAGTTGGCTGGAGCTCTCTCTGTGTGGCTCCTGGGGAGGGCAACGTGAGCCGCACGTGAGGCTAAAGCTCTGCCTGGTTTAGGCAGCGGTGATTTCCAGCAGATCAAAGTGGAGCGTGAGAGCAGACTCTGTACTCTTCTTCCCAGCCACCACCCCCTGAGCTATAAAACCCTGAGTCATGCGCACCCTGGGGCTCCTTGGGCTGAAGGATAAAAAAGCAATTGAGCTTGGTGTGCCTGATTTTGCTACCTTTTGTATTGCACGTGCAAACTTGATATACAGGCCTGAGGCTTTGAGTGAGCGGGATAGAAAAGCCATGTTTGTTTGCTGGCAATCCTCCAGCGCAGAGTTACACTGTATGCTTCCTCTAGAGATCGCAAAATATTTTACAAATCTTATTAGCCTCATTTTCACAGCCAGAGATGCTGCAGTAAAGGGAGGGGGTGCATCCCCCACAGGTGGATAAGACAACCTCCAGGGAGTGTCCAGAGGGAGAGGGCTGTTTGCTGAGATTTAAATCCACAGCAATGTTATACAGATTGAAAGCATAAACTTGCCGTTAGCCTAATGTAAACAGCTCTTCCATGTGTTTGGTCTACTCATCCAGCATGTTTTCAGTTACGCCTATCATGCTCAGCAATGTTTGTAGGAAAAGCTCTGAAGAAAACCAGTGCTTCCCTCCTTGCCCAGGCCTGGGATGTTTCTTTCATGTTACCCCAGAACTGCTCATCGATCTCTAGGAATTTACCTGTGATTCTTCGTTCTGTTCAGGAAATGCCCTGTCAAAAAGGATTGTCCATCCAAGTGGTTTATAACTCATAGTATAGCTTACAGGGGTCCCCTCTCAAATTGCTTTATTCCAGATGCTCATGCTTGGCGTGCATATTTCTAGAATTGATAAACTTGTATTTCATAGCAGTTCCTAGTGTGTCCTGCAGGTGAAGGTGAGGGTTGCTGGGTCAACCCCAAAGCATCATTATGAAAAGGGAGTACATTGGAGAAGCAGCTTCCACCGCGGCCAGTGTAGGCTGTCCTTGCTGGCAGCATGGGGTTGCCTGCACAGTGGTGAAGTTCTTAACAGTGATATTTTTCAGTGTGGGCAGGATGCCTCAGTTGTTGAGGGTAATGAACTTATGGCTGCTCTCAAATCTCTGTATGACTGCGTGTCTCAGAGTATGCACGCTGCTCAGGTTTCACAGTCTTTCTCACCCTTGCTGAGGTGTTGTAGGATGGTTGCCCCCCCTTTCCCCACAAAGCATCCTTCAAAAGGCAATCTGGCAACACGTAAGTCACAAGAAATGTTGCAGAAAATTTCCACCAAGAATTTCCAGCAAAATCCTTCTTCTGTGCTTCCTCTCTAACTATAGAGCCAATTGTCAGTGTAGAATAAACTTTAAAGTTGGTGATTTGTTGTTGTTGTTGTTATTTTAATGGTTCTCCAGCCCTTGGTCTAAGCCAGACGCTGTTGTGACTGTTTACACACATGCATGGTGGACAGGACCATGTAGTTCACTACTCGCATATGCGTTCGTGCCGCTTTCTGTAACAGTAAGGTGGTTTTTCTATGCATTGATCGGATGGAGATCCTCTCTTCACCCCGTTCTGGGGAGCTCTTCCTCCCTGCCCTTCTGCCACCTACTCAGCTGCCCTGTGTGACTCTTCCTTCCCGCTCCAGTGCCTGCTGCAGCCACCCGCCAGCTCATCGCCCCGGACTTGCTCGCACTGCTGGGACCTGACTTGCAGATTCCAGCCGTCTTTACTTGAGGAACAGCAGCCTGGCAGCTGTCCAGTCTGCCTACTGGATCTGGGCCAGCTATTTATTGTGAAACTTTTGCTCCTCTTGACCTTTGCAGCAATTTTCATCCCCCTGGGTGATTTGCCTAGTACCAGGTAGAGAAATCCAATAAAAACCCCTGGGAATTTGCTCTGTGCTCAGCAACACGTAGTTGCTACGGACTTGAATCCTGTTTCTTTTACAGCAATATACAAGGGACTGTAAAACCAATAAAAGGCACTTTAACCTGTGACTGCAAATATTTTGGTGGGACTGTGTGGCAGGGGAGAAAAGCTACATATGCTGGGAATTGAGCCAGGGTCCAGATTTGAGCATCAGTAAGAATCATTAGAAGACATGTAGAAGAGCGTTAATTTTGCTCTCTGATTCACTTTTGGACAAAGACTGAACTTCTTTCTTTCCTGTGCATTGCTAAGACTCCTTTCCTTTACATGTATTTATTAAAAGGAGCCAAACAAACTGAGTTTCTCTGTTGTTCACGCTAGCCTCCACTGCTGCATCCTATGCAAATACTGTCCCCACAAAATGGGTCCGTGCTGTGTGCTCTGTGCCTACCCTTTGTGCTAGCGTAAATGGCTTCAGAGAGGCTCCCCACCGAATAACACCCAAGGCAATGGGAGCAAGCAGTTTAGATGCGTGTCAGTTAACTAAGTGCGGTACACCAGGTTACAGAAGTGTTGTTTTCTTCGCATAGGAGAGAAACATCCATCTTAATATAGCCACTCTGACAGAAGAAGCAAGCGTGCGTATGAGCTGTTCCTCGGCATGGAAACTGCTGCTGCTGATCTATGTCACCCTGTGCACAAACCACCGCTTGCTCGTATATATTTTACTGTGGAATGTGGGAAATCGGACAGAGACTGAGGTAAAATGCAAACCTTTGAAGGCAGCAGGTCAACTGGAAAAACACCTTTCTCCTACGTTCCCCAATGGCCAGGTAAAGAGGCGACCCACGGCTGGGAAGGCAGATGGCCAGCAACTTCACTGCACTAACCTTTTGCCTTTCCAAACGTGCGGGAGGTTGGAGGTGAGGATTCACTTGATTCCCACAACTTTCTGCACTAAGCCCCTGTGGCCCAACAGCCTGGCAGTTTTGGAGGCTGCATGGCCTCTTGCTTAACGCATGCCGAAGATGAGCGCTAAGGGCCAAGGCCAGCTGCAGAGCTGATGTGTCCCCGTCCTGAGCCAGAGGCTTGCTGAGAGCCCGCAGTCGCGATCCCCAGCTGCAGCTCTGCCCTGCGGGCCCCGGGGTCGGGTCTGCAGAAAGCGTCGGTGTCTGCCATGGCACGGGGACGCAGTGCCCTGTTGCTGCGTTGGCTTCTCTTGCGAAGCACCGAGCTGGAATTTTTTTTAGGGTGTCCTTGGGCGCCTCAGTCCCACTCAGGTTCACAGTGCTTAAGAAGTAGCAAATTTGCTGGTACTTTTCACCGCAGCTGTGCTCCCAGTCTCGCCCTGAAAGCTGCTTGCAGGTAAGAGGGTTGACAAACCTCTTGTTTCTCTTCCCGAGCTGCAGTTGTGGGGTCTCCTAAGGGGCACCGTCACATAAGGAGGGGAGCAGGGAATTGCTGCGGTGCTGTCCTTGATCGTATCTTGTCGTCATCTTGGACCTTCTTAAATGAAAGGTAGCAATTACCCCTTCTGTTACCCTTGATAATGTTTTATTAGTAATTACTGTGATTATCGATAATTGCCTGTGTTAATAGTGTGCCATGATTGGCAAGGTTCAGCTTAAGGTTGATTTCTGCTTTGTAGAGGGGAAAAATGGCTGTTTAGTTTGGCACTGCTGTCTTCCATAATAATGCGTTTCAAGTCGACTAAAGCCACAGCTTAGGACAAGGTAGTTGTATTTAGGATGTTGGACTAAATTTGGCTTTCCAAATTAAGCCTAATGTCTGTCTTAAGCCAATTCCAGGCTACAGAGGACTTCCAAAAGTATCCGTGAGCCCCAGAGAGTACACACTGCGTTATTCAACCATGCTTTGAAGAAGTGAACTGTGTTCAAGAACATGCCCATCACTAACTGTGATCTGAATTAAGTAACATCCAAGTACCAGAAAACTTGCCTCACCTGCATGGGGAAGGAGTTGGTTCCTTGGTTTGACATTTTTATAGACAGCCCCCCCCCCAAACAAGAATTCCTATTTCAGAAAGCCCAGGCAGAGAAAGAGGTAGGGCAGCTGTACGAGAGGACTGGCCATTTATCACCGTATGAGACAGAAGAAATCCCATCCCAAAAGAGGACTCCATGGGTTGGTTTCCTGACAGAAAGCAGTGTCCCTTCCTTGGCCCCCAAACAATATGGGAATTGAAAGAATTGCTACTGAGATATTTACCAGAGGGGTTTCTGGATCAAAGCCCTGCTACAGCCTGAGCTCAGGGAGTTTCAGATTCAGACCTCAGTTCTCACTCTCGCATTTCTCTGCTGGGCTGAACCTGCTTCTTTGAAACTGCTGGAGTGTTGGGTGGTTAGAAGGAGGTTTTCTGGCAGGGGGGAGAGATGAATGTAAAGGCTGTGCAGAAAGGAGCGTGAAAAATGGCATGAATGGAGATGCACTTTATTGCGTGCCTCTGCAGTTCATCTCTTCAGTCCACATTAGTTCCCTTGTATAGATAAAAATTCAGGACTTAAACCCGCAGTAATTTAGCATGTATGATGCATGCATACGTAATATTTGCTACCTCAAAATGTCCTTTCATAGAGCCTGGTGGGCACTTTTGCTGTTTGCAAACCTGTATACCTTACAAAGCTCTGCTCTCCAGGTTTCCCTCCCAGGTTATTGGAATAAGGTGACCCTCTGAGGTTATGAATCCGGAGGTGGGCAACCTACTTGCTTATGGGATCAAGGTGGACCCAGCAGACTGATGACTACCAGAGTGGGACCCGGGAGCAACTAGTTTAAAGCTGCTTTAAACTAGTCTTTGTTTTCTGCCTGAGCTGATCCGGAGACTGGGGAGCAGTCTTGACCCGTTGTACGCAGCCTGGTGTGTCCCGACAGTAATACGCTGTGTCCTGTCCTGTCCTGCTGGGGACAGGCGGCAGCTCAAAGCCGTTCTCTCAGGAAACCGCCTTGCGCAGCCACGATGTAAGCACCACAATGCACATTATTTTTGAGCAGGCACCACTATCTGAGAAGATTTTTTTTTTTTAAATTAGTTAAAAATTAATTTAAAAAAAAAAAATCTTTTTCTAGTGTTTTTAGTAATGACATGACTGATCGCGAATGAAGAGAATGTGAGAGTTGAATGTGATGCATGTGTATTTGCCGATCTTTTTGCATGTTTGCTTTTAATTAATTTGGGGGTTAGTCAATGAAATTTAGCTTCGTTTTCTACCCGCTGACTAGCTAGTTTTACCCTCAGGCCCTAGGACAAAAAGGAAAATTTTAAAATATTTTCCTTTGCAGTGCTTCTTGGGTTTGAGAAAAGAACCACAAGCATTAGGGGTATTTTTGCTTTTATGTATATTTGTGTAGACGTTTGTATAGAATTTGTATTTTCAACCAAGTTTGTCCCTCTGTATCTCTTTCATCCTATTCAGTCAAACCTGTTTTTTTCTGGATTCTTTTTGTGATCGTGTGTGTGGTCTGGTAGTTGAAAAAATTAGTCTTTCAGCTGGACACGTATACTACGATTTCACATGGCCATGGGTAGTTCTGTGTTGATGGGCTCGGTCTAAGACACTGTAAAAGAGGCTTGAGCAATTTTAGGAAGTGCTGAGGATCCTCGCTTTGAAAAACCGGCCTTTTATTTAAAGACGGGTCCGATCAGATGCTCGGGAACTAATGAATCCTTCACGCTGTACATCTCAAAACCCCTGGCTTTCCATCTGTGACATGTGGTTGTTCCTAACAGAGAACCAGGGAAAACCCCAGTTAATGGTGTAAGAGCCAATTTAGCTTACCGTTACGCACATTTTATTTAGATAATTGTAGGAGATGCAATATGCTCACTAAGAAATGTGAAGACAGCTTAGATTTACAGGCACGCCTTATGTTCGTGTAAAGAAAAATTTGAGGGTATGGTGTTTAATTTCCTGAGAACGACCACATGAGTCGGAAGCTGAACATCAGAGTAGCTCATGAAGGATCTCAAAAGTGAAAACAAATGCCTGAGGAACTAATAGTCTGTATATATCTTCTTTTTTTTTTTTTCTTTTTTTCTTTTTTTTTTTTCAGTGGAGCTTTTATTTAAGCCTCTCTTTGGATCCTAGCTTCTTCACTCAACTCCAAGGTGGATTTTAAATTGATACTCTTTTATGAAAATGTCTAGCTTAATTTTACTCAGCAATTTAAGAAAAAAAATTCCCTGACATCCTTTGATGTATAAAGCACCAGAGTTTTTGGTAATGTTTCTCCCTTAGGGCAACAGAAGAGAGCAAGGGCCTTTAACCAAATCCACTATGGGAAACCCTGCAGCACCAAGGTGTTTTGGTAGCACACGGTGGCCCCTGCGGGCACCTTGCCTCAGCCTCCCTGAAAGGGAGGAGTTTCTCGGGATCACTAGAAAAAGGAAACCTTGTCCCACTGCCCCACCCAGGGGATTTTTTCCCATGTGCCAGCTTCCCGGAAAGCGGTGCAGCTGGGATGCTGGTTCTCCCCGGAGCAGTGCGGTGCCGGCAGCCTGCTGGCTTGCTGCGCTGAGGCTGGCATGGAGACCCTGTGGCCGTTCCTCTCCCCAGACATCACTCCCTGCTCTTCTCGATGCCACCCCACCGCTGCTTCCCTCCCCTCCTCCGAGGCACTACTGCTGTTAGCGAGGCACGTTAGGCGATGACGAAGTTACTCGTGACTTTTATGCTCTTGGATCTTGGGCTAGAGGCGAATTACTGCTATCGTCCCAATTGCCGGCGTGCGAAGGTCTGGCAGGAGGGGAGGGGGCACCAGGGGCAGCCCTTCTGGCACAGCCGAGCGGGCTCCCTTCCCGGGAGGACTGACCCTGCCGCAGCAGAAAGGCACGTTTATTCTCGATTGATGCAGGTTGCCCCTGGAAAGCCATAATGCTGGTATCAGAGATACCATTTATCACCACAAAACATGAGATGGCTACTATTACGTACTTTACCTGCCATAAAAAGCTGTTCATCTCCATTTATCAACGTTTATAAGCTAATGATGTTGCTGTTGGCTGCTGCCGGTGCTTTGCTCCTTGTCTGCTGCATGACTTGCGTAACAGTGGCTGCACGGCCCAGGAGGTGCGTGCCGACGACAGGGCCCCCCCGGACCCCAAAAGTCACGAGCATCCACGTGACTCGGGAAGACGCACGAGTCTGGACGTGTTTTAGTATGGTATGTGTCATGCCTTTGCTTGTATGTGTGTTTTGTGCTTTAGGGCTCCTGTGGGGAAAGGGCAGTCGGCCGGGGCATCACGCTAGTTTTGGGGGAGCTGATAAACCCCATGGTGTCCACTGGGTCTGGGAACATGTTTATTGCCAGCGTGAGGCAGGGACCAGGCAGACGGGGATGGCGGGGTTGGGAGAGAAGGGGGGAAACAGTCCTTTACCGACTCGTAAATTCACAGTTGGGTGTGTGTGGCAAGCTTACATTCCTTAGTGGTGTCTCCATTGATTTCCTGAGGTGTAAATGAGCCAGGCCAAACAGTAATAATAAAAAGTATCAAGAATGATTTTTTTTTTTTTCCCCCTGAAGAACAAAGGAGGAGGACATTCCTCTCTTGCTAAACAGACAGAAGGGACAGTAAGTTGTATCTTATTGTAGTACAGTCTAGGCTAGAAAAAAACGCTATGCATATTTTCCTAATCATTTTACCAAGGCCCTGAGATAATGCCATTTCTTCTGGCAAGAATAATAATAAATTGTTTTATTGTTGCTGGGCATTTTATCAGTCTCTTCAGCAAGCTCTGACTTTTAAAGACACAATAATAGGCTTTTGGCTTTTTTCAAAGCTTTCTCTTACCAGCTATTTGGACCTGGAGCCCTGGGTTCAGAGCATTCCAGAAGGAACCATGCACAGAAAATGGGGCCAAATAGGAGTGGAAATTCTGTCTCTTCATGCAGAATTTGTGAGTAAAGAAACTATGAGAATGAGCTGAGACCCTGTCATTGGGACAAAACGTTACTCATAAATACTCAGGCCTCGACAGTCTTTGGCCTTGGGCAAGTCATTTAGCCTTTTTGGCTCCTCTAAAGAGATAGCGCGATAACACCTTACAGGCCTTAGTGTGAGCTCATTACTTAGTGTCCGTAAAATACCTTGTAGATGAAAAATGCAATTGACAGCAAAGGCCGAATTCTCTTCTCATTTATACCAGCCCAGCCGCTATTAAAGTGAATTGAGGCTGGGCCAGGGAAACCCGGAGGAAGATTTGGCTGTAGGTGTAAAGTACCATGATTGATCCGTCTGTGCAGAGCTCCTTGAGGCAGCTCCTCTGGCGAGCTCTCTGGCCTCTGCTGGCACAGAAGCCCCATGCTTATTTTATTTTGTAGCTACTTCTTTTTTTAAATTGGCTGCTGAGGACCCGGTACTGCTCTTGCTGAAGCCAGCAGGCATTGGCTAAGGTCGGCTGGGTGATTTGCAGACAGAGGCAACTCCCCAGGTTCTGCGGTGCAGCAGGCATCGCCTTGGGGCAAGCGATGCAAAAGTGGCTGGGATCCACCTGCATCTAACCCAAACTCCTCAGATGAACCTGCACCAGCATGCGGAAACAAGCCCCGGAGATGCCCTGTGAGGCTGGGGCGACCTGGGCTGGCTGCTCTAGTAATCATCTGGTAATGGTCCACTGTATGAGCTGAGGTGCAGGTACGCCAGGTGCGATGGCCAGGGCCATCCCCACAAGGGAGCTAAGAAAATGGGAGACCCTCTGTCATGCAGCCAGGCCCCACCTCTGCTTCTGGGGTATTTCGATTGTAGTGAAAGGCCGCAAGAGCTAGGGAGAGGCAAGGCTTGCTCTGTGCTAAATTGACATTTGAGTTGTGAAATGCTGCTAATAAATTGCATCTCAGGGAGTGACGTTTGACTGAGTCTGATACTGAATAAGGTGGTATCCTGTAACACCCCACATCTGATTGTAGGCTACGCTGAACCAGCATCATTTTGTGGCAACGTGTATCCACAGTTTATTGAAGTTGGAAGGGTGGAGCCCAGATGTTTGCTGCTGCTAGAGCACCTGTGTTCTTTGACTTCCTTTACTCCCACTCCAAACGCAGCCTGATGCTTCCTGTAACATCTTCCTTAATTGCAAGCAAGGGCTTGAAACTTGCCCATGATCAAAGGCTGCGTTTTGACAGTTCAGGTGCAATTAAATGCGAGTATCAAGTACGGTGCCTGCAGTTTAATATTAAATCTATGCTCAAGCGCGGGCATAAAACCAGAGCCACAGCACCTTCTTGCAGATCACGTAGTTAGATATCAAACGTGTGTACTTGCAGACACAGAAAACTACGCTCAAGTCATTGGAGGCTTGGGCAAAGCCCAGCTAACACTGAGTAGCCAGCCACTCCTATAACAATGTTTTTCATTGGACGCAAGTCTCTTAACTTGCTAAAAGGGAGCCAGGGGCAAGCATTCAACAAAAAATTTCTTTAATCGTGGACCAGATATGAGGGAGCCAGAAAGCTGCTGGCTTTAAAGTGGTTTTGAATCAAGAACATTTGCAGTATCCTTGGTATTTACACTCAAAGGCTTCTCTCAGAGCAAATAAATGCCTGAGCGTGGAAAGGCAAGATCACATTTGCCTTTGAAACCTGTGCTCTGGTGGATTAGGAACAGAAATGTCTAATCCACTCTTTTTTTTAAAAAAAAAAAAAGAAAAAAAAGTAAAGGTACTCCATTTAAGTAACATGTTCAGTGGGATCCAGACAGGATGAATACCAGAAACCTCCTCAAATGTTTGTTAAGGTAGAAGAGAAAAGTGGCTGTTGTCTAATTTCCCCAGCTCCTGAAAAAAGCACTCTCAGCTTCTGTTCTGCTTTTATAAGGGATCTTTAAACATGCTCAACTACAAGAGAGAATTGATGAAAACTCCATGAATCCAGGTCATTATTTCTATGGGGTTTATATGAGACTTGCTTGGAGGCTGGAGCAACAGGTAAGGTTGCCTCTGGAAGAAATATGCGGTCTGCTCCATGGCTGTCCTATTCACTCTTGTTCCTCCTTGTCCCCCATCAGAAAATAGTAATTTGTATTTCTCTTGTGAAAGTAATGAAAATCTTTCCTCTTTTGCTGCCACCTCTTTTCCTGCTGGATCGATGGTATTACGGACACTACTGATGTATTGTCTGAGGCTAAAACTCAATAACAAGCGCAAATTAGATTTAAGGAAATGAGACAATAAGCAGAACAGGAAGGAAACAGACTAATTTAAGCCTAGAAATCCACATACCCTAGCGTAGTGCAGGGGTTTAATACCTTTCTTTTGACTGTAAAACTGGGGACGTGAACTTTCAGGTGCAAGGTCTGTGAGGGGCAATGTTCCTACTCTGTCTCAAGTCAAAACATATTCATTATTTTAAAAAAATCAAATTGGCACGAAGCAATTGCTCTTGATGAGGTAAGACAAATGTTGAAACACCACAGAAGGAAAACCTGGTGAAAACTGTCCTGAAAACACTCAGGAAAGGCCAGAGAAGACAGGCGAAGGGAAGATGAAATCAGAAGTGAGTGAAATGCCAACCCTGCGCAGAGACCACGTGGCTGGAGGAACACGGGGAAGGGGTTTAGCCCTGCGCTGCAAGTTTCCACCTGAATTTATGAAAAAGAGGATAGCGTGTTCTGGAAGGTTTTAAATACCAATTCCTGCTCAACCCATTGCTGCCTGTAAATACTGAAACATAAATTGCCCGAATGGGCCGGCTAAAGTGCTACTGCCTGAGTACCGTGAGCAATGTGTTTGCCGACATTATTGCAATGGAAAGTGAGCCAAACTAATGACAACTGCCAAAAAAGTAGAGCAAAAAAGGTGTACTTTCCCCTGTGTGTCAGAGGCTGACTCCGTGCCAGGCTCTGTCAGGATGTGAAGGGAAACGTGCCCAAAGGCAGCAGAGTCCCCCCACAGACCTTCCGTTCCCACCCCTACTATTTTACCACATTTATATTTGGCCAAGCGTAGGGGGACGGTGATAAGGATAGATCCATTCTTTTGTGGAGTAAGGAGGAAGACAGGACTGCTAGAAACATCTGTTCATTTGGATTTGGGGCCTGGAGGCCACTTAATCTTCTCATGGACCCAGAACCAGCCACGGGAGCTGAGGGAAACCTCACTACGCTTCACGCCCCAGCGGTACCTTCCATGCGGGGGTTGAAAGCTTAGAAGACTATAAACAAGTTTTCGAATGCACCAGGAGGTAGCTTTTATTCTCTCTGGTTTGCATATTGTGAAACTGGAGCACTGAAAAGTTAATTTTCACAGTTTCCTACTGCTTGACACCTGCATGAAAGGTCAGGGTTTCAGAAGTGCTTCAGGCGCTTGGGAGGAACCAAGGACAACTGCTCTTTCTCACAACTTTGAATAGCAGCCACTTCTTTGCTAAATTTGCTAGCATGCAAATGCTGGTGAAAGTCAGCACTGAAGTTGACTACAGCAGAGTTTCAAATCTGTCCTCTCAGCGCTAGATAATGCCTCTCATTATCGCTGCGGTTTTACCCTCCCTAATGAGTACTGCACTAGGAATAAATCAGTGACATGCGAACTGGCATGTTTTTTGGTAAGCACTATCACCCATGAAATTTGTATCATTTTTCTCCTTCTGCCCAGCCTGCCCACTTAGCAGCGTTCCTCTTTCCCTAGGAAACCGATCCTTAATTTGGAGAGTCATTTACAGTACTGGCAAATGACTGAAAAGAAGCATTATGGACAGAGATGTTTCAAAAGGCCAGTTTCATCCCCTGGTCTACGAATAGGAGACCTGGTTGTTCAGATTGGTGTTTTGTCTCACGATGGCTCTGGGCAGGGAAGAAGCAGTGTTTCTTTGACCCATGATCATGCTATAATCATCCCAAGTGTAAGTGAAGAGCTGGAGCCACTGTCACTGAAAAGGAGCCAGTGATAGGGAATTTCACCTGATGTATCTGGTAACATTTTAGAACCAGTGGCCCAAACTCAAGCACAGAAACCGCTATGTATTTATTGCATAAACATATATAGGGCTCTCTAAATTTTGGACAGCTGCAATACGGTTGTCTACTGCTGCTATAGTTTTGACAGTGCTAGCTCTGTGAAATTACTAATTGCACTTGAAGTGCTGAAAATAATACAGCCATATGTGTAACTGCTGTGTGTACTTCATAAATGAGATGGTGCCACCATAAACTGTGAAAATAATGCAGCTGTATAAAATTAGAGTGATGAATGCGCATTGGCCTGCAGTTCTACTAGTGCAAGCCAATGCTGGTACCAAACATTTCCCTCAAAAATGAGGATATTTAAATCTGCTTTACAGGCAGGCGATTGCTTAGTATGCCCTTTGTTTATGTGCAGAATACAACACTGTTATGTTGTTTGTTTTTTTTTTTTTTCTTCCATCCGAATTCTTGGATAGAAGTGGGAGTGCTAACTACTGACATTTCTGTTATGATGGTCGCCCTCCAAGGTAGGTGGGCTTGGCTTCAGTTTTGGAGAAAATCACCCATTCTGCCCCACGACCAGCTGCTGGGGTCGGGAAGCTGCTGAGCGGAGGGAAGGTGAGAAACTGGGTAAAGCAGAGTATGGCAATGGGAAGCATTTGTCTTTGCTGCATTGCTCCCCACTTGTGTCTAAGTAAGTGCAGAGAAAATCCTCAGCTTAGCAGGTCATCATCACCACAGCCCATCTCCATGCAGCTCCTCAGGGACACCAGCTGGGCAAGCAAAGGACAAGTTAGGACAAAGGGCCAAGCGAAGACCTAGGCTATTTAGGGTCAAGAAACAGAATTCCAGTCAAATGACACCCAAGTAAGGAGACAAAGGACCGGGAGTGAATCCTAATGACTCGGAGAGGTGGGAGAGGATAGGGAGACAAAGACCATGATTGCTATCAGCTCCTAGAGGGAACATCGCAGCCACATCCCATGCTATCCCATGGTCACCCCGAGGGAGGAGGCTAGGAGAGATGCTGAGGACTGGTTAGTGAGTGAAGCTTGTACTCCTTGTAGTCACAGAGAAACCTGGCCAGGCTGCTGGGACGTTACCTGGAGAAGACAGTGGTGATGAGATCAAATGAAATCGGTTTTGTTTTAAAATAAAATCATCTGCGGCTGCTGCAGTGTTGCAACATTAAAGATGAAGGTTTAGAAGCAATTAAATCTCTGGCCAGTGTGACTACACTGCTGGATGTTTCCCGAAAGAGGCACACTCGGGATAAGAGTAGTTAAGCCATCAGCAGATAAACAGAGATTTGTCAGCTTCCACATCCTGAGCAGTCTCTGCAGGCGTGGGTGCATCACTGGGGAGTGACTGCCACTGTTTATCGATCTTGATAAGTATACAGAAACCTCTGTGGATAAATAGCAGCCAGGGCTGTTATCACCAGGGCCATAAAATGAGACTCTCCCTCTGATATCACTCAACAAAAAAAACCCCCTACATCCCAGAAGTGGTTAGCAGTGTGTGAGAGACCTGTAGAAAATACTGGTGGGTCCATATGGAGAGCCCAATGCCATAGCACACCTTTCTTACCTAATAAGCTACAGGTGGCTGAATGAAATGAGGTGGTGCATTACCTGTACTCAGCAGAAAAAGACCACACCACACAGCCAGCCAGAATAAGCCCACTTTTTAAATATTCACTCTTTTTTACTTGCGTTTTTCACGCTGTGGTAACACTATTGCACTCCCCCCCCAATGCCTTAAAACATAGTGTCAACAAGAACCAACCCGCTGGTGCAGCTGCGATGGTGCTTCAGCTGCAGACGTGACTACATAGCATCAGCTCCAGAGAGAGGTTTGTCATGCTGCCATCAGCACTTTCTTGTTATATGGGATGTCTGGACAGGTAGGAGAAATATTAGGCTCTGGCAAGCAGCAACTTGCAACTGCAGCTGTTTTCACAGCTTGAAAATAATCCAATGCGGGGCAAAGATTGGCAGCACTGAGAGCAGCAGGACCAAGGGACCAGAGGCGGGCTCCCTCCTCACCTCAGATTTACAGCTTGGTCCTCCTCGTTTATTTGAGCGTTTCCCCCAAAGCTGCCTGGCAGTCTCCTGGAGCCACCGTCGCACGTCAGAGAAGTTTTCCTCGTAAAATAAAGGGTAAAGCAAGCCGGCTGGGACTAGATCTGGCTGGAGCAGGGTGCTGTATTTATAACACGTCAAAGATGAGGAAGGTGGTTACAAGAGTTCAGGCCAAATAATATACTTCACAGCAGCAGGGAAGCAATTACAGGGCGTGAGGTGAAAAGCAAGAAGTAAAATCCTAGTATTGAGAATGATGCTGCTTGATTTGACCTCGATAAAGCCACAGCGAACAAGATTGAAACTACCTGGGCCAATGACTCTGCCCTGAGACTACCCTGAGAGCAGCCCA
Source organism: Nipponia nippon (assembly GCF_047370975.1). NCBI lineage: Eukaryota > Metazoa > Chordata > Aves > Pelecaniformes > Threskiornithidae > Nipponia > Nipponia nippon. Next base: position 90,516,827 of record NW_028262290.1, on the reverse strand, counting down.
ATTTACTTAAGACAGCTATGATAAGTAGGAAAAGTGAAATCCCAAACAGGGGAAGGGTTCAGTGAAGCTGATCTCTCTCTTGTGATTATGTTTGGACAGTTGCCTAAAAGATGCTGATCCTGAATTCAGAGCCTGCAGAGCACTGGATTTTTCTACCCCTGCTATAGTCTATCATGTGGAGTGGAAAATGTGTCTTCTATCATCTGTCACTCTGTCACGCACAGGTGAATCCTGCTTTGGAAAGCTCTGCCTATAAATATTTTCTTCATGTTCATTTGCCACATTTTTCTTTAGGCACCAGCGTCATGTAATTTGAAAGAGCCAGAGTCTGCAGCTTTCAGCCAAACTCATAGTCCTTTAGCAATGAATTTCCTAGCGTGTGTTCACTGCTATAGTTGCAACTTACCCAGTAATAGCCTTATTCACCGTAAGGTTTGGGCACATGCGACCTAAGCATGGAGGTATGTTGCTGTCACTTCTCCCATAAAGGACCTCTCCCTGTGTGGATCTGTGTCTCCTTAGCTGGGTTCCTGCCCTTGGGTCGGTGGCAAGCAGCTGGGGAGGGACTTCCAGAAAATGCTAGTTGCACCTCTGCCATTTGAGCATATGCAATGGTTTGAAGTCAAAGGCTTTTCTTTGTTAAAAGTTGGGAAGATGATGATGAAAGAAAACATTTGTGGAGAAAAGAATGAGATAAAAGAGGCTCGGAGGTCTGCGAAGTATTGTGGAGCTATGTCAGAATGGTTTTAAAAGAAGACTGAAAGAGAGAAATGAGTAGAAAATTAAGCAATGGAGGGGAAAGACATGCAGATAAGGTGAAAATAGCAGCGTAGGATTTAAAGGGAGAGAGAGACAGGGAGAGAACAAGCCATGAGAAAAACCGAAAAATGGACAAGGTGATGCAGAATATGGAGAGAACATGTGAAGACACCATGGGAAAGAGAATGAGAGGGCAGAGGATGTTGCTCTTCAAAAAAAAAAAAAATGAGGAAAGAAATATGAAGAAAAAATAATAAAAGAAACATGGAAAACGATAGACAGAGGCTGGCAGAGAAACAGAAAATGGTTGGAAGGGAATTAAAATGTTAGAGGGAGAGCATGAAGAAAGCCGTGTAATATTAGGATTAGCAAAATGTATTTTATTTATTCATGTTCCTTCTGGATTCTTTTTCCCTGGCAGCTGCTGAGGGTCCAATTGCTGTGCACTCCCCTCCCTCCATGGAGGGCAGCCAAGCACTTCTCTTTGAGGATGACGAATGCGCAAAACAGTCTCGAGCACTTCAACTTTAAACAAAGCGCTCTCCGAAGCCCCCTTCTGCCTTGGGCAGCTTCTCCCCAGCCTCCCTGGTGGAAACCTGGCAGTTTTGTTACAACTTGCATGTAGGTTCCCGTGAGCTCCTGTTGCCGGTTGGTCCATTATTAATGCTGAAATTGGGATGAAATAAGTGAGAATCAGGCTAACCTTCCTTGCAAAGAGGAGAGATGTAATCTACTCCTTCCTTCACATCTCTCCTCACCATTGGCTCCTTGCAGACAGATGGGCTGGGATGTCAGCTCTAAGAGATATTTAGCAACTTCTTTATGGGACCATCCAAATCCTATTGTAGTCAATGGAAACTCCTCCACTCGTTTTAATGGGAATTGGTGTGGCCCTGCAAGGCTCACACTGGTGAGACTCACACCCAGCCATACCCTTTGGCCTCTTCGGAAAATTTGATTTGCTGAGCAATTCAATCAGTGGGAAACTTGGGAAGTTGAGAAAAGTAAGATAAGGCCTTTAATCCTTTTCTTTCTTCCCCTGAGCAAGGGGAGGCCTTTTCCAAGCCCAAAAAGGTGTTTAAAAGAAAGGCTTTTCCCACAGGTAATTTTTGTCAGTCCAGACAGTGATACAGTGAACCTTTTGAAAGCTTCCTAGTGATTTAAGGGCTAAGTCCCATCTGACTTCAGAAGTGAGGCTTGGGCAACTTTTTGCCCTTCAGCCACATCTCCCTGCTCTTCAGCCAGATCTCTAAGGAGGTCTGTGCTCCTTTAAGGGAGATGTGAACAAGGGGTTTTAAACAACTCGTTTTGAATCACAGGCATGTATAAGAGCTGACATGTCACAGGGCTGACATTAGACACATGGGTCAGGCAAGTCTCAGTGCCCAGAGGTCTGAACTAGGAACCTCCATACATATTTTCCGGCAGCAATCTTAAATGTGATATAAGTGGCATTGTGCTAGAAAACATGAACACACTTGACTGGAGCTCTAGGAGAGTGAGTATTAATGAGATGGATCTATCAGCTTAATAAGAAGCTTATTCCCTCTTGGACCATAAGCAGGTTGTTTGGAAAAACACATACTAACCGAGCGAGGCTGGGAAAAGACAGAGTGTTTTAGAGAGCTCTCCCACCGCCGCGGTAGAGCGGATACAGCTCTGATGCATCAGTGGTGGCCCCGGCGTTAGGACCCCTACCAGCAAGGGTGTCAGCACCACTGCAGCCGCGATGGCTTTCTAGCCAGTGAGGTCTGAAATGCTCTCAGCATCATCTTGTTTTCAGCAAGGCAGGAGGGGGAAAGCCCCTAAGGACATACAGCAGCAACTGCAGTCCACTGGACTCTATACATGCTGACATGGGTTTGAATGCCCTTGCCTTGGCGGACCTGGTCCTGAAGAAAGTTGCTTGCGTGAATAGTCTTCAAATTAGATGCTGCTGAAATCCCCCAAGTTTCTTCCAGGGGTGTGAGGACTGCAGGATGAGGCCCTGGATGACAGACTGCCGTGCAAGGGTTGCCTCAGCCAGGGCAGTCCGATCAGGCACCTCTCGCAGGGACAGCGTTGTTTTTCATGCACTTCCCAGCCACCAGCAATGCCATCCCCTCTGCTGAGGCATAGATGGGGTGCCCTCGTTTTCAGAAGCCCCAGTAAAGAACCATATTTACTTCATATTTGTGTACTTAACTAGCCATACTGTCTATCTCAGGCAATCCACGGGATTTCCTAAAGAGCTTTCTTACTTAATTCATTTTAAATGGTGGTGAATCTGCAGCTGTAGTGTTAATTATAAATGATGGCAGTTGCAGGAAGCGTCAGGCTGAAGAGCATTCGCTGCCATGCTAGCGCTGAGCACAGAAACATCCCAGCGTGCTTGTTTTTCTGTGCGTGCTTCAGATTTGACGCTGAAATTCCAGCCCTTGGTCCCAATCCTGTTAACAGTTAACTATGTGAGTAAAGTTACTCAGCTGAGGATGCTTCAGTGTAGCTTCTCGCGCAGGTAAGGGCTGGCAAGATAACTCAGTGGTTTGCAAATGTGTAGTATAAACAAGTCAAGCAAACAAGTCTGCATAAACATAGAGACTTCCACGCCTCGCTGTATTTTCTTTGCTAAAGTACATGGCGCGACCTGTCTGGGTGACCGCTGGACTTTCGTTGTTGGACACGGGCCGGGCGTTCTGCCTGTGGTAACCATAGCTTTTACAACACCAATCAAGAAGAGTAAAACACCTTGAACCGGCTGGGTTGTTCGGTCCTAATGAACTATGTTTAGAGTGTTTACACAGCGCGATTTCATCTTCTCAAGGCCTGTAATGTGAACTGTGGACTCATACTACCCTAAGGGTAATATATGTGGTACTTGTGCTAGGCTAGAGAAAATAACCTTTCTCCTATTCAGTTTGCCTTAATTAGTGTCTGAGTTGAGTTGCACCACTTTTTTTTGCATATTCTGTAACTTTTTGAAACCTTAACCTTTTGGGCTAGGGTTTTCTGTGCCAGATGACTACTCAGTCTGATTCTGGAGGGATGTTTCTGGCTCTTCAGCTCTTTCTAGGAATTTTTTTCCCAGAACAGCTTCCTGTGGAAGACGTAGTGCCACGGCACTTTGGAAAGGGAAACCATGACCAGGCAGCGATAACAGTATGTGGAAAATCTGGTTTCATGCACGCGTCTTTTGCGGCTCCTGTGAAAAATACCCAGATTCAGCCAAGTTATAAGCCCATGGAAAATCGCAGTTTGCACACAGCCGGTAGAGGCTTGTAAGTTTGGCTGCTGAACTCTTTGATGTTTCTGTTTGCGGAGACCATGCTGTGGTCTATGGCTGCAGGGACTGAGCGGGAGGTTTCTGGTAATGCTCTTCGGGGTGCCTCCTGGCACAGCCACGGAGACTTGTGCTCTGCATCATTCACCTCCTGGACCCCAAATGGTGAGGAGGAAGGGTCCTGGGCTTTATTTGTGGAGGTGGCACAAATAGGTAGACTAATGCAGCCTAGAGAGAAAGACTGAGGATTGGGGCGTAGAAGATATTTGGGCCCCGCTGTAAGAAATCTGGTCTGGGAGTTGGGGTGGGAAACGGGAGCTGGAAACTTCTGGGGTGAAATGTGGACAAGAGCCTGGTAAGGAAAACTGGGGAGCTTGTGCTGAAGAGTGGAAAGTGGCCCACCAGGGGTGAAGGCACGGGGAGCCTGGGACATGGAGCTGGGGTGGTGGCACAGGGGGAGGTGACGGGGGAGGTCGGCAGCAGGGAGCGGGATGACAGGGCTGTGCTGCCGAGATCCCATGCAGCTGAAGGGGAGCCCAGGATGCTGTGAAAAGCAGCACGCGCTCACATAATTGAAGCGTATGATTATGTCAGGAGGGACTTGCACAATCAGCCTTAATTTGGGCGTTTTCTAATTTTGAATGCTTGCGTCTGCAACCTCAACTTTATTTTTAATAGAGCTTTTTGTCAGCGATAGCACTATCTGTAGTTACTCTGTAGTGAGTTGGTGGCAAAGGGCCATCGCGATGCTCTAGTATGCAAGTCCTGAACAGTGAATGAAGTAGTTGTTGCACTTAGTAAATTATGATGAAATATCTGCATGCCATTTATTTGTGTTGTGTTTGTATATGAGGACTGTAATTCTGTTAAAACTCAGCTACTTCAGAGGAGGAGAGTGAATTAACATGGATGAATGAGGGGCTGTCTAACTAATGGACTTTCAATATAGTTAATGCCCAGCAACGGAGGAGCTGCTTTTGGTTTTGGTTTTTTTTTTTTTAAATAATCAAGTTTTGGTAATTGAAATTCACTGCTGTGAGAATATTTTTCACATAGATGTTTACTCTTTTGTTTCACGTACAGTGAACTATTAATTATTGAGAAGATACAGGTATGACTCTGTCCTGATGTGCGGTAAAAACCAAAGGATCAAGATTTGATTCATATCAGTGTATTTCTCTAAATGTTGCCTTGTGATGGGGTAAGGGGAGATAAACGTGCAGCCCTGCAGGTAGTTGCCAGAGCTCATAAACACCTTTATTCCCTCTTTCATTTCTTGACAACTGCAGCAGCAGAGACAACATCCAGGACCGTACAGAGAATAACCGCGGCGGTAGCACCCCTGGTGTGTTTATCCAGCACTCTGCACTGGCGGTAAATGTTCAAAAACCACCAAAGCCCAGCAGGAGACGGCCAGGAAGATCTCCAGAGGTCCCTTCCCACCTCAGCTGCGCTGTGCCGAGGTGGGCCAGTGGCCGGGGTGCCGCTCGCCCAGTGTGCCAGGGACCTGGCACGTCGCAGGCACCTCTGCGTAGGCTGCCCAGAGGCCGGCGGTGAGGCAGCGCCATAGGTGGGACCCCGGTTGGTGGGACACAGGGTTTGTGGCTCCTTCGAGGTGGCTCCCTGAGACTGGTTTAGGCTGGGCCACCACTTTAAGGGAGGCACAGGGATCTATCAGCACGCCCAAGTGCTCTCCTGGATTGGGAGCCTCAGGGGGCTATTTGCGCTGCCTATCTTTGAGCACTAAACTTCAATGCAGGAAGCTTTTTCCCCTATCTTGTCTGTCGAGGGAGATTAGCCCAGGCAGGAGGTGACTCAGAGTATCCGAGCCTATTCCTGCTCTGAATCACCTCCTGGGACATCTCCCCTTCGGCTGTAAAGGCAGCTGGCCCACACTGAAGGAGCAACTTCCCTACGTTTTGTACCTAAGGATGCCAATGCACCTTCGTTTTTAAGGTGAGTTAATAGATGAGCATTTACAAACTACCGCAGGAGAAAATTGTTGGTCAAATTTCTGTACCCCATCCAAGGACAAAAAGTGGGCTGAATGGCATACAGGTGAACACAGAATTTGTTGCTCTTCTATGGTAAGCACGTCGACCATCTTCTCCTGCCTGGAGCCTTTAATGTTAGCACAGGGGTGAAGGCTCTCCTACCTAGAGATTATTTTTTGAGAGAGAGACTGGGGGTTTGAAGCAATTTATTAAACTGAGTTACCACAAATACGTGGCCTTTTTACGTGCCCATTTTCAGGTTAGCAATCTGTAAAAATACTCACTCTGCTGAATATTTTAAAGCATGCAATAAAACAGTGTTTTATGGAAGAGAACAAGGGAATGTGTACAAGCCTGTCAGATTTTGATGAGCCATCATAATTTTATCACAGGATATCAATACGAGGAGCGACAACTACCTGTGATCAGTGGGGCTTGAACCTGTTTTCACCAACAGATGCCTTTTTAATCTCTAGGGGATGTACTTTTGCCTTGCAGTTCTAGGCAACACCCTTCAGCGAAGCTTTTGTGCAAGGCGTGAAGTTTGACAGGTCCTGACTCAGTAGCAATTTTAATGGTGAATGTAATTTTTTCCCATTGGTCCCAGACGTCTGAGACTGTAGAAGTCTTCATTTTTTTCTGCTGAAAGATGTTACGTGAGCAGGGGATATTATGAAGTTGGGTTAGGTACTGCTGTCTCACGCACGTGTGCTTGCTGGCTGCCAGACTAAATGCAGGAGAGCTGAGCTCTCCCTGCCTCTTGTTTGGAGGGGGTCAAAGAGGTTTCTTTCCTCTGCCCCATTAGTGATTTTAAAAAGGGGAAAAAAAAAAAGTAGGGACATTATTGTCCCTGATTTCTCCCCCTCTGACAGCTTGGCCCATGGTTTCAAAAGCAGCTGAAGGAAAACAGGAAGACAGGCAGACAGCAGGATGATATAAACTTTGTTTCTCTAGGAAGCTAGGCTAAAAAAAGTTCCTAGGCCTCTTAGTGACAGAATAAACCTTGGGAATGTGATTTAAGTCTCCACTGTGGGCTCAGAAACGAAAAGGAATGGATCCCCCATGTGCTGATTATTTTTAAAACGCTCGCAAGCTCCAATTTGGTTTTATGATTATTTCGTGACTCGCTCCCGCACCTGAAAGTTTGACACTGAGGTCTTATAAATATATTGCCTATTAGAGGTCCCTTAGGTGATCACAACGGAGAAACCAGGAGTTCGTTACCGTTGTTGTGGTATCCAGGTGCTATCCCAGCACTTGTAGGGATTACTCCTATTATCCCTGTGAATGATGGGGGACCCCACCTCCCCCGTACGAGCTGTGCTGTACGAACGTGTCTGAAAGCAATTTGCCCTAATTGACTGTTATGTATGATGTGCTTATAAAAAATGTTAGAAAAATCCAGATGGAAAAAAAAAGGTCCCTTGATCCAACCAAACCGGTGAGAGAACGGCAAAGGGCAGCAGAGCACAGCTGCCTGGGCAGCGCAGAGCACAGGGCTGTCCTTCCGTCTGCCCTTCCACGCCCCGGGCGCTGGACGAGCCTTTTTACGCCATTTCTATCAGGCTGGCACTGAAAAGGGCAGTGCCAAATAACTTGCTACCTTTTACAAATCCGCAGCCTGGTGAAAACAGTTTTATCGAAATAAACCACGAGGAGCAATCTGAAGCTGAAATCTATTTCCCTTCCTTTATTTCAAGCCTATTGCTGGGAACTTTTCAAGATTTCTTCCCCAGAGATTTAAAGACTTCTTCTCATAACAGGTGCAGCCTGGGGGACAGCGGCGGCGATGCACGAATCCTCCTGGGAGTAATTACGCTTCCTTTCCCCTTCCCCTTCTCTCTAGCACCTCTCCGGCAGCGCTTCTGCCGGCAGCTGTACGCATACGTTAACTTTAATCCATTCAGTAGAGGGAGTCAGATGCTAAAATCTAAGCGTGTGCGCGAGCCCCTCCAGGATCAGGACCTTGTATTTGCATGCAGGAGCAGAAATACTTAATTCTTTGCTGCCCACTTAACCCGGATGGGGTGTATGGGGGTGCCTTGCTCTCAGCTGGGCTATCTAAACTCTGCTGCAATGGTAAAACCACAGCAGCAACAACAGCAACATAATTAACAAAGCCATCGTGCCAATGCTCTTCAACACTGCCTTGCGGGATCCGTCTCAGCGAGCAGGTTATCTTTCTCCACATCTGTGTAGTCCCTGGCCTCTTTGGCGGACATCATTTGCAGCACTGCTGGCTGGCGCTTAGTCGGAGGGGCATTTGTTTCCGTTGTGTAATGAATTTTCCTCTCTTGTGTCCATGGAGATCTGGTACCACAGCAGTGCTCGTGGGCATTAGCTGCCACTTGTTTTCTGAGGAGGAAAGGGAGGAACTGGTCCAGGGAACGGTAGGGACTTGGCGCACAGAGGCACGTAAGGAGCTGTGCCTCCCAAACTTGGCGCGTCTCTTCAAAAACAGGATGTTACACAAATACTCGATGTGAATTTGGCGTAAGGATCTCCTTAAACTGTAAAAACAATCGTGCACCCCCCCTTCCCCGGCATCTCAAAGGCTTTTTCTGAACAAAGCCTGGAGAGCCTTGAGTGGCCGGGGTGGGAAGGTGTGGGACGCGGTGGGTGCCGTGGGTCACGGCCCGTCCCCGAGAGCAGAGCGGAGCGGGGGACGGCAGGCAGCCCCCAAGCCCTGCCCAGCCAAGGGAAGCCTGGAGAGAAGCAACTCAGGCGTTTGCTCTTCAGATGAGTCAGGCGGGCGGTGGGGGGGAGAGGGGGAGCAGCGAAATCTTTCGCACGGTCCTTCTGGCCTCTCCGCGGAGAAGCGAGAGTCAGCTGCATGTGCTAAAATTATGTTTGTGGTATAAAATACATCCTGAGAGGTCAGGGATGGTAGTGACTAATACTTTGGAGGCAGACGTGAGGGGGGAACCAGGCCCAAACTGGTGGCTGAATTTGGCCTGTTCGGCTTCTCGTGACTTATCTCAATTATTTGATTAGGAAAGTTTGAACCAAGAAATGGGATGTGAAAATCTGCTTTGAATGTTCATTCTGAGACTGGTAATCGAGTTTTAAATATTTATGGCAGAACCCGGAGTTGTACTCGTGAATGCACTACAGGCTCTCCCCAGTGGTGAGCCCGGACTGCCGGAGACCCTGCTCTGCAACTGGCCCCATTGCAGAGGAGAGGGGGAGAAGGAAGGGGGGAAAACCAAGCAGACCTTTGTGAATGTTATTTCTTTTGCTGATTACTGAGGTTTTGACTCCTCCACAGTCAGTGCTTTCAGTGTGGAGCTGTAGGAGCTAGGGAGGAGAGGGCTGTTCTAACCAAAACCAGCACCTGGACAGCCTGCAGGTCTGCTCTCACACCTCTTGCAACGGTTCGCCCCAAAACAACCCTGGCTCTGCAGAAAGACGAGGCAACGAGAAGGGAAAAGACACTTGTCTGCCCTTGCCTTTTGTAGCTCTTGCTGCTTGCCATTACCGATCCCATGCGAGACACTAGGAGGTACACATGCATTTTCTCTTCCACAGCTAATGTTAATAGGATTGTTTTCTCTGCAGGCAGCGCAGGAACGAGTCCGTGGTTCTGTCCTCTGTAGCAGACATAGGCCTTGGTGCAATGAATCAAAGGGAGGCCTTACTCCCCAGCCCAGCCCCGGGTCTGCTACGGCAAGACACCCTGCCACATGCGCCTATGACTGACTCCCATGTGCAGCAGCGATGCAGCCCTAAGCCTCCGGCCGGGACTGGAGGTCTTCGAGGCCAACGGCACCAGCCCCGGCAGGCTGAGAACCGGCCCCGCGCGGGGTTTGCCACAGCCCCGTGCGCCCCGGAGCCGCCGGGCCGGGCGCTGCTCCGCCAGCCGCGCCGAGGAGGACGGGCCGGGGCGCGGCGACCGCTCGCCCGGTGCCCGGGGGCAGAACCAGCTGCGTTTCAAAACCGCAGCGCCCTTCCCCAGCGCTCAGCAGCCCCCGGGCGCCGCAGCTCCCCTCTCCCCGCCGGCGGGGCCGGGGGTGCCCGCGGAGGCGAGCGGGACGCCCCGCGCTGCCGCCTCTCCCCGCCCGGGGCAGCGGGGGGGGGTCCGGGCCCCGCCGCTCCTCGCCGGGCAGCCCCGCTCCCACTCCCCCGCCGCGGCCACGAGTGGGTGGGGTGGGGTGGGGTGGGGCGCACCGGGGTCCGGGGCGGCTCCGGCGCTCCCCGCCGCCTCGGCCCCGCCTCGGCCCCGCACCCGGGGGGGGACGGACGGACGGACGGGGGGCGGCGCCGGCTGCGGCGGCGGGCGCGGGGCTGCCACCCCGCGGGCAGGCACGGCGGCGGCGGATGGCGGCAAGGTCAGTGGGCGCCCCCTCCCTCCCTCCCGGCCGGCCCCCGCGGTGCCGGTGCGCGGTAGGTACGGTGGCGGCGCCTCTCCCTCCGCCCCTTCCCGGCGGGGAGCGGGGCCGCCGCGGGCGCGGATGCCCCCCGCCGCGCCTCCCTCCTTCTTCCCGCCCGGGCGAGGGGGAGAGGCGGGCTTGGTAACCCCCGGCCCGGCCCGGCCCGGCCCCGCCGCGCAGGGCTGGCTGCGGGCAGAGCGGGGCTCCGCCGCCGCCGCCGCCGCTTCCCGGCGCTCCCCCGCCGCGGCGCCCGTCCCCCCGCGGGGAGGGCGAGGCCCGGCGCGGTGCGAGGTGCGGGTGAGCGCCGAGACGTGCGCGGGGCCGCCGCCGCTCCGGGGGGCTGGCGGGGCGCCCGGGGCACTTGGAAACCCGGCGGGGCTGCGCCCGCATCGCATCGGCGGTGTTCGAGCGGAGGAGGGTTGTCCCGGTGCTGCGTGAGCAAGTAAAGCCAGATAACCTACGGGCGGGGGTTTGGTGGGGGTCCTTTGTTTCTGCTGGGGGTCTGGTGTTGGGTTTGGGTTGTTGTGTTTTGGGTTTTTTTTTGTTTTTTGGGTTTTTTTTTGTGGATTTTACACACACACCCCCCCCCCCCCCCTTCCTTATGCTGGCAGTTAGCGGAGAAGATCCGCGGTGGCTCGGTGGTGTCATTAAGCGGTAGGCATCTCGCTCGCTGGGTTTTTGGAAAACGGCTTTGTTTTTTTTTTTTTTTTTTTTTAATCCAGCCAAGAGGAGGGGTGCAGCCCCCGGCCCCGGCGGGGTCCCCGCTCTGCAGAGCGGCAGCCTTCGGAGTTTTGCGCCGGCGTTCGGCGCTGCCTCCCGGCCGAGGTCGGGGAGCTGCAAAAATGGGATTTTTGGGAAGCCTGCCGGCATCCATCCCCCGGGCGCTTTGTCCCGGCACGCCGTCCGGCGGCGGGACGCCCTCGGGAGCCGCGCTCTGCCTCTGCTCGGCCGTGCAGACGCTGAAGATGGGTGCAGCGGGCTGTTAGCTGGGGGGCCCGGAGGGCGTGTGTTTGTGCAATACGTGTCTTAAGAAAAAAGGGCAAGCAAACAGGCTTTTGATAAGGTCCCATTAATCGAACTATAAACGTAGTAATTCCTCTGTTGTCGTTTCCTCGCTGAAACTCTTCCTCCTTCTCACCGATATGGTGCATGGTTTGCTTGTTTTTTTTTTTTTTTTTTTTTTTAATAGTACGTTTCAGAGATACTTTCTTTTGATACAGATTTGCTTAAGTCTGGGGTCTGATTGAGGCCGTTGGAAAATACTTGTAACCTTCCAACTTCCGATGTATATGAAGGTCCTGTTTTTAGCCTTTCTGTATCCAGGCTGGGGTCACAGGCGTTTTCGAAATGCCCACTGAGTCTGAACTAACGCAGAGCTCATGGGATGATGATAGCAGCAATTTAGGAAAAAAACCTTCTGCTGGAACCGCTGTTCTCGGCTATGCAACGCTGCGCGACTGGATGTCAGCTTCTTCTTAATTGCATGAAAGGCGAAAGGTAAAAGTAGCCCTGGCCGAGGACTGCGGAGCCGGGACAGCCTTGTGCTGTTGCTGTGGGTGGCACTGGTGGCACTGGTGTGTCCGTGGCTCTCGGGATGGGGCTTTGTGGAAAATTCCCGCCGCGCACACGCTTCTGTTGGCAGTACGGTTAAAAAAGCCCAAGCCTCTGGTTCAAACCTGTAAGGTCTGTCAGAGGGTTTGGACGGCTTGCCAGGTACGTGAAGACAAATGAAAAAGATGTTTGTTTGCTGCTGCTTGTCTGGGGGGAGGGAAGTCGGTTGGGCCACACCTGATGGAAGTTTTATACGCGTGTTACAAAGTCTCCTTGGGAGCACTGGCATATCCAGATTAGAAATGCCAGCAGGACAATAAATATTATTTTACCCTTAACATAGTGTGTTTAAATTTTACATGCAAATGCAATAACTCAGAACGAGCCGCTCATCCGAAGATACGCTATGGCTTAGCAAGAGCGTGTGGGGAATGGGCAGGGAGATGCTTCTGGGCGCTGGTCACCCTTCCCCAGGTGACTCACTTGGGCTTCCAGCTTTGCCAAAATCTCTGGGTATGTTTTTTCCGTACCTGTTTCTGGCTCCAGTTCAGGCTTCTCACCTTGACCCTTCAATGAACTGGAGCAGGAGCTCCATCAGCCACAGTCTGACGGAGGCTTCAGCACACTTTTAACTTTAGTCATGCATGTTGTCCCAGTGAAATTAAAGATGAATACACACATGCTCAGCTCAGGGCTGCCTCTCGTAAGCTTTCCAGGGTGTGAACTGCACGCCTTTTTTACTTGCATGGTGCTGAGAACAAATGCCGTATCGTGTCTGGGTTCTGTACGGAAGAGTTGACCTTACTTAGGACCAATACCTACGGAGTGGGAGCGGTGGTGTTTCTCTGCTGGAGTTTAATGGAGGATTAGTTTGCACTGGGGACCTGAAGTCTTGCTGGAAGCTAATGAAGCTTATACTCTTAAATGCTCAAGCCATCTTTTCAAGCAGAATTTAATTTTCTAAGTCGGTGAAATATTTTTCAGACTGTGACCCAATCAGTTGATGATGCCTGGAGGATACAGGTCTAGAGTGATGCGTGTGACCTAGATGTTGCCCTGATCAGTTGGCGTGACTCTACCAAAGACCCGGTGATTTGTGGTTTTGACCACATGACCATTGACTTTGGGACCTGGCCTAGGGCACTGGCCTTTTAAAAGGGTGGTCTTACATTGCCTTCTGTATACCTGTATTTATTTGCCAGCCATTTCTGCAGCCCTTCCATGCATCAAGTAGCAGTTGTTCAGGCAAGTAATTCCACTGGCTTGAGCGTGGTTATTCAGCTGACTAAATGGCGTGCAATCTGAGTTCAAGGTGGTAGATTTTGGGCGTGAGTGCTCTCTTTTTGTGGAGAATGTGGGAAACTAATTCCCAGAGCCTGGGATGCTGGCATGCCTTAAATTCTCTCCTGTTCTTAGGATTTGCCTCTATCCAGTGGGTGGGTGGGCTGGGAGTGAGATGGAAGGCTGGACTTGCCTCCCCTTTACAGTAAGGAGCTCTTCCCGAGAAATTCCACAGCTGTTTCTGAGTCTGTCCAGGGTTGCCTGCTTGCTTCACTGATGCTATTTTCTACATAAATAGGTTTTCTGCTGTTGTGCTGGGCTTTGCGAAGGGAGCAGAGGAGCCCTTGGAACTGATGTACCTGCGTAGCATGGTCTGTCAAACCCAGCGGCATTAGAGGAAACTCTTCCAGCCCTCATCAGCGCAAGCTAATTGTGCAGCAGCTCCCCAGATCCTGGGCTGGTGAGGGCTCAGCAGTTGCTGGTCCCACCGCAGCAGAGTCAACCCCTGCCTCAAAGGCGCCCATTTGGGGCAGGCGGCCGAGCGCCAGCAGCGTGGGCTGAGGGATGCTGGGGATGGCGAGGAGGGAGATGCTGACATCTCTGGGATGAGATCACCTCCAGGGCTGGGGCTTGTGAAGGAGAGAGGAGCTCCAGCAGCTTCCACACTTAGAACCAGTGGTGGTCCTTCAGCCCTGGCCAGGCATTTCACCCCTTTCAGATGCAAATGGCTTTGCCCTCCCTGTCTTCCTGCTGCAGAAATTCCCCCTTCAGAGTCACCTTCAGGTGTCAAGGAGGTTGGAATTTGCCCCTTCCTGCTCCTGATGCACAACAGCGGGGCCGTTGCAGAGCTGAACTGCGGTGTGTGCTGTGCAGCAGCCACGCTTGCTTGGCCGAGACGTCGTTGCCTGGGAGGTAGCAGAACGTGGAAATGCCACTAATCAAACGCACCGTAGTTTTAATCTGGTTTTATTTTATTTCATTTTAACTTAGTTTCCCCAGGAAACGAGTGCTGTCTGTCTCCTGCCCTTTGCGTTTGGCCAGTTTCAACCAGATTGCACCAATGGTTGGCAGTCTTGAAGATCATTACTTTCCCACTTGTTTTTGTTAAGATTAGTGGCTGGCTGGGAAAGCTTTGAAGCAGTGTTCTCCCTGAAGAAAAGGAGACTGTTTTCAGTTATTCTCCATTCTGCCTGGTAGCAGCTGCCCGCCCAGGCATTGCGTGTGTGGTGGTCAAACACGCGGCACCGTCGTAGCCCTGGCCGCCTGGCGAGGTGTGCCTGGTCTCCAGGGCAGGGGTGGGCGTGGGGTAACGCTGGAAGGAGCTGCAGTGGCCGCGACGGAGGGGCAGAAGGGCAGAGGACACGGATCTCCAGCAGACGGGGCCCGTTTGTTATGCCTCCTCGTGGCGTGGCTGCCCTTTCGTTTGTCAAGCTAAAGCCACTTGAGATTTAGGAAGGCTGTCAGGCTGACAGCCATAGCTTGGAGCCTGCTTTCCTTGACCTCCAGGACACCTTGGGCTGAACGGAGGTGAGCATCGGAGCGGATGGGAACATACAGCCTGGACAGGACTGATGCAGAGGTGCGCGTGTGTGCAAACTGCACGTGTGCAATGGCAGCGTGATTATCTGGGTGTTCACCGGAGTCATCCTGTTGAATTCAGTGATAATTTGACAGTGATGAGAAGATGACATTCAGCGCCGTACGTTTTTCCCAAAATAGCTTCCGTGAGTGAATACAGTCTCTGATTCCCGCGCAGCCCCCTCCCCACAGTTACTTCAGGCAGGAGTGTGCTTGGGCTGATGCAGTGCTGGGAGGTATCAGGGGTGTGCTTCGGTATTGCTAAGCACCCCGGTGTAGGTGCAGCTGGTCTGGTGTGGGTGTCTTGGGTGGTCTGCCTCAGAAATCTGAGCAAAACTATCCTAGGAAAAGCAGTCTTGCCCTCACCCAGGCTGTGCCTGTGCTAGACATCTTTTCAGTATAGCTGTGCTGGGCACATTTCTTCCAGACCTGGACTGAAGGAAAAGACAGGCATCTGTTCAGGCAGCGGCATAAGAAATAGGAGTGTGAGGGTGTCAAGGAGCATATGTGGGATGCACATGCAATTAATTCCTCAGCCAGTGCATGTTTTGCTACCCTCTCTGTTGCTGCTGGTCTTCAGACAAGATATGACTGTTGTCCTGGGGCCTAGAGCGTGGCTCTTCAGAGATTGCCAGTGTCACTCTCTAATGTCACAATATTAAATGTCACCCTAGAGGGCCGAGCTGAGTCTCGAACACCCGTATGCCACTCCTTTTCAGACAGGCTGCGATGCAGCTAAGATCAAATGCAATCGTCAAGGTGAGATGAAGGGAGGAACTGTGTAGCTGGCTCCCCGTCACGGGTTGTGGAGGATGTGGAGCACCAAGCCATGCCAACAGGGCAAAGGAGGACGCTGTTCCCTGTCCCCCCACGCAAACTCTGCCTGCCGGAGACGGGGCTGGACACCTCTGGCATCCCAGCGTAAGTCTCTACACTATTAGAGATGTGGCATTTAGTGAAGGAGAACGTCTCTTGCTTCCCTTCTTTCCCCTCCACGGCACCAATTCGTACCCCTGGCAGCGTGGCACGGTAGGTGCCTGCGGTAGCTAAGAACGGGCTCTTGGGCTTGGGCCAGACACCCTGTGCAGGTCCCTCCTCTGACAGTGCCGGCTGCCTGAGCTTTGGTGTGAGAAATCCTGAAACAGGCAGTCGTGGGGTAAAACGTTGCTGCTGTAACATTTCTGCCTGTTCTCGCTAACTGTATCGTGCTAACTGTATACATTTAGTTATGGTGTAGTGCTTTCTCTCTTAGGTTTTAAACCAAACTGCGTGGGTTGCATGCCAAGAGGGAAGGACTGCAATGCTTCCACCACCACGACGGACTTTTCCACAGTGGAGCTTTTCCAAAAGATGTGCACTGGAGAGAGCTGGTGTGGCCCGAGTGCCTGGGACACTGCAGGCTCTGACTGGCTGCACCTCAGGGACTCGGTAGCTCCGGGTTTTGCAGGCTCTGCTCTCTGAGGATGGGGAAAGACGGAAGCGAAGCTTGCTTTGTTAGGAAGAAAAAAGCCTGTAAAGCTTGTGGCAGTAGCTGCCAGCACCAGTTAGACAAGGTAAAAATACTACTTAAAAGAAAGGGGGGGTGTGTGTGTTTACAAATGGGGCCATACAAAGACAAATAAGACTTTTTACAAAGCATGAAGCCTACACAGCGAGCGTGCTGTCAGACACGCTGCCTCTTGCCAGCTAATATCATCCGCAAATAAAACAATTTAGGTTGTTGCTATTGCAGCTGCTTTCCCTCATGAAGCAGGGTGAGCCAGACTTGTCCGACTCCGAGAAACGCGTTGGCAATTTG
Source organism: Nipponia nippon (assembly GCF_047370975.1). Classification (NCBI taxonomy): domain Eukaryota; kingdom Metazoa; phylum Chordata; class Aves; order Pelecaniformes; family Threskiornithidae; genus Nipponia; species Nipponia nippon. Next base: position 90,500,237 of record NW_028262290.1, on the reverse strand, counting down.
CCTGAAGTCCGAGGCGCGCAGGGTAATTCAGTTAAAAAACCCAATATAACAATTATTATCCAGGATGAACACGTACAACCATAACGTTTGCTTGCAGTTGTATTTTCTATGACACACTCAGAAGTTGCTCGTTGGCTGCATTCACCAGCAAACACAGCCTGGAGGTGATCGGCTTCTTCCCTGACCTGCAGTTAACAGCAATAATTATACTTAAACAAGTTTTAATGTGGGAGGTAGGAGGGATTCAGTGGCTTGGGCAGAGGCTGTCATTTCAGATCCAGGCCTTGGGAGCTTTCCTTCTGACCTTGGGCAAAGCGCATCAGCTGCTCAGTGCCTCCGCTCTTCACATCTGATTCATTTCAGGGCAATTGATTGATATTGGGCTTGGTTTCCTCCTCTGAAACAACCCCAAAATCCCTAAATGTTTGTGCATGGAATTGAAGTTTAAATGTAAAGCCTCCCTCTCTCCTCCCTGCTCTTTACCTTGGATAAAGGTGGAAGAAAAAGAATCGTTCACAGCCATCTGCTGGAGGCGTCAATCACACTGGGAGCAGAGTCTGCCAGTTGTTCCACACAGTATTAATGATGAAAAGATAAACACATGAGCTCATAATTATGTTGCATTTAAATTACTTACAAAATAATGACATTAGGAGAACAATGGGGTTACAAAATCGGGCGGGCAAAAGCACGGAAGTGCCAGGGCTAGCGTTGCATAGCTTCCCTTTGCATCTGCATTATGAGACAATCTTTAATTCTATAATTGCATCATTTTTTCCCTTTCACAGTGTCCCTCTTTCAGTGGATAGGTAATTACTGCATAATTCATTTTCTCTTTTCCACATTTACTTTCTGCGTGTGTCACCTCATCTATTTATTTTACACCGCACCCAAACCTTGAACTGATCAGTGCTGCTAATTCCTTCCTGGGGGCTTTGCAGACGGGGCAGTTCTTACTCTTGCAACATCTTGGGTGCAGGTACCGTCTTTGTTTGCATAGCTGAGGAATGGAGGCAAAGAGCAAATAAAGCTCAAATGAATGAAATGCCTTCAATTTTGGCTGCCTCGAAGAGATACTTGGGGATGATTTTATTTTTCACTCACCCCAGAATACCTGGCATGATGTAGCAATTCATCTGCTGGAAGCAGAAGGACGATTGACCTCAGCTCTAAGTCTCAGCCCTCTTGCAGGTTAGCCCTAGATATCTTGGCTTTGCAGAGGGTGGGGACTGTCCCATTAGGGATCACCTGAAGAAAAACTGGTTTCAGGGACTTGCTGAGCATCTTACAGAGACTGCAGAGCCGAGAAAGGGGTAATTCCTGCCTGCAGGTCATATGTCCGGCTTCCTCAAGCAAGGTGGTTGTCTCTTTTTCTTCCTGCGTTGCCTCCTTCGCTAATCTTCCTGACCTCCGCTGGGTGAGGCAGGGTCTGAGAGACAGCCATTGCTTTTATCACACAACCCTATCTTTTTCCCAAAGCAGTTGATTTCCAGGGCTCAAATGACTTGTGATCATTGAATTGAAGGCAGAATCAGTGCAGGTGTATACAGGAGCTGGATGGAGGTTGTATGGGCAGTCTTCATTATGGTACCTCTTAATTTTGGAGCGCTCAATTTTGCAGTCTTTGTATTAAAAATTTAACATAGCTGGGTTTAAGCATAATTTTGTACCTGTACAAAGGGAAAAGGGTGAGATAAATAAAAATTAGTCCTGTCACATGAATCTGCAGTGACCCAGGTCATCCAGAGGGCACAGACCTTTGGGCTGTAGCATTAATTTCTAAGCCATGAGATATCGGCCTGCTTAAAAGCACTGTTCGGCTATGGGTGGTGGTAGTTGCCAGAGTGGGGTGCCATGCTCAGCAGGCCATCTGCTGCTGTGTTGGGAGGGTTTCGCAGCCCAGAGCCAGGATACCCTCAGATCCCATTTAAGGATGGGTTGGGTAGAGCTCCGGTGCTTCCCAAGTCCTCTCTGAATTGCCTGTGTCTGTCCTGCTCTTCCCTCTGGGGCAGCCTAGTTTCTCATTCCCTTAAACTCACCCTCCCTGCTTCCCCCTCCTTCCCCTCTGTTCCTGTGCATCCCTAACAAATGCCACCTGCTTCTCCCCTTGCTTTCTGGTACCATCGCTCTAGCCCACGCCCATCTTTTATTACTACGGGTGCTACCTATCATTTTTAAGAGGTTGCAGATCTAGATACCCAGGTGGGGTTGTGTGCAATCTTGGTTCCAATTTAGATCTGTAATTTTTGCATGTTCAAACTGTAGATAAAGGCCAGCCCAATAGCTTTGACTGAAGCATTTAATCTTCTGTACTTTAGTCTAGAGCCATTACTCTGGGCATCCTCTGAGATAAGGCAATGGGTAAAAGGCTGCTTTAGCTCTACTCCGTAAAAATAGGTTACACTTAAAGAATAAGCTGCGTTCTGCCCTGTTTCTCAGTGTTCTGTTGTACATGGTCTTGCTTGATCCCACCTACCTTCTACAATTAAGCCTAGGTGGATGTGCCATTTTATGGGGTTGAATATGAGATTGAAATTACATCCGTTCATAGAAGAGTGAGGAAGACTGGCTGCTCGTGCTTTTTTGTTTCCTGGGAATGAATAGAAACATGATAGCGCAAGCAAGAGTGTGCAGGTTCTAGAGGCTGGGCTTCCAGCTGAAATGCAAGTTGGTGCGACTCAGCCGCTTCCCGGAGAAGTGATGTCTGTAGTCCTAGCAAGCCAGTAGATGCTTTTGGCCTGCATGTCAGTCTTCTGACCAATTTACAGTGAGTTTCTTCCTACAGCTTTCTTCAGAGGAGGGGAGGGCGGTTAGTATAAACCTCACGCTTCAGTAAGAGAGGAGGAAGCAGAAATTTCTGATTATGCTTAAATAAGTGTAACAATTGGCTTTCTTTACTTTGGGCTTTTTTTGTTTCATTAAACTGCATGAGGAAAAGTGGATGATACCGGCAAAGAAAATAGAGTTGCCAACAAAATCTGGTCTTGGAACAGAGCAGGCTGACCTGCAATGAAGCAGTTGGGATGACAATGATTTTAAAGTAGACTTGTGTTCTCAGGAGTTTGTGATGTAAGTCATGGCCATGATAAATATAAACCATGTCAAACTAGATTCATAAAATAATGACAGTGTGTCTTAAAAAGTTTTGGATGACTCAACGGCTTGTACACCTTCACAAAATAATTAATAAGCCAGATGCTAAAAACTTGCACCAACCAATTCTCCCTGCATCACCTCTGTGTAAGTCCAAGAGCTGGTATTTGAATACTGAACTTCACATATTTGAAAAGGAGAGAACTACTGAAAGGAGCATGGGACTGGTTTTCAGCTCTGGTCTAGAGATACTTGGGGGGCAAGGATGTGAGTCTGTGAAAGGTAACTGGGAGAAATGGCTTGTATCAATGGAGAGATCTACGCATCTTTCAGAGGGACAAAAAAAAAAAAAAAAGGTTTTGCAAATCAAAAAAAGATTGCACATCACTGGCTTTGCCATCTCCTGCCTGGAAGGTGGCAGCGAGCCTGCATGCCTAGCGTTCGGTCTGAGTTTGGGTAGGCTTCAGTTAATCCCTGACACGACCTTGGTGTTTGTGTGTGTGTGTGTGTTTCTTTTAAGGTAAGCGTATTTGGGCAGATCTTCAGGCACCTTAAGTTGCTGTAGCTTCCCTGGGAAAGAAGCGGCTCCTCTGTGGGGTGGCCCCTGTGCTGGGTGTGCCCGGCTGGCTTCTCTCCACCCCCTGTTCTGCCTCCCCCTCTCCTCTTCCTCGCAGCATCTGTGGTCGGATGCTGAGAGGCAGGGACAGGGCTTTGAAAAAGCTGGCTCAGCAGAAGTGGTGGAGAGCCAGCTGATGCCAGTATTAATATTCTTTCAAAATTGATGGATGAGACGATTATAAAATTGCAGAGGGAAGTGAAACTTAACAGAATCCATGTTTTAATTGCATTCTGGATTTTTTTCAGCAGCCAGCTTCTGAGGTGCAGGACAGAGCGAGCATATTTTCTGAGGATGTTGATGTACACTGCACAATGCATTGTTTTTAAAGAAAGAAAAAGAAAAAAGCTTTGGCCAGTCTGTTTTCCACACTCTGGTGCTCTCGGTCTTCTGCAGCTGCACTGTGTGGTAGCATGCTGTGTCTAGACAGTAAATCAGATCTGAAATACTGGCCCAATGCAGCTAGAGGAACAAAAGAGTCTATCGCAAGCAGCTCCAGATTTACCTCTTTACCTGTTGAGATGCCCAGACTTGTGAGGGGTACCTAGGTGGTGGACTTGTAATTTCCCCTGTGTGCCCTTCATCCCCACGGAGAGGAGTGAGGTTGGCTTGTGGTGACTGGCAGCGTGGGTCTGTGTTTCCTCCACACTGCATGCCAGCCATCTAGCACTGATGCCTGCTTGCCCCTAACCTGGGGAAGATCCTTTTTCAGCTGATGAAGCCCCCCACTCGGTCTGTGAGTAGCACTCCTAAATGGGTGGCCTGCCATGCAATGGGACCTTTCTTGAGCTTCAGCTTGCACCCTGCCTTCTCGTTTTCCTTGTTACTACTCTTGTCGCTGCTAGGAGGAGCGCCTTCCTGGCCCCGGGGAGTGTCTGCACTGAACATCAGGTGCAGACACACGTCGTTCATGAGCAAGGGTGGAGGCTGCACGTGTGCCTGCACCCATTGGGGCTGCTTCTGCCCCGGCTGGGTCTGTTGCGGGGCCGTTGTCACTGGTACAGCTCCCTTTGCCTCACGGTCTGGCTTTTGAACCCTGCGGTATGCAGTGAAGGTCCAACAAGTATGCAGTGAAGTGTGCTTGTAGGCTCTTCATGAGACAGCAGTTCGTTTTTTATTTGATGGCTTTTCTAAATGTTGTTCAATAATTTTGGTAGGCTGGCTTGCGTGCCTGGAGTGTCTTTGTGCCATACTTTGTGCGGTCCTGATAGCCACTGTGGTCAAATGCTTTCCTTTAAGCAGAAGTAGTATGTTTAGGTGGTCTGCAGAGAAAAAGGGAAGGCTATGACAGCGGGAAAATAATGCTCATGATTTTAGGCATAGTGGATATTGGTGAACCAGAGGCGGTGAACAGCTAACTTGTAACGAGTGCCATCTTGCAAATATCACCCAGATGTTGGTGTGCTGCGTGAGGTTTTTTCATGGGCAGGTATTTTGCTGGAGTATGTTTCATCGAAGACTGGACCAAAACACTCTCCATACAGTTTTGTTTTTCTTCAGGCTTTAACAAAAACACTGTTTTCTTTGTAGTATTTTTCCTTAGCCTTTCTTTCCTCTGGGATTGAGAACTTCTCTCCACAGTCTCCTTAACCCAAACATGACTTGCTCTAACGGGGCATATTTTGAGAAAGTACATGTGTAGGTGGTTTAGTTAAGAGGAGAAAGCATCAGCCTTTTCTCTTGCCTCCTCCTGCTTTCTCCCAAGTCAGAAGCTGAGAAGGAGACACCTTTCAAGATGTTTCTGTTCAGGAGTGGGCTCTTAATTAAACTCCCAGTCTTACGAAGCCCTGGCATCTTCAGCAGACGAGCCTTCTGCGGGCATCAGCTGCAGGTGAAGTTGCGTAAGAGGAGGCACGCTCAGGGGCTTGGAGGGCTGCTCTGTTTCTAAGAGTGAGTAATTTGGGGTGGAGGTGGTCTTCTGTCTGAGAGCTTTAGCATGCCTGTTTTCAAGCTTGGTGCCTTCCACTTCTCTCGTACCTCCAGAGGATTTCTGGGGTCCGATCGGGCCGTGACGAGCTCCCCCTTTTTCCCCTGCTTATCTCCCTGAGGCAGCGGCTGCGTGGTGACATTTGGAAGTTGGTTCCTCTTGCTGCGTTTCCTGCCCTGGTGTTGGTTGGTATTTTAGTGGCTTCAAGCTGACATTAGGGAGAGCAGCGCACCAAAGAGCTTCAGGACTGCTGCGAGAGGAAAAGTTTCTTACGTTCTCAAAGGTGGTGTCCTCGCAGGTGGTAAAACAGGCTTGTGAGATGTGGTTGCGATCCCTGTGAGTTACAGAGGCGTCTTGGCTGAGCAAGCAGTAAGCGCTGAAGGTGAGCAGCAGATTACGATGGCCTTTTGACATCCTAAAGGACCTGAAATCTTTGCGGCATTTACTCTGAAAATATTCTCTCTGCCTTTCCAGAAGTGCACTGTTTACGCACATGCAAACATTGAGGTTTTGCAGCGTACGTGCTTGTGGCTGCTGTGCTTTGGGCACAGCTGGTAATGCTGATAGGAGGATTTCTATTATACAAACACTTGCTGCTTAGGAGGTAAAAATTTGCTGAGAGTGGCACTGGAAGCCCAGCAATTCTCCCTCCAGCAATTCTCCCTCCAGCGAGGAAGGGAGCTGCTGGCGGCTGGGCTGTGCTCAGCGACGCGCACGCGCGTGGTCACAGCAGGACCGAGGGTGCTGAAGTGCTGGCGTTGTTATTTGGAATACTTCAATTCCTTAAGCTTTTTTTTTTTCCTAGCAGTACTTTCCAAATATAATTATTTAAAAGTAAACCTGAATGATGCTATTTTGCAGATGCTTGGGAGCCTGTTTTCTTCCTTCTGCCGCAGTGGACCTGTTAGCACCAGTGACTACAGCTACAAGTTGCTTGTCCAGGTATAGCTTGTCTTTGCTTTTGTGGGATCAAGGCCTGTTTGGTATTTTTTGACTTGTTTCTCGCAGGATTTCTTTTTGTTTGCTGCGC